>NC_139833.1:13712830-13937830 GCF_963691815.1 Echiichthys vipera
ACTGTGTGTAAAGGTTCAAGCATTGATGCATGATGGTTAAGTGGAGGTGGAGTATAATTATTTTTACTGGGGAGCTGCAAGGTCCAGCTTATTGTTTAGAAAACACAAATGTGAATCTACCTGCAGGGCAGAAAAAGGACCAGTGAAGCTGGTTTGTATGGAGTAGGCCAGATTTCCAGTTCATAAATCTCTATCATAAATTTATGAATTTCTCAAGTTGCTTTAAGCATTTGTTACCCTCCTTCATAGTATTGGTTTTGAACTTGTGACTTATACATTGTTAGCTCTCAACTATAAATTTTAATCTAACAGCATCTGTATCCAATTAACCAATATTAAGAGATTCCAATATGGTGTGAAAATAAATCTGTGCAACAACTTCTGTTCATCCTTTATGTTTTTTTAAATTACTCAAAATCAATGTCAATCTCTTTAAAATCAAATGCAATGTAACAAGTAACATTTTTTCTGTCTGGTAAATGTACAATGTTTTCCTCTGATGGTAAGTTTCCAATGTGTTATCATTGCATATTTTTAAGTGCTTTTGTAAGTTATTCCAGGGTACAATGCATTAGTGTAATAACATAATTCAATAAATCAAGTCCCACATACGGAGCAGGTGAACAGGTAGCTGGAGAGCACTGCATAGGTACCTTTGAGCAAGGCACCGAACCCCGAACTGCTCGGAGTGCCCTTCCATGGGCAACCCCCTCACACTGACATCTGTCCATTTGATGCTTATGTATTGGTCCTGTTTGCATATGTATATTTTGTGTGTGTGTGTGTGTGTGTGTGTGTGTGTGTGTGTGTGTGTGTGTGTGTGTGTGTGTGTGTGTGTGTGTGTGTGTGTGTGTGTGTGTGTGTGTGTAATAAAGTGAAATAACAGAGTGAAAAAAATAGAATTACACCTAGGAGATTAATAACGTATGTCTTCTTCTAAGCTTAATAATAAATCTATAGTTGGGGAAACCTGTCATACGTCTATGTCGCCTTGATGTGGTATGCTGTGCTTGAGGAAGGCTTACCTGTAATAAATTATTGACACTGCCATGAGCAAAGGACCAAAGCTAATTTATTGTATTGCTACAATTTATTGGATTTATTGTAGCACATCAAACGGCTGCAAAATAAGTAATTTCTTATTTCCTCTACAATGACCCGTAAGTACACAATAGTTAGAAATACTGATAGTATAAGTAATTTCTTCTTTCCTCTAAAATAACCTTTAGATAAATACGAAAATAAAGTCATTTCTCACTTCTGCTAAAAGTCACACTTGTTACTGTTATTCCGCTGTACCTACTGTATTATAAAGTGTTACCAAACTGTCTCTGTTTAGCCATGCTTATATCAATTATGACCTCATTTGGTTTAATGGTTGGTCATGACCGAATGCTGTATGAATTTTATTTAGATTTATTAGTTACTGCTAGTAAATGTGGCTAATGACAACATCAGCACATAAACAAAGAAAATCCAAGAAATGATCAGTGACTGGTCTGTTAAGTATTGTCTGCAAAACTACAGGTAATACTACCGTGTGTATGCCTGTGTGTGCCTGTGTGTGCGTGTGCGTGTGTGTGTGTGTTTGTGTAAAGGTTTGTGCTGAAAGACAGGCAGAAGCAGTGTATCATCCAGGTGCTTCAACCTGTTAAACACAACAAACATGAGCACACAAATACTGTAAGAACAAAGTTCAACCCATACATGAACACACATTTTGCACAAAGGTCAAGTAGACATATGACACAACACATAGTACAGTTTGTAAACCCTTTTTTACAAAAGCGATGTGGATGTGGCGTAGTATTCAAACTATTTTAGATTCAGATGTGGCTTGAATGCACACAGATATGCTCTCACTGCATGTGGGACACATACATACATCACATTAGAGCTGATTTTTATGTTAATTGAATTGTCAACAGAAAATAAATTGGCATTTTGATAATTGATTAATGTTTGGTGAGATTCATTGTCTGTATGTCCCTGTGTTGTAAGTGAAATTAATTATTTCTAGCGTCTTTTAAAACATCAGACAAAAGTTGGATCAGTAATAATGTCCAGTGCCTCATCTTAAATTCACTGAAAGAAAAAGACATTGAGGAACATACAGACACCCAGGGAGCACAGGGACATCTTCAATCTGAAGGATAAAGGAAGTAGATGATATTGAATACTCCAGTATAAATTTGGCTAACAAAGTATTGTATCAAATGCTCAAACAGGCTATAAACTAACACATACATACACCAAGCAAGAAGCTGGTCAGCTGACTGCATCTGTAGCTGGTTCTAAAAACAAAGCCATTCTCTTGAAGGATGTTGAGGAGGTCAAGGTCATAGTCAGGATTCAGTATGGTAAATTAGTAGGATTCAGAGGGTGAACTGACAATAAAAAGGCAAAAAGATTCCTGACTTGCTCATGTTACAGCCCCTAACCCTAACCCTAACCCTAAAGAGATATACTCTGAACCCTGTCAAACTAATTTGATAACCAGATAATTAGGTGTTAGGTTTATTGAAGAGTCTAAATTGCCCACAGGTATGAATTTGAGTGTGAATGGTTGTCTGTGTTTTTCTGTCTCTATGTGCCCTGTGATAGACTGGTGTGCTGTTCAGGGTGTACCTCGCCTCACGCCCATTGCCAGCTGGGATCGGCTCCAGCCCCACGCAACCCAGTCAGGGATAAGATCGTGGATGGACGGACAATTTTTTGTCCAAATGAGACCAGATTGGCTGACAGGAAAGAATAGATTGAAACATACACATACAATTTTCAATTCAATTCAATTTTATTTATAGTGTCAAATCATAACCAAAGTTATCTCAGGACACTTTACAGAGTAGGTAAAGACCCAACAATTCCCCCATAGAGTACGGTGGCAACGAAAACCTTCCCTATAACAGGCAGGAACGTCGGACAGACCCAGCTCTGTGGAGGACGGTCATCTGTCTTGACCGGTTGGGGAGGAAGAAAAGGAGAGAGAAAGAGAGAAACACAAAGATAGACAAAAGACAGAGAGACTGACACACTTCCAGAGATGCAAGCAGCCAGCGAGTAACAGTAACTATAACAATATCTATAGTAATGTGAACATGACCCACATGTTATGGCAGTCTGCATAGCAGAACAGCAGGAACACGCACATCCAAGGTGACAGAACATGAAAATGAAAATAATTATGACAAAATGATGAGTAGGGGCAAAACAACAAAACAACATCCTATAAAAACAGGAACTGGGGAAATGCTGTCGTATCAATTTACAGTTAGGAAACACTAAAGGATTACAAAAAAAGGTAACACATACTGTTACAAGTGAAACAACATGGCAATTCAGTCTGTTATCAGGCCAGGGAGACTGAAACCTTTGATGTAAGAAAGGTACATATTGTGCATTTAACATAATCTACCAATCTATCATCAGTGACGATGTTCCAAGGTAAAGTGTTAGATGTGGCTACTGCTGCAAACACAGGCTGTGCTCTATTTGACATTTGACCTGAAGCTTGTTGAACAAGAGCAAAGGGCGGGGAAACCTGCTCAAATGGAATGCAAGGATCGTACGAGGGGTCAGGTATGATGTTGATCAGTGATGATCAAACAACATCAGGTGGTGAGGATGCTGTTGATAACTTCCTTCACATCTTTTCACAGCTTTTATGAGTCAATTAGAAAAGAGCCAACACTTAATGTGAGCCGCATGTGTCATGTGTTAATTAATCGTTTTTGTCATTATACAGGATGTACAATAAAACTTTGTTTGACTATTCTCTGTGGTATAAGACAAAATAAGTTAGACAATATAAAATATAAAAGGCACACATTGAGATCAACAAAACAGAGCAGCAGTATTTAAAAAGAAAGTGTGCAACAGAAAGGTAATGATGATAATAATAATAATCTATAGTAAGCAACATGTATAACATGATGCATGTATATGACAGTAGCTGTTATGATACCCCATCAGCTCTGGGATAGAAGCTGTTTCTCAGTCTGCTTGTTTTGCTTCTGATCGTCCTGAACCTTCTGCCATATTGTAGCAGTACAAACATGGAGTGACAGGGGTGTGTGGCGTCTTTGAGGATGCTGTGGGCTTTCTTGTTGAATCTTTAAATGTAAATCGTGTCCATAGCTGTGGAGACAGGAACAGTGTTCTGTGGGTATAAAAATGAAGCAGAAATCATGCCCAACCAGACCAGGCTGTGTTTTAACCCATATCACACTTCAGACTGCACCGGCCAAAGGTGCAACACTTAAAATTTTCATCAGCGGTTGATAAATCCCCTTTTCAGCAATAGATAGTATCTAAAAAAAACTATCTACAAGATTCATTATATAGTAAGAATCAAGTCCATAATATTCATTATACAGTAAATGTGCTTATCGCCAAATATATAATAAATCGTTCAATGTGAAGCTGATTTGTTGGGGGTGGGCCAGATTTCCAGCTCAGGAATCCTCATCATATATATTTAATGGTAAATTATAGCAATAGCAAACTATTTCTGCATAAG
The DNA here is from genome assembly GCF_963691815.1 of Echiichthys vipera. NCBI lineage: Eukaryota > Metazoa > Chordata > Actinopteri > Perciformes > Trachinidae > Echiichthys > Echiichthys vipera. The sequence continues at coordinate 13,717,350 of NC_139833.1, forward strand.
CAAGATTTATAGAAAAGCGTACAGTACTGTAGTGTCAATCAGGAGTGAAGACAGTTAATATATTTGAGTGCTTAAAAAGTAATCTGAGTCTGAGAGAACGTTATCTTTACAATTCTGAATTAGCAAATGAATGGACATCAGGCATGATGCTCATGCACACACTCACCTCTTATATACGTACAGTATTTCAATGCACTGGCTCCACCTGGCAGGCAGCAGGGAGAATGCAGTATGCAATACATGAGCGAGCAATGTGTGTGACTATGATATATGAAATGTCAGGGACACAAATTGGAAGTGTTTTTGCAAGACAGTGAAGCTATTGGCCGATAATCATTATCACAGCTGTTGTCTTCTCCTTTTTTTAATATTCCAAGGCTGAAAGCTACTTGATGGTGACACGGTTGTGTGATGGTCAGCACTGTCGCCTCACAACTAGTGGGTTCCTGGGTCGAATCCTGGCTGGGGCCCTTCTGTGCGGAGTTTGCATATTCTCCCCTGTGTGGGTTTTCTCCGGGTTTTCCGGTTTCCTCCCACTGTCCAAAGACATGGACGTATTAGGTTAATTGATGACTCTAAATTGCCAGTAGGTGTGAATGGTTGTCTGTCTCTAGGTGTCCTACGATATACTGGCGTCCCGTCCAGGCTGTACCCCGCCTCACGCCCGATGTCCACTGGGATCGGCTTGAGCCCCCCACGACACAGACAGGGACAAGCGATTGAAGAGGAATGAATGAATGAAAGCTAATTCTACTTGCCAGAACTGAACCCAGAAAAGAGGAGTATTCCAAAGTTTTATGTTGGAAAATATACAGTATGGGTTACCAGCATTCAAAAACTGTCAGATGCAAACTTGTTGACCAATTAGCAAAGTACACATACTAAGCATAATCCCGGGTAAGTTATGAAGTATAGAGCATCTTTTTGATGATGAACACTCATTACCAGTCTAAAGTGTCAGTACTATACCCGTGGAATAATCCTGCAAAACAAGGAATCCACATTTTCAAGTAAATTATGTATTTTTATAATGTAAAAACATCGCATGCCAGGGTTGACGACGGAGAATACACGGAGGAGGGGACCCAAATGCAGACACGGAACTCAGGAGACGGTATTAACAAATTTAGTAAAACTAATTTACAAAAAGGTGCACTAACACAAAGGAAAAACACAAAGAACTAGATACTAACTCACACGGAGAATGGACACAAGAGGAACAGGTACACAGGGAGACATCAGGGTAGGTAGAAGGTATGATCCGGCACTGAGTGAGGCTCAGTACCGGTTTATAAACAGAGTGGCAGGTGATCAATGCAAACAAGGATCACCTGCCAGGAAAACGAACTCAAAACCAGAAAGACAGAAAGAAAGCACATACAGAAAAACACAGACAGAGGGAGACAAAAACAACGACCAAAGAGGAGAACGAGAGACTGTCCAGGATCACAACATCGCATACACTGTTCATACGCCATGTTCGCCTTCCTCATGACCATAAGCAACCTGTTTTATTCATCTTTCTATATTTATGACAGAATCATTTACACTATTGTCTTAATTGTCTTCAGAATGGTAAAGTGTAATCTTTTTTTAACAAGGCTAATTGCTGTCCTTTTAATAGCTTTCCAACTTGTAGTAGGTGTGCAGACAGACGGGCAGGTGCAGATGCAGATACCTGTACGGTTGGCATGTGGCTGGAAAACAGAGACATGAAACAACAAAAAGGGAAGGGGTTACTGCAGAGCAGGAAGATGTGGCTGGAGTCAGAGCTGTGATGTGTCTGGGGCAGGTGGAAAGGTCAGGCAATTGGTGGACAGGTAGAAGATGGCAAGTAACATGTTTGGAGATGTGGGAGTGCGGCTGCAGGGAGGTGCAGAGAAGGAGATTTTGACATCAGCTGCTTTAGGCTAATATCTTTCCACAGATTGCGTAGGTTTACAATTATCTAACCTGTTCTGACTGTAGAGCTGCATTCTCACATGCACACAAGTTAAGCAGTGTATTGTTCAAAGACATGTGGATCTGGTTTGTGGGGAGTGGACCAGATTTCCAGCACAAAAATCACAACGTGTATTTCTTTGAACATATATGTTGCGTTCTCAGACATAGAGTGTCTGCTCGCATCGAAAAAAGGAGGCACCCCCCTCAGTCTGATATCAGTCTCCTTGTGATCTCTCTTCACCTGGTAAACCTGGAATCTGAGGGGAGTCCTGAGGGAGAGCAACATATGGAGGGAGGGATTTTGTCGAATTGAATAGATGCAATATGTTCAGATACTTAGCATGACACACTTAGCAGTGCACAGAAATAGCAATTTTTTTTTTACATTTTCATTGAATTATTCAGTAATTTTGTTTACCATGGCATCACTAAGTAAATAAAGTAAATGCCACAGATGCTCATTCCAATAACAGAAGATAATAGCATCAGTATCAATCTTTTTGTCCCACTATAGCTATGGCTCGTATAGAGGAGGTCACAAAAACCACTAGGGCTTTGTTTAATGACTATGCTGATAGTGATGAAGAGGTTGAAGGTGGATGAAATGGAAGTCCCCAAGTTTAATGTCAGAAACTGAACACACTAACTTTACATGAGACAGTTGCAGGTCTCTAACTACTATGACGCTTAAAGCCTGATGAGGTGAAGACGGAACAGAAGATTGATGATGAAATCTTTGAAGAATTTCCATTAAAATATGTAAATACAAAACAATAATGTGTAAATGGCATATATGATACTGCTGACATATGATGCTACTGGTTCATCCAATCGTTATAACATTTTGTTCAGTGTTGTAATTATTTTCAAATATTTGTGTAAGACACACACAAGCTTGCGTTCAGTTGTTGAAGCTGGTGCACATTAGAACTATTTGTTCAGTTTTGTAGCCTAATGTTAGGGTAAGATACTCATGTCAACCCAAGCACAGACACACACATTTACCACTATGTTATGTTTTAATAAAAAATCTTCCACTGTCATAGGTTTTTTTTGTCATAATCCTTGTTTTATAATGTTGCATTTCACCCCATGGCGTGTTACAAATAACCTGGACTATGGGGCGAATTTCACTGGACACCATGGACCATTGCAACAAAGTCTTCCTGAGCAGAGCAAGTGTGCTAAGCAAACTTCTGAAGGATGGGATTATTATTGTGCAACAATTAAACACATCAATTCTCTCAGAGTTTAATGATTAATATGGGGACATATAAACGTACAATCAGTGCCAACTGTGGGTTTTTTATTTGTAATAAATGATAAGCTATAATTATTCCACACATTGAGGGGACGAGAATTTCCTAATTTGATCGTCGTGATATGGGATTTAAATAATGTGAGAGGGAGGCAAGAGACAGACTGATATTTTTTTCCAATTACTTTTATGACATGAAAAAGATCTGATGTCAGTCAAAGTTTAAACTTGTCTGGGTCAGCAGTACAGGAAATAAAAGAGCAGAGAGCCTTTCCTATTGAGGAAGCACTGACAGTGATATGTGCACTGGAGAAGATAGCAGGTGATGTATGTTAAATGTTTGATGAGTCCCTGCTTGTTTCTATCCACAGCTGTGACACCAGATACCTATCAACTACATGTGCAGTGATTGTCATAAACAGAAGAGGAAGCCCACAACAAATCAGACTTAATTCTTTTTATTTATTTTGAGAAAGTATCAGATGTAAAGTTCTTTGAAAATCAGTTTACAGAGATATGAAGGCAGTGAATATCACCATGCATTTTCAACGCACGTTAGAAACACAAATCACAGACTTGAGTTTCATGACGGATGTGCAAATGGCCTAATACCAGCAGCATCTTTTTTCAGGGTCGGCTGTGTCACATATATATATATACTGTAAATCATTAAATATACTATGGTGCTATTTTAAACGTTTGTATAGTTAATCTTTTTCAGTCTTCCTGTTCACCTTCTTGTTCTTTGCCCTTGCCTTTCTTGCCACCCCTGCCTGTCTTCTTGTGGAAGTAGCATTTGGCCAGGATAGACACACACCGACAAAACTCTCGGAAGTTGACCTCGCCATCGCGGTTTTTATCCAGCATCTCCATGGCTTCCCCGATGTCGTCTGCGCTGATTTTTTCCTGGAGAGCACATCAGTTAAATAACAGTATGAAATGCACAAAAGCACACCTGAGTGGTAAATAAGAAGCAGGATAATGTATCTATTTTGTGAACCTCTGTGCATGTCATGGTCAGTGAGTGTGTTGAGTTTCTTACTTTTAACTCAGGGCTTTGTATTTCTTGCTCCAACACCTTCTTTAACTCCTCTGTGCTTAACTGGCGTTTCTTGCCTCCATCATCAGCATACTCCAGAAATATATCCACAATGTTTGTAATTACTTGGTCCAGACGAGCCATGGCTGTAGCTGGGGAAATCCATTCATGTTGATTGTGAGTAATTAACAAAGAGGCAAAGCGAAATACATTTTTATGTCAGCATAATGTTTATAGATATGAGCAAAGCAAGTAAAAGTCAGAGGTCCCAAATCAACCCAACAAAATGCTCAGAGCACTGAATAAAGCTTTAATGAACACCATGACATTACTCTCGAGTTTTAGTCAATAATAAGGCCCATTTACACACATTTACATTGTAGGTTTCATGTTCAGCATCTGAATTAAATGCTGCTATTTTCTTTTTTGCTTTCCTGCCTTCCCCGACATCTTGCTTTTTATCTGGACTCACCTTGAGTGCACGTTGCTCTAGGTGAAGAGAGAGAGATCAGGTCCGTGTCACCAGCTTGGTCCTGGATGAAACTGTTGTCTCACTGAGGGCAAATCCTCCTCTTAAAGAGTTGAAACACTCCCACCAACACACCCCCTCCACCACACACACACACAGGGCCATATATACACATCAGCGATGACTAATGCACAGGAAATGTTCCCCTTTTTTAACCAGTCAAGCTTCACCAGTTTTGTCTCACAGCTGTGTAAAGAATATAAGACAGTATTTATGTGTATGTTGTATAGAGCAAATGGTTGCCCTTGTTGACAAGTTTGCATCTATGTGTGTGTGTGTGTGTGTGTGTGTGTGTGTGTGTGTGTGTGTGTGTGTGTGTGTGTGTGTGTGGGTGTGTGTGTGTGTGTGTGTGAGTGTGTGGGTAGATCATCTATGGCGAGGCTCTTCATTAAGGAGCTGCTCAGTGTAGCCGTCTGGAGAAAATATGTCAGAGTAAATGGAAAATTACAGTCACTGTATTTTAGCCCAGCCCAAAGTGGGCTTTGGAGTTTTAATCCAAAGATGTGTGTGTGTGTGTGTGTGTGTGTGTGTGTGTGTGTGTGTGTGTGTGTGTGTGTGTGTGTGTGTGTGTGAGTGTGTGTATATCCTTGTTTGCAGAGGTGTCTGGTCTATCCTGTTTGCCTGTAAGTGTCATTGCCGTCGGCAAAAACCTTGTGGGTCTGAAACCATAATTTTTCAGGAATGTGAGGTTTGTCTGACAGTTTGAGGTGTGACAAGATTTAGTCACATGCTCTTTTTTAATACTTTAAGTTAAGGAATCCTTATCCAACTTATATCCTACTTTAGTTCAGCTAAACTAAATAAAATCAGGAGTCAAAAGTCTGTTGGATCTAAGTCTTTGCTGCTGTTTGAACATGTTTTATTTTGACACAAGTCCCTCCTCATTCACCCTGTTACTGTTATATAACTCCACCTCCATTTTCCACTCCTCTGTTCCAAGGCAGCAGAAAGGCAGCACTTCTTCCTCTCTCCCCTCTGTTGCCTCCTACCAAGCCCCATTTGGTTCAAACCGCTCAGCCTCTCTTCACTTTGCCCATATTACTTTCACTTATTGAAAACGATCAGATTCTCCATGCAGGGGAGGAAAGGAAAATAGAGACGAAGGATTGCATGGTGTTAATTTCCACACTCTGTTGGTATGAGTTACAGTTTCACTGTAAGAGAGGAGAGGGTCTGTACCTGTCTCCATGAATCATTTAAAATCAAACCGAAATAGCTTTGAACTCCCCTCTTAATAATTGTTTTACCTTCACAGACCATATTATACGAGAATGATTTAAGATAACCTCACAGCTGTATGCTGCTGTGGTGATGTTCTAGTCATAAGCAATATGATCCACCAGAAAAGCAAAAAGGTAAGCCAAACAAGTGGTGAAACAACTTATTGATATAAATGACCTTGACATAATAAAAGTATGATATTTGACATGACATTTTGGGTGTGGGGTTTCTCTACTCCTAACAATCATGATGAGTTTATTAGTTTAATTTGCAAGTAATTACCCGGAAGTGGGCAAAATGGTCTGCTCAGAAAATACAAACTGTCAGTTAAATGCCTCGTAGGAACTATTTAACTTATATATAAATATAACCGGCTGCTCTATAGCTGCTCGGTTGTAAAACAATAATGTGTCTATCACAGCTCCTCCAACACTACAGCTTTACCAAACAACATTCCTCATCATCATATACCCTCCCCTTCAACTTATGTTCGTTGTGGGGACATAAACATTTTGGATCAGGGTGTCAAACACTGCTGAAACACACCCTAACTGAAACCAGCAACATCAACTTTTATAAAACCGTGTCCCCTCCCTTAAGTGGTGGAACTGGAGCCAGTGGAGGAATTCCTGAGTGTCTACATGTTTCTTTTTTTCCCTGCAGCATTGTGACATCTAGTGGTGAGTTAAAGTCAATACATGACCACTTCTTTAAAGGACCAATTTGCCACTTTTCAATATTATCTCTATGGTCAGTACTTGTTAAAGGCTGCTATGTTGGCTGACCCTCCCTAACATACATCTGTCTTTTTCATATCAACAGTCTTATTTGTGGAATCCAACTTACTCTGACTTCTTATTGGAGAGAAACAAGGCTTATGATAAATTTCCAGGGATGGAAAGAGCGCTGGCATATCATACTCAAGTAAAAGTAAAATTACTTGTGTGAAAAACGTACTTAGTCAAAAGTAGGTCAGTTAAACTGGAGAAAAAGGTTGATCGATATGATGGTATGATACTAAATCTTCATGATGTCATAACAAAAATGAGAGACAGTAAATAAAAACGATGGACACTGACACTGCGAGTGCAAGCATTATCAAGATGTATAAATCAAAGGACCAGCTTTGGACCAGATTTTTAAAAACTATTATGTGAAACTAAAATATGCGTCACATGCTATGCTATCACTCAGCACCTTTCCCTGCTAATCTTGAGTTTCTTACCCGCACTGTCAGTATGCTAACCATGGATAACCCCCCCGCAAAAAAACGTATCGGAGGAGAATAGAGTGTTGCGTGGAGAGATCAATTTGCTTTTACTGCCAACATTGATGGCTGTCACACCGCCATAAGGACTGCCCTGTCTTTGGGTTTTCTGCCTTATGAATTTCATGTTTTATTTTGAAAAGCAACTCTCAGGTCACTTGCCCTTCCTCTTGTGTCACCGGTCTGACTTTCCCCCCTGATCCATGATTGTTTTGTTCATATGTATATAGTCTGTGTCTTCCCCTGTCTCGTTGCCAGAGTATTTTGTTCGTTTAGTCGAATACGCCCAGCCCCGATCCACAGCCTTGTCCGAGCCTTTGAGTCTGAGTCTCGCCACGCTCTTGTTTTCTGTATTTCCTCTGAAGAAGAGTGATTTTGATCTCGATTACATTTTTGGTCAGCTTTGTTTTGAGAAGCTAATTTCATAGTCCCTTTGTTGTCCTCCTGTTCGGAGTGACTTTGTTTAGTAGTTTTACTAGCTCAGTTCAGCATAAGTTTGGTTTTCAGCCTTTTGCTTTTTTCCTACTCGAGAGTGTTTTTTTTCTTTACAAATAATTTTCATAGCATAATCCCTTGAAGCATAGAGTAGTCATAGAGTCATTTCCTCCCTTGTGGGACTGAATTTTGGTTCTTGTGTGAGTGTGTTGTTGTGTTTTGTTCTGTCTAGCTCAGAGTTTCATAGCTGGTTGAGTTATCGCTCATTCTGAAGTCGAAGCAGAAGTTTCAGAATAAAAGCCAGGTAATAATAATCATAATAGGAATTCAATGTTTTTTCTATAATTTCATAAATGCAACAAACTGCATATATCATAACTATATATACAACTTTATAAGCTGTGAGATCAAATATGTTTTGCGGCTCCATACACATTTTACTTGGTGAAGAGGGGGCAAAATGGCTCTTTTGATGGTAAAGTTGCAGACCCCTGGTATAGGGGGACTATTTCAAGAAATGGATTATAACATTCATAATTATGTTTTCATTAGTGTATAATCACATGAATCTAAGAGTTGCTGTGTTTTTGCTGATCCCCTCATACCTATATGGGGACTGGGTCCTCTTTTAAGGAGCCCAAGTTGCACCGCCGTGTTTCTACAGAAGCCCAGAATAGACAAACTAAACACTGCCTTTAGAGAGGGCTTGCACAGGTTTTACTTACCTGAATGGCATTACATGTTTGGAAAGTGAGGGGTGAGAGGAGGGGAACTCAGTTAGTTGAGATCTGCAACCTCACCACTAGATGCCACTAAGTCCTACACACTGGTTCTTCAACTAGTCTCTACGCTTCTTATAGAATCAACCAGAGAACTCCAAACCACCAGAGCAGACGACACAGATATGTAACAATATTTGATAGTGTCATCAAGCCACTAATCGGTCATCAGAGCTATACCCGATGGGATAAACATCCAACAGATACTTTACACGCAGAATTCTGCAGATATATTTTACACGTACACAGAAACACACCAACAAATGTATGTAGAGCAGAATTAGGCAGATACCCTCTGATAATTAACATTCAGAAGAGAACACTCAACTTTTTTAACCACCCGAAAACCAGCCCCTGAGACACCCTCCACTCCAAAGCCCTCCAAACCCAAGAGCTGAGCCCAGAAAAGAGTCCCCTATGTCAGTTTGTTCTGAGGCTAACTGCCCCCTCTCAGACACAGTCTGACCAGCCTCACATCAACGTTGTTCTCCAAACACCAATCAGAGTGAAACAAATTATATCACGATGTAGAGAAACCTGTCTGGACCATTGGGAAGCCACAGTAGACTGGAATGTTATCTTGCCCTTCAAGGAGATTTTGAGTTAGCAGAATATCTTTGTACGGTCAGAGATAGAAAGCCGAGACAGATCCTGACCAAGTACAGGCTCAGTGACCACAGACTGAACATATGGTAACTGTTGGACAGGTGAGGTTGAGACAGAGATGCACTTTCTCCTATAATGTACAAAATTGAATGACATAAGAAATAACAAGCTCAGCTCTGTTATCCCGTAGTTCAAAGAGCTTAATGATCTCTTAAAATCAAAAACACTCCTCAGAGTAGGTGATGGGGCACATTTAGCTGTCCAGTATATATTAACATGCCACAACCTGAGGGACAGTGAGTGATCAAACACACACACACACAAACACACACACACACACACGCACACGCACACACACACACACACACACACACACACACACACACACACACACACACACACACACACACACACACACACACACACACACACACACACACACACACACACACAAACACACACATACTGTAGACTGTACAGCGGCTGCAAACACAAACACACATAAGCAACGGAGAATTTGCACAGTTTTTACACACCATTTCGAGAAAAACAAGATGCTATGTTGCTAGTCAACGTAGCGGTTGCAGGCATCCTCCTCTGTCCGATGAGTTTCAACATGAGTGAGTTTGTGTTTTTACTCAGCTGCCTGAACTTCACTTTGTGAGTCTTGTGCACAGCAAAGTTTTTACCTGCTGGTCATTCTCAAACCAGTCCACTCTATCCCACTATAACCAGTCCACTCTGCCCCAACCAGTCCACTCAACCTCTCTGCCCCACTATAACCAGTCCACTCAACCTCTCTGCCCCACTATAACCAGTCCACTCAACCTCTCTGCCCCACTATAACCAGTCCACTCAACCTCTCTGTCCCACTATAACCAGTCCACTCAGTCCCCCTGTCCCAGTAAAACCAGTCCACTCTGCCCCACTATAGCCAGTCAACTCAGCCTCTCTGTTCCACTATAACCAGTCCACTCAGTCCACTCTGCCCCACTATAGCCAGTCAACTCAGCCTCTCTGTTCCACTATAACCAGTCCACTCAGTCCACTCTGCCCCACTATAGCCAGTCAACTCAGCCTCTCTGTTCCACTATAACCAGTCCACTCAGTCCACTCTGCCCCACTATAACGAGTCCACTCTGCCCCACTATGGCCAGTCAACTCAGCCTCTCTGTCCCACTGTGCTACTACTGCAAACACTGGAGAATCCAACTGGAGCATTTTTACATTTATTCAGACCCAGCATGCACCTGTTGGTGATGCAACACTGTGGGTGTGTTTGGGTATTTAAGTCACTTAGCTGTTGGCCAGGCGGTGCATTAAATCAATGATTAATTAAGGTACAACAACCTTTTTTTAAAACTATGCCCAGGCACAATGAGCATTACTGTGCATTCATTTACTGTTTACTTACTGTAGGGCCTGGGCCAGGTGACACCACACACACCCAAACCCCTTGACTCTCAGCCAGTGAAAAAGAGTATCAAAGTGCAGAGTATCTCCTGGAGCTCCTGTGGCTGCATACATTCCTGCAACTTCTTCCCTGCTGCTGCTGCTGCTGCTGATTTGGCTCCTTATTTTAACAGGACTTTTTCATGTGACTTGAAATGTAACAACGTAGCCTTTGTGATAAAAGAAAGTAGCCGACTTCAGTTAAAGTAAAATGACTGATTTTTAAAGATAGTCCACCGGAAAAGGTACAACAGTTAGGCCGATAGTAAAGAGGGTAAATGCAATTTGTTTCTTCCAGTCAGAGATAGGTCTGGCAGCGGGCTGCAGCTGGACCAGATTGTCCACCCCAGTAAATTACAGTCAGGCTTTTGTTGAAGACCAAGCACTGAAACTGCCTCTTTTTTTTTTAACAGTCTAAAACAATGGTGCTTACATGATATCCCATGGGTTCAGATATTCCATCTGTCTGTCTGTCTGTCTCAAATTCAATTGAATTGAATTTCGGTTATTCAGATCAATAATGACTCGTGCAACATTTGAGACTGTTTTTTAATTCAGGCTTCAGCAGCGACTCGATAGCCTGGAACTGCCCTTGATGGTTTACCTCTTGCACATGCTCTGTATGTCCAAGAGTCATAATGGGCTGCATGTTTGATCTATAATTGACTTTTCAAGCCCATGTACATGAAATAGTTAATGATGGCTAAATTTAGCTGTGTTGATACTCTCCCACTTCACTTGTCACACTTACATGACTTACTACATATATACAAAAGCTGTCGTTTATGTTATTAGTTACACCTGCTTTCCTACTGTATGACATATTAAAAAAGGAAAACGGCCTTTTTCACACATTACTGTGGCCTACTGGCCAAATTGACCACACATCTGATTCACCACTGCCTTTAAAATGTTTTGGACAACTTTTACAGCATTAAAGGCATGTTTCTTTCCCATCTTCCATGTACTTTAGAATTTGTGTCCTCTTTTTACAAGATTTATCTATGGCCATCCAAAAAATCAAGCTAAAAAGACAGAGAGGGCTTTTGTAATAGTTGCCCACAGACTTTGGCATATTCTTTCCATAAAAATAAAAAATGACTTGCTGTCTTTTAACATTGCCCTTATATCAGTCACACTATGGACCTTATAAAATGCACTTAACTGATTGAGATGTCCCTTCAAAGCATTCCAGGGCCACATGAGTGAGATAACAGAAGAATGTACATGTAAATTGGAATTAAGGGACTAAATGATTTGGCATATACGTAAACTGGAGAAAATCATAAAACACATCATCAAATTGTGTAAGCACTTATAAGCATGCTTATTTGGCATAACCCTAATAATAAGACAAACAAGAGAAAGTGAAATATTGTCTAAAGTCATTTTTAATTGTGAATCTGGCACACATTTGTGTTTCATAATGCTCTTACTCTGAAACACAATCAACATCACTGATCTCCCTTATATTTGCCCATCACGGCTTGTTCTTCTTCTGATGGAGCAGGAAAAACTTCTCACAGGCCATCAACAAGCCGACGATGAGGGGAAGAAACTCTTCAAAGTCCAACTTATCGTCACTGTTTTGGTCCAGATCTTTCAGTATGCAGTCCACAGTTTTGGGGCTCTTCTGGGCCTGAAAGAGCAGGTTCAGGGTGCAACAAAGTTAAAGCAAGAGCAATAAGTAATGTACATTGTTCTGTACTGAGGAGAGATTTGGGACAAAGGTAGAAGATTCTTACTTTCAGGAAGGTGTTTAACTCCATCTCCATTAGTTCTTTCAGTTCCTTCTTGGTTAAGGTCTTTTTATCCCCGTCTTGCACGGCATAGCGGTGGAAGACCAAAATCAGGGACTCCATGCACTTCTCCAACTCTGTTATGGCTGCAGTAGTCGGTGCTGAAAGGAGGAATAACAAGTCTGGGCAAAAATTTTGAGGGATATAAACTTTCTTTTTCACACACTCTTGCCGACTGGTCAAATTGACCACCCATTGGATTCAGCACTGCCTTTAAAATTATTTGGATACATTTTACAGGATTAAAGGCATGTTTCTTTCCCATCTTCCATGTACTTTAGACGTTGTGTCCTCTTGTCACAGGAAGATCTCCTTCTCTTCCGGTGAAGGCTATGCCAAGAATCAGGTTGAAAAGACAGAGAGGGCTTTTGTAATAGTTGCCCACAGACTGGAATATTCTTTCCTTAAAAATTCAATACAGTTACTTGCTGTCTTTTAATATCGCCCTTATACTGTATCAGTCACACTGGGTCTATGGGCCTTATATGCACTTAACTGATTGAGATGTCCCTTCAACGAATACCAGCGCCACGAGTGTGAGATAATAGAAGAATGTGTATGTAAGTTGGAATCAATGGAATAAATGATTTGGCATCTAAACGGGAGAAAACCATGAAACCCACCAAGAAATTGTGTAAGCACTTATTAGCATGCTTATTTGGCATAACCATAACCAATAACCCATGAACTCATGAAGACATACAGGAACGTGGTGCTCACATTCCAGCACATTCCCATATTGAACCATTTATCTACTGTATAAAAAAAACTGCTGCTTTAAATAAACATTCAAGGAGTATTTATGAGTGAAATGATGTGTTTCAGATGTGAAGTAAATCAATATTCACTGAGGTATTTTTCTGCCAAGAAATACATGCGCATATCAAACAACATGCAACCAGAAGAAAGGGAAATGCATTTTGTACCCAACATACAAAAAGAGTAATGAGACGAAGCAGAAAGTGGAATATTGTCTATGGTAGTTTTTACTTGTGAATCTGGCACACATTTGTACTTCAAAATGCTCTTACTCTAAAACAACAACATCACTGATCTCCCTAATATTTGCCCATCACGACTTGTTCTTCTTTTGATGCAAAAGGAAACACTTCTCACAGGCCATTGACAAGCCGACGACGAGGGGAAGAAACTCTTCAAAGTCCAACTTATCGTCTTTGTTTTGGTCCAGATCTTTCAGAATGGACTCCACAATTTTGGGGTTCTTCTGGGTCTGAAAAAGCAGGTTCAGGGTGCAACAAAGTTAAAGCAAGAGCAATAAGTCATGTACATTGTTCTGTACTGAGGAGAGATTTGAGACACTTACTTTCAGGAAGGTGGGCAACTCCGTCTCCATTAGTTTTCTCAGTTCCTTCTTGCTTAAGGTCTTTTTATCACCGTCTTCCACGGCATAGCGGTGGAAGATGAAAATCAGGGACTCCATGCACTTCTCCAACTCAGTCATGGCTGCAGTAGTCGGTGCTGAAAGGAGGAATAACAAGTCTGGGCAAAAATCTTGAGGGACATATACTTTCTTTTTTTCCACTACACTCATCTGACAGCTGTTGTATTGTACCGTGCAGAACAATATGTTGCATATGTACATAAGATTAAAGAGATATGTTCTGTTATAGTCCCAACTACATAAAATAGGACCCCTAACTGCCCCTGGACCACTTACAACATTAAAACGCATTAGTGGAAAGTAGTCTGAGTACATTTACAACTAAAGTGGAGTATGCTACCTTTTATGTTACCTTTAGTAACTATTTTGCTTATTCATATTAATAACAAAATGGAATCGACGGGTACATTACGATGTGATGGATATTCTGGGCCATTCTGCATAATAATGAGTAATAATGATGCTTTTACATGTTTAGTATATTTTGATAGGGATACTTTTGTACTTTGTAAGTTTTTTTAATTGCAGGACTAGTATTTCTACACTTTGGTATGTCTCCTTTTACTTCAACTAAATCTCTAAATACTTGTTACACCTCTTAAGGCTATAGTTCACCCAAAGCTAACATTGTGAAGAGAGGACTTGGGTGTTGGTCTTAGTGGAACTCAACGCAGATTCTTTGGCTATTAGACATCATTTCTGGCACATGAGCTAAAATCCTTATCTCAAGCCTCCCACTCTCCCTCTGTTTCCTTTCCATTTTACCATTTTTGGCATAGTTCCAAAAAAAACGAGGGATAGGTTACAGTAGACAAAAGGGAGTGACATTGTTACAAAGCAAGATAGCAGGAAGAGCCACTACGTGACGGTGGTGCGTAATGCGCCAACAACGCCCAAACTCACCCGATAAAACATGTTGAACATGGGCTAATCGTTAAACGTGAAAACGCGTTTTTGCATGCAGCTACAACCGACATACCGCAACCAACATGAATAATCTTCAGACTTCATAAGAGATGATCAGTTTTCTGTCTAAACTCGATCTAGACAGAAAACAAGACAGCAGTGAAAGCAGAGATTAAAGTGTTAAAGTCATTATTAAGAACTTACCAGGACACAAGGAAGGCAGAAACTATAGTTTGAGATTCAGAGGAGAGTGCAGGGAGCCCACTGAAGTTTATTCAAGTTTTATAGACAGCTAGGCAACGCCCAATGTGATGGGAGGGAGAGGGAGGGATATAGAGACCTCAGAGCGAGAGAGAGAGCAAATACAAAAGCCATGAGCAAATACTATCCCTGCCCTTATTTTCACTCAGAGCACGCAGGAGATACAGAGATGAATCCAGAACTTTCAAATGTGTCACTTTATTATAATCTTTCAATATCAATAAAGCGGTTCCAGCATGCGTTTCCTGTACTTTTATAAAATGACGTCACCTTTCATTATATTTTCAGGTCCAATATTTCACATCTGGAATTCCTGCCGAATAGAAAATCTGTTATTTAAAGTTGTTGGAATATAAATCATAATCAAAGTGGCGACGTGATTCAAATCAGTCGAATGACGCACACACATCTTCCCAAAGGATGCTGGGACATGCTGAGTATGGGCAAGTCTGGGCCTGAGTCATTTCTTTCGACAACAAAATGGTCTTTGGGGCTCTGGTGGGTTCTCCTGATCCAGTCTTCTATTATGTCCCCCCCCCCCCCCCTGCATATACATGAAATTGATTCAGTGTGACAGTGATTAAATTAAGGAAGACAATGACGACATGTTTTCATTTTAAGCTTCTGTTTATCCAAGGTCTTGTTGTCAGTAACATCCTGTTCACACCTACTGCCACACCCAGAGGCTGTCCACCACTACAGCCTGATCTGTTGGCTACTGAGCAGCTCTACTGGGACTGTTGGGAGTGTCCAGAATCGTTTCTAACCGTAAGGAATCACTGCCCAATAAAATACAGATAAAATGAATATAGAAATCTGTGAAACATTGTCTTGACATGAAAAACCATGGAGTACTGCTACTTTTTACCACCCCAGAGTCACATTGACAAAGTAGAAGTGACCATCACTCACCCCTCTTTGAGGCAAACAGTGACTTCACATACAAGTAACTTCATGTTCACATTGTTAACATTCTCCTGTTATAACATCCCTGCACACTTCACACCTGGGTCAGTCCACAACCAGCCTGCTTCTGATGACAATGAAGATACTATGGTTTAGTAACTTCATTTGGAAACAGTTTACACACATTTACATTACTTTATTTATATTTTAGCCATAAAATTCAACTGTACTTTTGTCTTAGTTTCTTATTTTGTGTGATTTTCTTTTTTAAATACAGACCCCCGGAGTCCCCGATGCAAAATTTTCTTTCCTAATGCTTTTTTGCAATTGTTGT
The DNA here is from genome assembly GCF_963691815.1 of Echiichthys vipera. Lineage (NCBI taxonomy): Eukaryota > Metazoa > Chordata > Actinopteri > Perciformes > Trachinidae > Echiichthys > Echiichthys vipera. The sequence continues at coordinate 13,733,488 of NC_139833.1, forward strand.
GATAGTTGGTGGAAGAGGAAGATAAACAAGCTATATGTCGATCCCCTCCTCCCCCCCCCCATTTTCCCAAACAGTGAGCTAGTATCCCAGCTCACAGTTTTAGGATACCACCACACCTACCTGAACAAACAGCCTGACATTTGCAAACACAGTAAAAAAACAAAAACAAAACTGGTTTGACGGAATAAAAACACATTCAAATTATTTTACTGGGTTTAATTACAAAATGAATTAAACAAAACAAGCAAACTGATGTGCTGATGAATACCAAAATAAAATGATGGGTTGATTGAATCTCTTTTACATCAGTGTATATCAGTGTTTAAAGAGTGCTGAGGAAACGTGTATCAATGGAATGTTGACAGCTTCTGTTTAGTTTTTTTTTTAATGGCCTTGATACAATTTGGTAGAACCTGTAGTCACTGAAATGACCGTCACTGTCCGAGTAATTTTTAAAAAGCCTGCAGAAATACATCAAGGGTTATGGATCTAAGACAGTATTACAAAATATGCATTTGCTGTGTTGCAATGGCCTGAATTCAAGTGCATCTGGGTAATATCAACCGGTTCAATGGATACAAGTGGGATCCAACAGATTCATCAATTCTTCCTTTTGCCCTTGCTGGCTGCCTTGGCTGGTGTTACCGCGGGAACAGCTGCTTGGTAGAGAGCTGCAGATACTTTGTTGATGTAGTACAGGGCGAAGAGGGAGAATATCAGGCTGGAGTAGAAGAAACAAAAAGCAATGAGGTAAAAGGAATAATTTGGCCTTATTTGAACTGTGTTGTGTGAAGTTGAAGCAGGTATTTGTGATCTGCAAAGGTACTGTCACTTACCATGTGGTGACACAGACACGGTGCACTAGACCAGAGGCAAACAGTGCAAGGCACAGGCACAGCAGAACTGGAAGTTGATAGAAAATCAATATAAGTGAGGAACAGAGCCAGGATGATATATCAACAATAATATTGTGGGCTAATCTCATCTAGTGTTCACTGTACATAGATTATATATTAAATCACTGACCAACTATGTAAAAAAAAAAAAAAAAGATTAACTCCTATTAGGAAAGGCTGGCATGGTGAGGTTCAGATATGCTTTAATAATCAATCACTCTCATGTTTCAGTGTAAGCTGCGCCAATGCTTGACCTGTCAAATTCTAGAGAAATGTTAGGCTAAATATTATGTAAAGACACACTGTGGACTGAGAGTCTCCGTTGGATTTTAGTGCTGTCACTACTTACTCTCGGGGAATATTTTGGCTTGGAATCCCTTCCCAAAAATCAGATTTTCCAGATTATTAAATGCCTAGAAATAAAGTTAAGGTGGAACAAACTACAGTGTTATGTATACATTTATATGCACAAGATAAACCTGGGGCCTGTTTCACAAAGCAGGTTTAGTGAAAACTCTGAGTCTGTTAACCCTGAAATGAGGGAAACTGAGTTTTCCATTTCACAAAGGGAGGTAACTCAAACCAGAGACAGAGGGGTAACTCTAGCCTGTTTCACAGAGAGAGGTAACTTAACCTCTCGGTCAGTTACCATGGTAACATGCTCTCTGAAACTAACCTGGTCGGGACCAGGTTTTTCTCAGAAAACCTTGAGTTTCTCTCTGTCTCCGCCCTCTTTCAGCCACACACGGTGTTTGATTTCCTCATTCATTCAGTCAGCGGGCGAGTTTTGGCGAAGTATAGTTCCGTCATTTTTTCAGAAAATCATTGCAAAAATCAGACATTAGAAGTTTTATTAGGTGGCAACTATTTTACTACCATGGCGTGTCCTTTTGATAATTATCCCGTGGATGAAGGTGCAGAATTACTGCGCAGAGAATGAAATATTCGTCGGGAGATGATTATCAAACTATTGATTAAAGATGTGCTTGCATTTCCAGGCAATTCTCTTTTTGAGCGGTACCCTTTCATATCCCGGCAGATATTGTGTGTTGCGCTGCGTTTTTTTGCAAGCGGGAGTTTTTGTATACAACATATAAAACAGCCACTTACAGTAATATTTACTTTACCATGTAAAACATGCTCAAAATGAGGCGTCACCATGAGATTGTGCCGATGTTTTACCTGTTTGAACAATGTTTTTATGTTTCATCTTAAGCTGCTGCCAAGTGCGCTTCTCCCCCGTGGGAATGCACTTAAATGATATAAACTAATAGGCTCCCACTCAAGCAGTTTCCCCTGTGATATTACTGTGATTGCAACAGGACTACATTTAAACTTACGCACTGACCCGAGCCGCAATGTCCTCCCGCACCGTCTCCCTCTCTTTTGCTGCAGCAGCGGTGTAAACCTCCTCAAACTCACCGTATGAGCGCATTAATATTTACAGTTGCAGTTGTAGCGTAGCCCTTCGCTTCCCCGTTGCCATGGTGACTCTTCGAATCAGGGCTCCATTGATGCTGTCTTATTTTAACTTGTGGTGCACGCGCTTAACTCCAGGTCAAACTACTCTGAGTTGATCAACCTAACGCAAATCTGCTGTTCTGAAACCGAAAACTCAGAGTTTCCTATCTCAGAGTAGATCAACTCTGAGTTCAGGGTTAAACTCAGAGTTTTTTTTAACCTGCTTTGTGAAACAGGCCCCAGGTCACACAGAGAAATCAAGTTAGACTGAAAATGGATTGGCAATTTGTACACAATCGACAAGAGCATGGGGTGTTCATTAACAAAAAAATCTATTTCAAACAAAGCATGAAATTCTAAAGAACCTCGTAGTTTAATGATTAGCAACATGGATTGAAGCACTTCAATAGGATACAGTGAGGGAGCAGATGAAGAGGACTGAGCCCAGGAAACCTCCCAGGATGGTGAGCCACTCAGTGGATCCCAGCTGCTTACTGAACATCTGCATCCCAGCAAATACTAGCACTGACAGCAGACTGGACAGCACTAGAGAGGTGCCTGTGTTCACCGCTGCAAAGCAAAGAAAGTGTTTTATTGTAGGCCTGTTCAAAACACAAATGCATATGAATGGAAATAGCATTGTGCCGTAATATACCGGAAAAAATAGTTTTGGGAACAGAACAGATGTAACAAAACAAATATGACTTTTCTTCTGCTCGACCAACCAAGATAAAGACACTGAACATAAAAACTCTTGGATGATGGAAGCAGGACAACAATGACATGCACATTATTAAACGTTTATTTGATATAGCACCTTTTACAGACAAAGTCACAAAGTGCTTCACCTGATAAAATAATTAAAATATGACCAAACAGCAGAGAGTCAATCATGCACACGCTCTCTTTATGACGTGCTTAAGCACAAAATAAGTACCAATGGAGATAAAAAATTAAAAACATGAGACAAAATCATTTTAATACAAGTACATTAACATAATAAGTCAAGCATTCATTTGGTCAATAAGGATCACGTCTTAAAGAAGGTGTGTCGGGATTGACTCTCTGCTGCATTTAGGGATATGTGAAGCTCAAAAGTCCAGTTGAAACAAAAGTTCCCCCTGACTCTTTATAAGGTAACGCCACGTCAGTGTTCGTTCATAAACGTTTCCGTCAAATAGCTGTTAGCTTCAAGCTAAACAACCGACAATAGCGGCAACAATATCCAGCTAGTGTACCTCTATAGATATACAGTGCAATGTAAAACATGTTTGTACTTGCTTTTTTAAGGGAGGTGCATACAGTATAAAATGCTGTCCATTTCTAAACGTTAGTGAGCTAGCTAGTTAGCTTAACCATTAAACTAACGTTAGGCGCTGATATCTCGCGATGTCTGTGCAAATAATACGCGCTTGGTGAGTTTAATGCTAAATTAAAAGTGAAATACATACCCATGTTTGGATATCAAATTAGAGTCCTTGTAATGAAATAAAGTTGAAAGAGGTTTGACTTGGTTGAGCCAGTCCCCGACTCTAGGAACTAAAAGAATTAAGCACCCGGTCCAGATAACAGGTGGGACCAGTGGGCGGAGTCCTGTAAAGAGGAAGCGATGATTTAAAAAAATAAAATTATCTATTTATTTATTTTATTGAAAAGATTCAATATAATTACTAAAGTTACCTTTCTTACATTTTCAGGGTTTGACACATTATCAAAAAATGCATTTCTTAATGAAGAAATAACATACATTTAAATGTACAAAGACAGTAAAACATAGAAAAGGGAATGAAGAATAACAAAAATGTATGGGGTCTAAATGATCTAATAGTTTTTGCAAATTTATTCTTTTTGAATTTTAAGTTTTCCATAGTGGTCAAATATGATTTAAAATATGAATCTTTAAAAATATAAAAGGCTGGTAGTTTGATAAGCCAAAATATTTGTATGGATAAATTATTTTGCTAAGATAATCCATTTAAATATGTTGTAATTATGTATTAAGTTTCAACTGCCGGATATTTTGGATTTTTAAGGATTAGTTCATTAATTTCTCTTTGTTAGTATGACATTTTTTTACAAAATAACTGTATAGGTACTTTTTTAAATCAAACCAAGTAAGTAACATGAAGCTAGGCTCTCATTATGCTTGTAAGATTGACATTTTTATATCATGTGTGCTGAATAAACTGCTGTGTTCAATGTCCATTCAGATTGGACTAAGACATTGGTTGTTTTAAAGGGTCTTCTACTATGGGTGGAGGAGGCTTTATTTGTACACAGTAAACACTGTGTAAAAGATGTCCCAAGGAAAGAAAAATGCAAAAAGACCATCGACAGTGTAAGAATTTGTACAAAATGTATTTGGGATTACAATAACTTTCTAAGACTTCCATGGAAATTAGACAGAATGAGAACAGAAACTCACATATATGTTTAGTGACGAATTAGCACTTATTTCTTAACTAAGTCGCTGCCTTTTCCGCATCTATTTCATTCAAAATATATATAACAAAACATTATGGACAGAAAGGGACTTGTATATCCCTTTGGTGTTTTGTTGGTGCGTCGTATGCACATAAGTCAATGAAACATTGTCTTTCAGTTCATTCCTCTGCTCATTATTTATGTATCCCAGGCCTTCCGTCGCCACATTGTCCGCATCCACATGAATTTGTAGTATTTTACATCAGGACTGTCTTTCATAACGGCTTCTTCTTCAGTCCGAAAACAGCTATAAACAGAAGACACTCCACAAACGCAGGTAGCACACTGGAGGGAGAAACAGACAGAGATAGAAATGTAGAGAAAACCATTGAGGACAGTGGCACACTTGTATTCATACTTTTGAGACAGACACACACACACACACACACACACACACACACACACACACACACACACACACACACACACACACACACACACACACACACACACACACACACACACACACACACACACACACACACACACACACACACACACACACACACACACACACACACACACACACACACACACACACACACACACAAACCTGCAGGTGGCAAAAATAACCCAATACGTCCAGCATTCCCACTTTTCAAACACAAAGAAAGACAAGGATACTGATGCGCTGCAGTGGACAGTCAATGCTGGGTGTAATATCTGTCAGGGAAAAAACATGCTTTTGGAAGAACACATACAAAATATTAAGTATATACACTAACCTGCAAATGGCAAGGATCCACCAGTAGACCTCACACTCCCACTGCTCAAACAGAAAGAAGAGCAGAGCCACTGAGGCACTGGCATGTACTCCTGTTGCTATAGTAGGCGAAGAGCCGAATATACAGGAGTTCGGAGTCATGGAATTGTAACTTATGACTAAATAACTTTTTTAATATCACATCTTCTTTGATTAGGGTTTTATCGAGGGATCGTATCAATTCCTCGAAGGCCAATCAAGTACTCATTTTTCAAAATCTATTTTTGGAACGCATCTTTCTGCATTAATAATGATGCACAGCAATACAGCATACCCGACACCTAATGCTTATTCTCAATAAAACAGTCACAGTTACCCATTTTACACAACTTCAAAACATTGTTCCCTTACAAAAACCAAATCAGATTTGCGTTCGCATTCTGTCAATGACCAGTCCCCCAGTGGAGACACAGGGGTGTCTACCAGCAGGTGCTGCTTTGCCAGAACACTCAGTTTTTTGTACCAGTGTCTGTTGGACTTCCACCACTCCAGTGAGGGCAAAGGCATGGCTCACTGAGAAAAGCTTCTAACTTATTGACATCATTATTTTCAAACTAGCCCTCCCGAAGAGGGTGTCAATCACTCATGCCCATCCCTACTTTTTATGCTTCATTATTGTACAGATATTTTATCTGCCATCAGTTCCCTGGTCCGTGTTGAAGCCGTTATGACTTTTAAGCCAAAATAAATTCCGACCTCCCACTCTTTAGCCAGGAAGCAGATGTCATTGCACTCTTATCTTGTGCCTCGTCTTTTCCTGCACAGTTGTCTTTATTGGAGAGTTGGTCAGACAGGAAACAAAAGGTGAGGGTTGGCATTTTCCTCCCCCACACACACAGAGTATCAGTGTAAAGGATACACAGGAGACCTTGGCTGCAGTTGAACATGGACACTCCCGAGAAGAACCCAGCCAACTCTATAGCAAACAGACCGAGGGTGACTGCCAATGCCACCACCAACCTGAGACACAGAGAGACACATTAAAGGGTGTGCATGTGTGTGTGTGTGTGTGTGTGTGTGTGGCAAGTAAGTTATTTCTTTCTTTGCGCGAGTTTGTGTTTGTGAAATGTTTTCTTACTTCCTGTCCTCATCATCATACTGCTCTTGCGTGAAATCCAAAGGCAAGCAAGCCTTGACATTGTTTTCCTGTGAAACAAGCATTTCAAACAGCTTAGCATGAAAAACACTACAATATCGGTTATCAAAAATTATATTTAAACGCACCTAACAATTATTTTTAACGTATCACGATGTGTTAAAGTGCATCGGGGAAAAAAATATTTATTGTTTTATTAATTTATAAATTCTTATTAGTCCCCACCCAACCCGAACGAAAAAACACATTTTAAATAAATAAATACAAGATAAAATATGAATTAAAATAATAATAATAATAAATGAAGAGGGACGTCATGCCTACGTAGATGTAAACACATAGTCATACACAAATAAAAAATGTCTTTCTTACCCTCGACCAAAAGATTGTGATAACGATGACAAGATGAGCTGTGAGAGTCAAGAACCGTGCAGGGACGAGGCTGTTGACAGCCGACATGCTGAGCTGCTATTTACTTTATACTAAAATACAATGCGCAAACAAATGCAACGTTATTTACTGCGAATTTAAAGCAGTTTGGCAGCTAAACCAGTGTAAGGTTAGCGCCACTCACTTGACGTTAGCGCCCAATTAGCTGAAGTCTGACAATGGCGCTAACTTTATCCCAGGCGAACATAAATAACTCAACAACGCAACGGTGAACGATAAACTCTGACAAACAGACTTCAGGGAACATACCGCTACTTATATAGCTAAATAATATTTAGGGAAGCTACATTTCTGCCGACGAGACACAAAGACACAAGTCTCACGCTGTTGTGCTTTAATACGGCTGAGCTTGCGTTGCTACAACAACCGATGTCCAGCCGGTACGTTCTGAATTACAGTCCTGTTTCACCAACAACCAATAACCAAAGGTTCCGGGCACGGACAACAATGGAGAGAGGACTGTTTTTGCACAACACTGCCATCTAACGGTACTATAAAAACAGGTCCACAACCAATTTGGCATATGGACATTTTAGGAGATAACCTCTGAAAACAACAACAACCGGGAGGTTTATTACGACAAACTGAGCTGCGGATTATCAGGACTGTCGGGAGGAAAGAGGAAGGGAAACTATTCTTATATAGAAATACCGTTATAAGACTATTATGGCTATTATGGCTGTAACATAGACCTACTGTATTTTAACAATGTAACATGTTAATCGTTGCTTGGGCAGTGCGGCTGTGACATAGTCCTAACCAGACCTTTCCAAATCCCCCCTCCCATCATATTATTTCTACACCGAGTCGCCTGGCTGCTTTGAGACAGACAGCACAGATTCAGCGTGTGCGCAACAGCACACACGGAGCACAGAAAACCGCCTACTGCAAATCCGTAGTGGTGGTTCACTAGTCCAGGCCCAGAGTCGCCTTTTCCCTCGGTACGACTGCCATATAGGCTGCCTCTGTGTTTCCCCCAGAATAAAAGGTGTAGTTGTTGAATCGCAGACACGCATGCATCGTGGAGGCATGGCTGAAGAGGAATTACAGACCTTCACCTCTATCATGGACGCGTTGGTTCGCATTAGTGTAAGTACGACGCTCATTTTTTTTTATTACGCTATTTATGTCAACCACATGTGCGCATTTTAAACTAGATATTATTATTAGTATATGTTCTCCTCCACCTTTCTATTTTAATTTAACCACGTTTCCTCTCGACACATTTGGATGCACAGGTGCGTCTGCGGTGAAGGAATGTGGGGTATTTATTCCGTTAAAGCATTTTTTGGCATCAAATCAGTCAAGGGAGGTTTGTAGCACTGTGGGGGAAACATCAAAGCAAGGCCACATATAACATATCCACACAACTTAAACGTTGCACCAGATAAACCAGTTGATGTTTGGTGATTACATTCATTAAAAAATGTTGGCTAAAAGTAGCTTCAAATGCCTAAGGAGAAAGAGATGAGGATGCGCGTTGTCATAGAAACGGGATGCTGCGTTTAGTAGCTGCAACACCGGAATATGGCCTCCACAAAACCTAGGCCTGAGCAGCAAAAACGGAGAGCTATATTCATTTTATTGATTTGAAAATGGGCTCTTAGACAAGTTAGCTTAGCTTATTCTACATCCAAAGTGTTCAGATGGAAAGTGAAGCTAGAGGACTCCATTTATATTAAGGGAGACAGGCTAACACCTGAAGTCAGGAAAAGCTAGTTTTTCCTCCATATTTGCCCTCCCTGTGCTCTGTAAATGCAGAGTCAGCCTATGTAACCAGTGTCTGCTGCAGGTCCCCTTCTCTCTCTCTCGACTCCTACACACCATGTATATTTTTTTCAGTTCACAGGAGGTGCAAAAAGTAGAGAGCTGTGGCTTCTTTATTTACTCCGGTGACTCAGCCATTATTGACTCTGACTCCTCTCCCTCTTCTCCTCTCCAGTCCAACATGAAGAGCATGGAACAGGAGCTACATTGCCCAGTGTGTGATGAGATGGTGAAGCAGCCCATCCTTCTGCCGTGCCAGCACAGTGTGTGTCTGCTGTGTGCAGCGGAGGTGTTGGTACAAAGAGGTTATCCTCCTCCAGACCTCCCCCCGGAGCCAAACTCACCGGCCTCCACACCCAACACTCGTTCCCCGCGACAGACACGAAGACCCACACCCAGGACCCCTGACCGCCTGGAACGGGTCCTCAGAACAGGTGGAGATTATATGTGTGTTCGCTGCAGCTGATGGGAATTTTAAGTGGCCTAGCAATAAGATTTCAAAATGACACTGAATGATCTCAGCGTTAAGCTAAACTAGAGTGACATAATCATTTATAAATGCAAAGATGATGGTGTTATATGAAGCCTCTGTCCTGTTAGTATCGCACACTCTCAGGTGATGTAGCTGCCACGTCAGTATCCCACTTTGCATCCGGCGCTTTTTGCTTTAATCTCATGACTTATTTAAGTGCATGTAGGGCAAAGGGCATAGAGGCATAGGAGAGTCGAGGAGGCAGAAAAGGCAGTAAGCATCTGTCGAGCAGGTGTGTTTTCAGAGTGTGTAAGCAAACAGTGTTTCCCCCCACAGTGAACTCATCGTCATTTATCACTGTGCTGTGTTTTTATATTTGTGAGGGACAACTAAGAGTTTTTACTCCTCTTCTATGTATATGTCTCTTTCTCCTTCATCTCCCCTCCTCTACACCTGCGTCCTCCTTACAGTATGCGGGACATACCCAGGGCGTAGGCGGAAGGACGCAGCCCCTCCCCCCATGCTGTTCCCATGTCCTTCCTGTCATCAGGACGTGGAGCTCGGGGAGAAAGGCCTGACGGACTGCCTCCGCAATCTCACACTGGAGCGGATTGTGGAGAGGTATGCGTATGCACAAACACCATAGATACAGTACATACTGGAGCAGAGAGTGACAGGCACAGTTATTTCATTAGATAATAATGTCTCATCTTTGGCTAACAGAAACCATAAAGAAAGTGACCATCGGTTCAGAAAAAAATACCAGTGAAGGCAATAAAGATAGGCAACGCATGAAGGGCTTTGTCAATACAGCTTTATAAATGAGACAGGAAATCATTTGCTGGAAGGAGTTTCGATAATTAATCTTTCCTTTACTCCTGATCCAAGGCTATAACCCTAAAAGAGCAGATTGCAGGGGCCGCAGCGCACTGTATGACAACGACTGTGGCAAAATGGTTCATTTTAACCAACATTTTGTTGAGAAAGTTGGGAGTGAAGTACTTTTCATCCTTCTTAAATGTTAATCATCCCCTTCTCTTATCAGTTCAAATAGTAAAGATCAAAGTGAGAGGGGCTGCTTTGGAAAAAAGTGTTCTGAGATGGGGAGAGAGAGAGAGAGAGTTATGGGGAAAGGCAGTTTCCCAGTTTCACACGCAGCACTTTGATGAGTGCAGCTGCTCCCTCCCCAGACAGTGGTGGTGTTGGTAAGGAAAGTGTGACGGTGCATGTTTTACTGCGCAGGATGCACTTACAAGGCAGCTGCTGGTGATGTATCCAGGTCAGGCAGTAAAACAGTACTGAACTCAGATGAGCTCAATGTTCCCTTTGTTGAGTGTTAAGAACTCCTTCTTTCTTGCTTTCTATTTTTTTTTCTTTTTCTTTGTTTTTGCTGCAGAATTGCTTTAGACCTCCCCTTAACTCCCTGTACCCACGTGTGCCCTTTAGGTACAGGCACACAGTAAGTCTGGGCAGTGTAGCCATCATGTGTGGTTTCTGTAAGCCTCCCCAGTCTCTGGAGGCCACTAAGGGCTGTGCTGACTGCAAGTCTAACTTCTGCAATGAGTGTTTCAAACTCTACCACCCCTGGGGGACCCCTCGAGCTCAGCACGAACACATTCTACCCACTAACAACTTCCGGCCTAAGGTTTGTCTCTTTTTGTGTTTTGTGCATCATATACAGTAGCTTCTATTCTGTTTTCATTGCGCCTTAATCTTTTGTTGTTCTCCAGGTCCTAACGTGCACAGAGCATGAGCAGGAGAGATTGCAGTGGTACTGCCGCAACTGCCAGAGGTTACTGTGCCCACTTTGTAAGCTCCGTCGCGTCCACCATGGGCACAAAGTTTTGCCCATAACAGAAGCCTACCAAGCCCTCAAGGTGAGTCTGTTTCAACTGTCTTAAAGGTCCCATATTTTAAAAAAGAGATTCCTGTGTTTTTTTAATTATAAAGCAGGTCTAGGTGCTATAGACATACCGTGAAAGTGTCAAAACGCTTAATCCCCAGACAAATGCAAACAGTCCGTATTCAGAAACTGTGTCTTCAAACGAGCCGTCAGGACTTCCGTAATGGTTGTGATGTCACAACTATACTATAAGATATATAAGTAGAAAGGGCTGCTACAGAGCCATTCCATAACTGCAGTGACGGTGCAAAACTATCTAGAGTTCAGATGCGGAAGACCCAGAAACACTGACCAAAACTGGGCTTTTTCAGGAGGGGAGCTAAAACCGAGTGTGTGAATACGGTATGAGAAATATGATGTGTTTTTTAAAGCATGTACACATGTTCTCATAGAAACCTAAAATACATGTATGAACCTGAAAGTGAGAATAATATGAGACCTTTAAGATCCTGATATTAGCAGCCTTGAAATGTCAACTTTTGTTTTGGTCTTACAGGACAAGGTTACCAAGGAAGTCAACTTCATCCTGGCCAATCAGGAGACAATACAGAGTCAGATCACTCAACTGGAGGCTGCCAACAAACAGATGGAGGTGATCTGTCTTTTCTTGGTATTGTCAAAGTACCTGATCCTCATAATGTATCTTTGCACAGTGTTTGTAAAGGGGTCTGCTGCAGTGGAAATGACCAATCCATGTGGCTACCAGGAGTTATTTCATTGAGATATCATCTCTCATTTATTTTGTTAAACAAGCCGAAAGCAGTATGTTGTCTTAGAATTGAATCCATGTTTCCTTCCAAAAAGCAACATTTTAGAGACCAACCAACAACACACTTGGGTGTAGTAGTTTTTACTGTGCTGCAATACAATGGGAATCCATCCCCAGCCTATCCTGCCAGTTTACATTAACTACAGCTACTACTGTAGGGACATGTAGTATTAGTGGGCCCTCTAGAGGCCTGGGGCTCTAGTGCAATGACACACTTCTGTGTTAGCATTGACATTGTCTCTGTGTTTGCCATTGCTAATGTGTCATTTTCACTTAGCAGCAACATTTTCTCCCCACCCTGTCTCTCTCCAGGCTAACAGTGCAGTGGCTCTGCATCAGCTGACCCACTGTATTCGAGAGCTTGGAGCGGCCGTGGCAGAGCGTCAGGGGGCTTTGGCCCTGGCCCTGGAGGGATCACGCAGCAGGAGGGAGGATGCCCTGTCCGCTCAGGTCTCAGAGAGGCGAGGTCTGCTGGAGCATGCGGGCCTGATGGCCTACACACATGAGCTTCTCAAGGAGACGGATCAGCCCTGTTTCGTACAGGCTGCCAGAGTCACCCACAGCAGGTAACACACGTTTATCCAAATGAATCCTAAACGTGGGAAGAATGAATGTGTTTGATTTTGCTTTTTTCTGTGTTTCCCCTTCAGGCTGGTGAAGGCCATAGAAAACCTGCAGTGTTTCTCTCTTTCAGCTGATCCCTCCTTCAGACACTTTCACCTAGACACATCCAAAGAGATCAAGCTCATTCACAGCTTGGAGTTCATACATGGTAGGCTCCTTTGTCTCTGTAAAAGTGAAATTATACTTTGTTAAGGTGAATGTAATGCAACCTGCAATTGTTGCTTTGTCTCCTCTACAGCCCCACTGGCTCCAGTCATTGACACTCAGAAGACACTTGCTTATGACCAGCTGTTTTTGTGCTGGCGCCTCCCTCAGGACTCGGCCCCAGCGTGGCACTTCTCTGTCGAATACCAGCGGCGAGCAGGAGGGGCTGCAGCCACATGGGGCGGCACCAGATCCCCTAATGCTGCGATAGCATGGCTGCGTCTGGATGAAGTGAGAGGGACCAACGCTGTGATCGATCGACTGCAGATGGACAGCGTTTATGTGCTCAGGGTGAGAGGCTGCAACAAAGCTGGGTTTGGAGAGTACAGTGAAGAAGTTTACCTCCACACTCCACCAGCACCTGGTGAGATATGGACTTTTCCATTATTCCATCATTTATTTTATTTTTTACATTTCATTTACTACAAAAAACATCTTTACATTCTTACAAAAACAAACAAGGCCATTCTTTGTAATAGCGCAGATGCGTACTGTAAATGCCCTGGAGAATAAGTAATATGCCGTTTTTTTGTTTCAAAATTCAGAAACGTTTCTTTTTTTGTTGGTAACATAAAAAGAAAAATGTTGGCAGATACAATATTTTAGGTTTTATTTTTTTAATTTCCTCAACTAATTAACTAATCTTGATATTTTTTTTCTCTCCATCCCTTCATTTCCTCTATTCCCACTTTTTTTAGTTTCTGCACCAAACCTTCCTTTTGTTCTGCATCCTAGTTTCATCCGACTCTTTCCACTTCTGTCCTTCTTGCCACCGCTCTGTCTGTAGACTTTAAAATAAAACATATTATAGCTCTATATTGCCAAATGTTCCCCTTTGCTGTTATTCTACATAGTAGTTTCTTCACAAAACTGGATAATTGGAAACAATATGTAGTTTGAGTGGATGCTACTTTAACTCTGTTTCTCACGTTTCCTCCCCCTGCTAATGCCACTTTATCCTACCTTTCCTCTTGAATACACCTTCTCTTCTTCTCTTGATTGACCTCTTATTATGTGCTTTCCTCCCACTCTTCTTTAGCTTTTACTGCATTATGCATTATGTGTTCAGACTTGCTGCAGCCCAACTCTGTCCCAGCTTCAGGATCTAACCCCTCCTCCCTCCTGACTCCTTTCTGTTACCTTCCTGGCCACCCCTCTCCCTCTTCGCCCCTCTTTTCCTTTTACCCGTCCTCTCAGTGTTGAGTTTCTCCTTGGACTCACGCTGGGGCTTGCATGCTGACAGGCTGGCACTGGGTAAAGGCCAAACCTACGCCCGCAGTGTGCCAGGCCTCTCCCTCCTGCAAGCCGCCAACCGTACACTCACTTCTTGCCACTTGACTTCTGACCTGCTGGTGGCTGACTTGGCCGTTAATCAAGGCAGACACTACTGGGCATGCTCTGTGGAACCTGGTTCCTACCTGGTCAAGGTGAGATGGATGATCGCTGGCCAGTTGGTTTTTGTATTATGTGTTTTATAAGCTTTACCTTATTTGCTGACTCAAAATGGATGCTTCCAAATGCTTGTGTCTTTCTGATCATCTGTCTTGCAGGTGGGAGTAGGGCAGGAGGCTAAGCTACAAGAGTGGTTTCATCTCCCTCAGGACATGGCCAGCCCTCGGTAACTAAATCGCACTCTCTTAAATATAGACTTTTTCATTAATTAAAAACCATCATAACAAATAGCTCTTTGTTATGACGACAAATAAAATGCACTGAATCAAAAAATGCAGATATGAATGGGATTGACTCTGTCACTGAGTGAAATTTCTCATGATGATGTAAGTACATTTAGTGACACATCCCTATATCTCTAACAGGGCAGGCTTGTCCTTCCAAGGTGAAACACTTTGAACGTAGCCTCTACGGCTACAATCATAGTCTTCACACACTCAATTTGTGTAAAGAATAGTAATAGTCTAATAGTGTGTAATAGTTCCAACTGAGTTGGGGTTAAGAGTAAGGTCACAGTTTTTAGGTGACAGGCTCAGACTATTCTCTTATAAAATCACTATATTACTGTTTCTTTTTAGCCTTGCATGATTTTGTTGTTGTTGCAAAATAGTCCAGACTAAAACTGGTTCAAACTTTTTTTAAACATTAGAAACATTTTGCTTCTTTACCTAGTTTTTTTTTTTTTTAAAGATAAGTTTAGTTTAAATTAAAGTTATGATCCATTCGATTTGAGATACGTTGTTTCTAGAGGCCTCTTTGGCGTTAAGACGAGTTCCTTTCCTCTTGTCACATTCGAGGTTGGTATGCTTGATTATTTGCCCTTCTTCACTTTGATTAGTTTTTTGTTTCTTTTTCTTTGGACGGGAAGTTGAACGGTCATCTATCTCTCTCTGTTGATCCTCCATTGGGAGTAAGCAGTAATGAAATGGACCTGCGTCGGTCAGACACATTAGAGCGAGTTTGGCTCCCGATTTCCGATTACATGAAACCCAGCATGTGCTTTAGTGACTAGCTCCAGCTGGGCAGACCAACCGCTGCTGACTGACGTAAAAAGCATCACTAATAGAGCGCTGCATTTGAATTTTGCACGGGAATGTCGCCACAGACACTCAAATGTATTTCTGGGTAAAGTAGCCAAAAAAAGTGCTTTTTATTAGTCAGTCATATGATCAATCACCATTGTTTTAACTCACTCTTTGATAGATAGTAACTTAAAAGCCAATTAACTTGATGAAAATCTTACGGATTATAATTTTAAGTTTAAGTTAAGTTTTTTAAAATTTTCTTCTCCTTCCCGCAGTTGTGACCCAGACAGTGGGCATGACAGTGGGGCAGAGGACGGCCAGGATGCTCCTACCTTCTGCTTCCTCACAATCGGCATGGGCAAGATCCTGCTGCCTCAAGGACACGGTCACACTCAGAGCCAGGGGGACAGCCATAGCCAGGGGGGAGTTCACTCCCACAGTAGCAGCCACAGTAACCTGCCTCACCCTCATACTGCTCCTCTGCCACCCCGACTGGGAGTATGTCTGGACTGTGACAAAGGACGTGTCACCTTCTACGACGCCCATTCATTGCGAATCCTGTGGGAAGCCCACATGGACTGCTCTGCTCCAGTGTGTCCGGCCTTCTGCTTCATCGGCGGAGGAGCCCTGCAGCTGCAGGATCTCGTGGCCAATAGGAACATCGAGGAGCCGCCGCCACGGAGGGTAACCATTCAAACACGTGCAACAAATCTCAGCAAATAAATTGCGGCCAGACAGCAGCTTATGGGCACAGTTCACTCAGCAATCAAAGTCTTGTCATGTCTGTAGAGTTAAAGGTGATTTATAGACACTGCTTAATGTGAGTTAATAATTAATTGCCCTGATCCTGGAAAAATTCCGATACTTGCTTCAACTGTCACTGCTTAACATGGTTACGTTTCTTCTCTCAATGTGATTGTTGAGATCTGAATATAAATATCTGATTCTTTTTTTGCATTTGCACTTGGCCTGAATATCAAATCTCTCTTTTAGCTTTTGGTTTTCTCTGCTTTCTTTCCTCTCAATTTCGCAATGCTCCTGTGGACTCTGTGGCTGAAGTGGTTTTAGACTATGCAGAATTCTGTTGACAGGGTGAGTGAATCACATTTATAACAGGTTAAATCTGTTTGCAATGTAAGAAAAAAAGATCTGCCCTCCTTTTACACTTGTCTTAATTTGTCCCAGAAGGACCAGACAACAAAAGTTGCATGCAAGTGTAACTAGGTTTCATAAATTACATATATGCAGATAACTGACTTTCACCTTGTTAAAGCACCTCAGATGTACTGTATGCCTAATTTTATACCTTGATTTTTTATGTAGCCTCTAAAAGTGTAACGATGTGTCTATAATTCAGAGTCAGAGAATGTGAATATTGTTTCGTTGTTGAATTGTAAAGTTCTGCTGGTTCGCGTCAGGATCACGTGTCTCGGTGTCTAAACAGTCCCCGGGTGGCATTTTATATCGTCACTGGTTTGCATTTCAAAAAAAGGACTTGTGTGGCATTTCGGCTGGGTATACACACTCACAGTTGCCTCTGTGTTTTCAGAAGAGATATCAAAGTAAAGAAGAATAATGTTCTCATCATGCCATTTGACCTCATAACATGTGAATACATTTCAGCGTTTTACCTTTCGACAGAAGTCATAAATGCAGATGCATCCCTACCTGCCCAGTATTAAAATGTGTTGATTGAGTAATTTGCACATGCATATTATTGATGAGATGTGACTTTAAAGGAAGTGGATGGATGAAGAAAGCTAATGAGAAGAGATACATTTTATGAGATGTGGTTGACTTTTTCAATTTTTTTGATAGCTTTTGTTTTTCCTACAGTAGCTCATTTACTTATCGACCAAGCTGATTCAAAGTTATGTTTGGGGAATGTAAGAGTTATGTTAAGTATCATTTCAGTGCAAGAGATTGTCTGCAGTATATTGTAATGTTTTTAAAATCGACTGGCTCCGACTGTATTTTGATATACAATAGGATTTTCTGATGTGGATGTGAACTCTGGCTGTGACTCTCATACTCCCTGTTGTGTTTTTGTGTGTCCTGTCTTGAACGTTGTGTCTAAACTCTATTTGTGTTGCAGCACAGCACCTGAATGAATTAAGAACGTAGCATCGCAGAAATCCTGAATCTCTTCATTTTGATTTAGCCTTGGCCGGCAGAATGTTTCTATCATGTCATGAGAAAAACAATAAATGACTGATAACTGTAACATGGAGTTACTGTGTTTCAAATAATGACCAGTAAACGCTGTGATGTCATTCCCCCTGCTGCCGAAAAAAACGGAGCAATCTCCTCTTCTCTGAATATCATTTACTATAACGTGCTTCCTGTAATACAGCTAAGACAGAAACCTTTTCTTTCGTTTATGTCTTCATGTTTCATATTTATTTAATAACAGGATTTTTTTCTTTGATTCACAAATGACTCTTGTTTGTAACCTATTTTATTTTCATCATCGCCTGTCATTTTCTCGCCCTACAGCCAAAAGGAACAGTCCAAATACATGTTTTTGGTCAAATGTAACAGTCGGTTTACACGCTACATGCTATGAAAATGTCACATTTTTATTGACTGTAAACAGCAGTACTCTAGAAGTGATTCAAGTAAACACACTCCCCTTGTTTGAATGCCATGGAAACACTCAATGAGTGCATACTTGCCCTTACATGCAAGCGTGCCCTTAATCACCCGAGCGTGCCAGAGCTGTATGCAAAGGCAAAGTGGATCTTTTGTGCCACCGGGTTTAAATATAATCAACCCATTTTGCACAGAGCCAAGACACACCTTAAGACATCTTCTACAGTATGACAGCGGGATGGCCAAGAGCCCAACAGCTGTATTATTGTATGTGAGCAGTAGACAAGGCGAGAGAGAAGTGGGGGCGGTTGAGTCTGAGCCAGTTGGACAGGTAGTAGTAGAACATTGTTTTAACAGGCCAGACAGAGAGAAATGGGGACAAAGGTGAAAGAGTTTAGATATTGCATAACACCAGAACGGTTCCGCATTTGTCATCGTCTTTTTTACATCAACATGGAGCTGTTGCAATCAAACCACTGTTGGCGCTATCTGTCTGCTGCAGGACACACAATTAACCATCAGAGGGCGACATTGTTTGCACTTTGTTCATTTCCTCTGTCTTATGTGGAAAAAAAGTTAAAGTCAGCAACAGGTGCCAGATGTGTCAACACCAACATGTCTGGTCACAAATCTGTGATGACAGGTCAGATATAAGTGAAGAGCTCTCAGCTTCTGTTTGGTTCCTTTGAGCCGACCTTTGTGCGATTTATTGTGTTACACCTGGAAGATTATTTCTCTCCTTATTCCTCTTTCTCTTTCCCCCTGTTTGTTATACCTTTATATTTGTTACGTTTGTTACTGACAATGCATATGAATCAGCATTAGTTAAAAATGTTTTATTCAAAATTTTCATCTGCAGTCTCTTATTTACATACAAACAGTGAGATGATACAGCAGTGAGAAAGAAAACATCCCACAGTACAAGACACCACATAGTCTACACTTACTCTTAACAGTCAAACTTCAATGCAAAATGTTCTGTTGGGGGGAAAAAACAACATCTTCATCTTCTTTCTTCACCTCCTCGGGCTCTGGTGGTTGCATCATTTCTTAGCTACAGCTCGGTTTAGTTTATACTTGTTTACTTGACAGCACTCCTACCCACAAAAGTTAAACCAGTATTTGTCTGTGTTTGCACGCAACTGAATTTTGTAGTGAAACTTGTTCTTGAAAGAATATTAAATGGAGTTGTGTCAGAGAATGAGATGAACAAGCAACTAAACTACAGTATGTATCAATGACCCAGGACATTTAGAATTTCAGATGAATACAGATGACAGTAGAATTAAAATATATATTGACCTGTGTTGTCTCTCAAGTACTTTATATATCTCAACATAAACATTTAGATGTATTTTCTCATATCTAAAAAATCAACTGAAGCAAAAATGCTGAGTGCCATGCAGAATAAGTCCCATACACGATGACATGTAGCAAACTTTTAAATGTGCATACAGTGCAGGAAGCTGCAGAAATGTTTGCTAATGCAAGCAACACAGACTCCTGTGTCTCCTGTCTTCCCTCAGCACCTCTGCACATCACAGCGGACATGTATGTCCTGCACACACATTCTGAGACACACACTTCTTCACAAATGTTTTAGCCCCCGAGTAATTTTACAAGTTCCAACTATGGTCTACCCCTTTTCTGTCTGTCAAACAAAATGGATCTCCACCGCTCGCAGAGGTTCACGAACATCACCAAAAAAACATTTATGTGTGTCACTGCTCATACACACAAATGCAGTCAAACCCAAATACACTTTACATGGTTGCCATTCAAAAACACTTCCACTCCACGCTTACACGTGCACACACAAATCTGCCGCATGTGTGTGTTGAATGGATGCTAAAGTGAAAATTCATGCTCAGACAGGACCAAAGCACCGCAAGCTCATGGGTATTTATGTGTGTGTGATTAGACTGAAAAAACATTAACGCTCTGCTAAACCACCTGTTCACACTGCAAGTGTTACACATCCTTTATAAGATAAGTTTGTAAGCGTAATGCAAACAAAATTCATTTATTTCTCAAACTTTTTATGCCAGTGAGCGTAAATGAAACTCAGTGCTTGACACATGCAATACTGTTGTTTTGGTCCAGTGGTGGTAAGCACAGTTATTGAATTTCTAAAAGGGGGATACCTGACAAATGATTTATATCAAAGGTGAAATGTGTATGTTCATCCGTGCCGACAGTGTTTTGGTCCACAGGCTGTCCTCTGACAGCTTAATGACTAGCTGTCCACATATCACTTCACTCGCTGATTCCATTCTGAAGGGCGGCAGGAGTCGAGGGACTAAGAAGAAGGAAGGAGGAGGAATCTGAGAGACAGGACATACTGAACCACACAATAAAACTCTTAGCACACGCACACCGGAGGGCTGCCTGTAAATCTATTTCCGTACAGAGCAAAGGTCTTTCAGCACCAACTGGTAACAGTAAAAGAGCTGAAAAGTCACATTTCTGCATGTGTGATTCACAGTGATTGTGTGTGCATGTGTAAAAGGAAGGCAGTATTTGTGTTCCATGCATGCAGCCCCTCAGCTGTGCAACTCTGAGGAGAAAAACTGCTGATTATAAAATCAAAACAAAGCTGGAGGAGCTGTAAAACTGGGAATAGACTCAATACTCCCTGCACAAGGCTCACCATAAATACTTAGAGCGGCAACTGCATTTACTAACAAGGTGAGTGCATGCATATACATGCACACCAATAAAAAAGCTATAATAGAAAGCTTCAGTAGGACTGTTAATTAGGGTATTTCATGTGTTCAGTGATTCAGTGAAATCTGCTGTATATCAAAGGAGATTGAAGGTGAGAGAGCTTGTGTTGCTCCTCACTCCTCATGCTTATAAAATCCATAAAGATCTAAGACTGGCTGACAGTTTAACAACACAGACCTGATTATCACTGCAGATCTAGGTGTACAAAACATGCCAATCAGCTGTGTGTCTATTTCATAAGTATAGGTGCAGGACTGCAGGACCACCAAGTCATTTTTTAGGGGATTGAAAAGTTAAGGAGGAGACTGGTGAATTGAGAAAGCCAGGGTGTAAGAAGATACGAGTGAGAGGTATAATCTGGGGGGATAGGAAGAAAAACATGAGGAGTAGAAATAGATAAATGATATGACAATCTGTGCGGAAAGGAGTTCACCTGGGGAATAATTAGATGAGCAAGTCAAGGGGAAGGGATGGTGACAGAGATGGCTGGGGAAGGGTGATGGTCTGACAGGAAAAACTAAGAGAAGCACATTCCTTCTGTCCCTCTTGTTCTCTTCAAAACAGCAGCTGGGACAGGTGTGCTTTTACTGGTGGTAGAAAGTGCACAGGCTGCTGACCCCCCCCCCCCCCCCCACACACACACACACAAGTGCTGTGAGTTGTGTGTTTATACGCTGAATAAGCACAGTGTCTGGCTGCATGTTAGCAGAGACTTTGTTGTTGTGTGTAATTATGGGGGGATCAGAATTTGCCCATAATGACAAAAATAGACATCTGAATGCACACATGGTGTTTGTGGGGTAGAGACTGTGGGAGTGGCTGTGTTAGAGACAACGTGATGTACATACAATGTGTGTATGCCTAATGGATGTGTGCAAAAAGTACAAGAGTCAGCTTGTGTGTGTGTGTGTGTGTGTGTGAGTATGTGTGTGTGTGTGTGTGTGTGTGTGTGTGTGTGTGTGTGCGTGCATGCGTGCGCGTGTGTGTAGCTTAAGGAGACAGTCTCTACTTCAGGAAACAGAGGGATCCTGTTTGTGAGTTGTACTCATTGTTCAGCTGATTACCCCTTTCATCACCCCCCTACTTCTGCACACACACTCATGTACAAAACACATAGGCCCCATGTAATTATTTGGCGGTCGAACAAAGATGTGTAGCCTACACATCAGTGTTAGGAACTTGCTTTGATTTAACCCGTTGTCTGTCTCTTCACAATAAATAGTTTGGGACGAGGGGTGTGTCAGGCCAGCCTATCTGACTCCGAGCATTGTCCCTCCAACCATATTGATGTCCGTCTTTTTATACTGGAAGAAAGGAAACCACACAATATTGCCTTATCTTCTCCTGGACTCATCATTTACTCATTTTTCTGCTAAACGTCCGCCCACCTTGCCTTTCCTAAGAAATGACTAAGTTCTATTCACAAGGCCCCCACTTTATCTTTGTATCTGGGTTATTTATCAGACACACAGTCAATCGTCTACACTATGCTGTTTTTTCAATAATATTTTCTTTTTTATTGAATCTCTCTCATAATGTTCTTACTTTATTACATAACAAGCCATATCTTTAGAAGCAGAGTGAAGGTTTCTGGCACAACACCTTCTTCCAAGGTACATGGAGAAGCGAAAGAAGTCTAAAGAGGTCAAAACTCCAGCAACAATCGTAGTATAGAACAACTTTCTAAAGAGGATGACCCTGATAGGACAAAAGACACACTGGTCTTTCCATTGTTGTCAGTGTTGCTAGAGATTTTACCTCTTTGGAACGAGGAAAGTTTTACTTTTTGTCTTTTAAATACACCCTTCCCTCCTGCCTTCTCATTTGCCCTGCTCACCATTTAAGCATGCTAGCATGTTGTCATTGAATGTTCATACATATATCTAAGAAAAGTAATGCACTCTAATTTTCATTTAATTAGGGTTGGGGTGGTGAATTTTTCCCAAAACACAGGACTTTCACCCGGGGGACTAGTGTTTGTGTCCCAGAAGAACGAAGCCAAACCACAATTTTTTTTCTGTTCCTAACCATTCATATTAATGTCTAAATTGAACCATCACTTGTTCCTTAAATTTAACCAGTCATGCTACTGTAGTTTTGGTGCCTTTACATAACCGTCACCTTTTGTTACTTAAACATAACCAACGCAGTCACATACTGGCTGCCTCTTCACAGCGTTAAACAGAATGTCATATTCCCTAAGATATCATACAAATTGCGTTTTAAGAAATCTCACTCAATTTTTTGATGAGTATATGTTCATTTAAACAACGTTCAGACTGAAATAATGATTAAAACTATTGGATTGATATACAAAGACATTTTGTACATATTCATGGTCCTCAGGAGGCATTCATCAACTTCGGTGATCCTCTGACTTTTCTTCTAGTGCTACCGTGAGGTTCCCGTTTTTGGTTTACAGGGACATGTCTTGGCGACTGTTTTATGAAATGCCATGAGATTTGAAATCTTAAAGATTTAGGTCTCCCTCAGAATGAATTCTATTCACTTTGTTGATCCCCTCATCAGGTAAAAATGTAATTTAATAACTTTATGTTACGTTGCTAATGCTTATTAGAAAATATCTTAACCCTCCCTGAGTAGCACCACTGAGGTGCCTTTAACTCTATACTTCACTGCTCGTGGCGGCCAGCGGATCAGACCGTGGCTGAACTGGGCAGCTTCCAGGTGTGAATGTCATCAGGGTAATCCTGAAAAAAAAGGAGCTCAGAGAAACTTCCCTGAATAAATCAAGGTAAAAAAAAAAAAGAGAAAGAATTGTGACTGTGAGCATTAGTATGCTGATGTTAGCATTTTGCTCAAATCACTTTTATCAGCAAGCCACTGGAATGGCGTGATACATAATGTAATGTAATTCTTCCCTTCTGCTTTCCTTATCTCCTGCTCAAATTCTTTCTTGTTCCCTCTTTCAACTGCAGCTAATTGGCCTCCCACCTCCAGTCCTCTCAGCTTAGGTTTTCTACATAACACTCAATTCCAGTACAATACTGTGTTGTGTCTGTGTTCTGTCAGGGGCAGGCTCTTCGAGCTCAGGAAGAGAGGCCAATGTACCTCACATACACACACAAGGGATGAGAACCTCTGGCGTGGCCTTTCCCACCACTGCCCTCTCTGTATCAACACACGCGCACAAACAATCTCATTCTCACTGCTGCACCATCAAACAGGCTTTTGTCTCTTCTTACACAACCACCACAATCACACACACTTATCTCCACACAGCTGCGTGTAAGCTCATTATTGCATTGAAAACAGAAACCTCCAGCACAAATCCTCCTACATCAAAAGAGTCAAGTGCAGCTTTCTTACTTTGCTAGGCCAAAACAATCTTTCATGTCCACCATGTTCACAACTTAACAAGCAATCAGCAAATAAAAAGTCATCGATGTATATGGTAAAAATATATTTACATGGCACCTTTATAGATCTTACATCCTTTAGAAGTCAGTGAATTAGCGCTGACACTCGGTTGTTTCATTTGCATAACATATGTCCTTATTACAGATAATGAGGAGACAAGCGAGACTCTATCACCCGTGAAAACCAACCACCAGAGGAGTAAACACCAGTCATTCTTGTAAACAAAGCCTACAGTGTTAAAATATCTTTTAAAATGTATTTGTATTTAATCTAATATACAATTGCTTACAAAAATAGCAGTAACAATATAAGTGGACAATGTCTGATATTGGACATAAGTCAACGTACACATTCTGTATCAAAATTTTTAAAATATATAGTAAACAATTTTGAACAAATATAATTTACTGCCACTGATACGACTATAAGCATGAGTACCAATAGAATGATGATATGTAACTATATACTACATTATCCCTCACATGAGTACCAGGGGAGGAAAAAACTATATGTGACATTAAAACAGCAGCCGGCAAGAAACAGTTCCACAAAATCTTTGGTTCGTATGAGTTGAGGAAGATTCAGTCCAACTCAACACATTGCAGGTCTCCTGACATGTTGGGGGATCAGTAAATGCCATTCATCTTTAATGGCAAACTGGATCTAACAGAAGGCACTTAAAGGACATAAAAAAGAGACACTGGTTTAAGAAATAGCTCCAGAAAAAAAAAACAAGTTGAATCCAAAACATCATCATTTCTGAATAACTGTTATACCTCCCCGGAATGACAACAAACAAGAAATTATGTCAGTGATGTTTTGTCTCTCTGTATGATTTCAAATACAAGACAAGGGATGGGAGATTTTCGCTACAGCCCTCTGTGGAGTCAACAGATCTGTCATCAACAGATTTATCCTCATATTTGCATAGACTTATATGCAGGTGAGCTTTGATTGACGGACGTAAATCTCCAAAACAGATAAAATCTGATGAGGCTGGTGAAGATCCCGGGCGTGTTTGGAACCTGGGATGAACACAAATAGGAAAAAGAATGAAGGATACTAGCTTTCATTTTATTTAAGAAACATTCGTTCTGACCAGGTCATTTGAATAGTCAAGAGGCATTTCATGAAGGCTGATAAACAGGATAACATCACTGGGACATTTAACTATACACGGACCTCTTTAAAAGGTGATCCATCCTAGATCATAACAAACTTAGACTTTACATTATAATGACAACATGTTGAATAAAACTATGAATGGTTGTCAGAACAGGATGAAGGGATGGAAAAAAGGCTTAGCTGCAACATACAGCTTCTGGTTACCTTGGGAGTGAACCAGCTGTCACAGATATTACCCAGGATGTGCAAAGAGGCCATACCCCCACTACAGATTGAGTGGGCGTAGGTGAGATGCTTTACATATACAGAGACTGCGGTGTAAACGGGACTCATAATGAGTCACAGAATATACAGTAAACACAAAACTTGTTTGTCTTGCAGGTCTGAAAGCTTATTAAAAAATTAGGATGGAGTAATGTCTGATCAAGCCGTTGACTCAGAGTGACTGTGAACAAACTATTATTTTACTGGTTGCACAATAAATGGAAACCAACAGATAAATGTACATGATACAAAGCTGCTGGCCTGCGGTATCGTGTAGACCTGCGCAAAGTAGCCTAGCAAGTTAAAGTGCAGAAAATGTTTCGTTTGCTTGGCAACAGTCTAGCTCCAGTCCAGTTGTGGAACTATTTGTGCCATTGGAGCCAGATAAACAATTAAATAGACAAGCAAATCATCTGTTGTCGCTTATTATATTACTTAAATGTTGAAAGCTGTGTTTACAGGTGTGATTTTTCGAGATGTGTTTTCACTGTGTCTTACCACAATATATGAGTCGTTTAGTTGGAGGCCGTACAGGACCCACGACGTTGAAGTGAAGAAGGTAGCTACGGTCAGGGGGAAGGACAAACACTGCACATCACCACTCTGCACTATCTTTACCTGAGAGGAAGGAGAGAGAAACAGCAGTGGTTAGAGCAGTCGCCCAATGTAAATGGAGCGACCTTTGCTCTCATCAACCCTGCCTCCAGCAGCAGCGAGCAGCTGTTTTCAATGAAAAAAAAACAACAACAACAAACCCTGATAATTGTTAAACCAACTGTACACTACTCTGCTCAAAACAGCAGACAGCCAAAGGAAGCAACTAGCTGGTGAACATACATAACGGAGCATTTATTATATTCATGTCTATTGCATCCTTGAATAAGTGCCAACATAAAAGGATGTAAAATATAAGGAGAACACCGAAGGCAGCCTAAGGGATAGGGCGCAAAATAAGACAGATAACGAAAATAACAGGAAGACACACAGATGAAGGAAAGAAAGGCAGGAAACTGACTCAGGGTCATTCAGGGCAGTGAGGCAGATGGAGGGAAGGAGGCAAACAGGATAGCAGACTGAACAACAAGATGACACAAAGAGACAAAAAGGAAAGAGAGAGGGAACAGGGGATTTATCCCTTCATTGGTAAATAGCTGCACGTGAGGCGGCTTAAGACGCTGAACTGAACAGATGCCGCCTACTCTCTGTGCAGAAGTTCAGTGAGACATATGGTCAGAAAAGAAGATTGAATCGGCTGTTTACAGTTGTGTGTGTTGAAGCGAATGTTGTGAAGTTTATTTGAACTGTGACACATGTAGAAAACATCTTTAACAACACGCTCTTAGAAATAACAGACTGTCTTAAAAACTTCATACACAGGTTGCACAGTATGCCTCTTTTTCCTTTTTCTGGGTTTTAATGGACGGAAAAGCAAGATATCTAAATGAACTAATAAGATATGACACTAACAATTACGATAAAATCAAAAGACTTGCTTGCTGTGACTATGAACATCAAGCCCATGTATTTCAGGGCTGCAAATCAATGTACAATTAACTGATTCACTGGGATATAAAACGCAGAATAAAATCAGATCTTCATATCTGAAGGTTGTTATACATTTTAGCTTTAAAAAAATGACATTGTAAGACAGAAGCACTGATAATTACTTCAACTGAGCTTCTAATCATTTCATCACTCCTGTATGTCACTTTGATAATGTGCATAATGCATTGGTGGAAGAAGTACTCTAATATTTGACCTAAGTCAGGGTTCTGGTTCCAGCGCTGTGTAAAGCGGCAGCCAGCAACGGTTGCTCCCTCTCCTTTCCGCACTTTTTTGCTATTTATCTTATTTTACTGTCTTTTTATTAGTGCTTTTTCCTGTAAGTCGTCGTGCTAACTTTAGCCAACTATGTTCGTCAACTTTCTTATGTGTTTTTTTTCCGTTTGTCTCATTCTTGGGACTCTGATGTTAGCTTTATTTTGATTTGATTTATGTTTATGCTTATTGTTACTCTGATCCTTTCCCACCTTTGTATCGAAACTGTTGCAAAATAATTTCCCTCGGGATAAATAAAGCTTCTTGAATCTTGAATCTAAGTTAGAGCAGCAATATGATAGTGTAGAAATATTCATGTGAAAGTACAAAAGCTTTAGCATCAAAATACACTTAAAGTACCAAAAGTACTCATTTTGCAGAATGACCCATTTCATAACATTGTATGTTATATCACTGGATCACATTAATGCTGCAGCTGGTAAATGTGGTGTTATTTTTAATTATTCTACATAATCGTATATAAACTATGTAATATTAATCTGCAAATTAACAAGTAACTAAAGTTATCAAATGAAGAGTAAAAAGTACATTTGTATTAAATGTTGAAAAAAAGAGGGAAAGTGAGGCACAAATACCTCAATGTTCTTAAAGCAATTCTTACCTTTCTTGCAGGTCTCACAGCTCTTCCCTCGAAAGCCCCACCCTCTTCCCCCCCGCCTGACGTCTGACGCTCCCCATTCCCCGACCGAAGTTTCGGACCTCCAACTAAGCAAAGTGCACTGGAATGCTTGTCAAAGTAAACCTCCTACTAGTGAATTCCAGGGAGATCGACCAACCCCAAATTCGCTAGTAGGAGGTTCACTTTGACCTAACTGGAGGTCCGAAACTTCGGACTTCTAATGGCACTAGAACGCAGCATGAGCATCGCAAGTGAAACGGAGCAATGGATGACAGGCAGGAAGCTGGGTAAATAATTTTTTTAAATTATAATAAATTATAATAAATTGATTGATTGGTCAGACTATTATCAATATGCAAATTGAATATTTTTGAGTTTCAACACCTGGTGGAATTTGTTTTTAGGAGCATTTTAAGATTACAAAAGTAAATTGTAAAAATGCCAGAAAGGTCAGAATTGCTTTAAGCACAGTACTGTCTGTCATGTGTGCGATCATGTACCAGGTCGGTGAGTGGGGACAGGTACATGCTGACGGTGACCACGCTGCAGGTGAGGCCGAGCTGGCTGAGCCGAGTGTCTCCCTCTGGAAGGAATAAGGTGAAGTAGAACCAACCGCAGGTCAGCACCGCTCCCGCCGCTACTGTCTGTGACATCACCAGCCTCTGAAACAAACCCACACACACGCAGAAATGCTGAGACACACAGGCGTATACGCACACAAATAAAGCTGGATCTGACCTGAACAGGCCTCAGTCCTGACTTCCATTCACTTCACTGACCTTTTGTTTTGTGTAGTGGAGGTACACGATGATGAAGAGGATCTGGAGTACAGCGCCGATAACGTTGACCAGGACAATCGTCCGATCGCTCTTCAGAATCCCATAATACAACCAGCCCAGGTTACTGTGGAAACAAGACAAGCGTTAGAGGTGTTGAGCAGGTCTGCAGGAAAACAATGCCTGTTCTGCTCAGATATTGGAATCTACATACGTCAGAGAATATTGGATGTCTGCTTCAACAGGGTGTACAGAGGGTTACTTTATTTTTCTGGCGCCATAACAGATAACAGAGTCCTTGGTCCTTGAGATGGTGGCTGTATCTTGTATTCTTCAAGTTTCTGGTGGCTGACTGTGTTCAGGCATTACATGTGCCAGAAGCTTCTCCAAACGGATAGTTGTAATAAAAGATATATTCAAGTAAGAACAACCTGAGGCTCTTTGAGATATACTTTATTCATCATCTGGAAAGATCGTCACTCTCTCACACGCGCACGCACGCATACACACACGGACGCACGCACGCACACACTTACTTACTTCAGACATGTGGTGAGGAAAGGGAGAAACTGGATGTTGTCAGCACTTTTGGATTCTCTCATCTTCTTCAGGTCGGTCCTAGAAAATACGCACGCACGCACACACACATTAGAAGATAAAGAGAGTGAAACGGTGTTTTTTTCCAACCAGAATGGTAAATCGCCATACACCATGACACTAATGTGAAACTTACAGTCCAGTCGAGAACATCCCGACTGTGAACACGATGCACGTACATGACAGAAGCTGCAGTAACTCCATAGGAACGAGAGGAGAAAAAGTCTAATGCACCACCCGGTTATGAGCGTTTGCTTTTTTAAACACAGTTGGTGAAATTGCATTTAATTAAAGATGGAACACAACTACACGGATGCGCCCTCCTTCTCACTGCATTTCCGTGTTTGCAATCAGTGTGCACAGTGTTTCTGCGCTCTGATTGGCTGTGTGGTGAAGCGGTTGGGGAAGAGTTGCACCAATAGGGTGGTGAAACGATAGCGTGCGTTGAGATCTACGTCATCACGTTGGTTCGGTGCGCTGGTTGATGGATTTGGGGATTTTGACCGAAGTGTGATGGATGGGAGAATGTGGTGTTTTGTTTTTCTCCAAGGTCAAAGAAAATAATATAAGTAAGTTTTAATAAATGTATTAATTCTAATGGCAAACAATTAAATTAATAATAAATTCAGAGGTAAAAAAAACTAATTTTATATCTTTCCTCCATGATGTTGAAGATTCTATAAACTTAATCTTTAAATCCATTCACAAAAAGGCTTTGAAAAGTTTCTTCTTATGGACTACTGTAAATATTCGTACATAATATAATCGACCACTGGCAATGTTATTGTGTTAATGTTATCTATACTTTTTGTATAGTGATATGTAGTTTTTGTATGATATGTTGTACCTTTCTGTCTACTGTGTACTTTTTATTTTGCAATACAGATTATCTCATCTCATCTCATCTTCAACCTCTTATCTGGGGTCGGGTTGCGGGTGCAGCAGCTTTAGCAGGGGACCCCAAACTTCCCTTTCCCGGGCCACATTAACCAGCTCTAACTGGGGACATCCCGAGGCGTTCCCAGGCCAGTGTGGAGATATAATCTCTCCACCTAGTCCTTGGTCTTCCCCGAGGCCTCCTCCCAGCTGGACGTGCCTGGAACACCTCCCTAGGGAGGTGCCCAGGGTTCATCCTTACAAGATGCCCGAACCACCTCAACTGGCTCCTTTCAACGCTAAGGAGCAGCGGCTCTACTCCGAGTTCCTCACGGATGGCTGAACTTCTCACCCTATCTCTAAGGGAGACTCCAGCCACCCTCCTGAGAAAAACCCATTTCGGCCGCTTGTACCCGCGACCTCGTTCTTTCGGTCATGAGTCATGACCCAGCTTTCATGACCAATACAGAATATAAAAAATTAAAGAAATCAAGTTTGTAATGAATGAACGACTGTAGGAGGGGCACAGTGCTGCGATAATTTCACTTTATTCATCTGAAAATCTAGTTGTCTTACATACAGGATAAATTAGATTCACCAAACAAAACCAGATGAGAAGTGGCTATGAACTGACTTGATTTTATTCAGCCTATAGGCCTGTATTTATGTCAAAACAAGGCGGACACAGAATATACAGCAAACATAGGCTAAAGGGAATCATGGCAAGTACTGGTCTGTTAAAAAACTTTTTCTTGCATTTCAAGAGAGGGTAAAAATGGATATTTGCATATTTGAGCCTCTCAAAAGTAGGTGTTATAAATGTTAAAGGAGCTGCAACCAATATTTCACACGAAATATAGCAGTGAACAAATATTTGTAAAGTAAAAATAAAGTGAAGGAATGGCAACCTGAGCAGAGATCGGGTTGAAGTCTCTCTGTTTGTTTCGATGATCTGTCCTTGTGTGCATGTTAGTGCTTGTTGGTGCCTTGTAAGTTGGAATTAAAGCTATATGAGGCTTTGTGCCATGAAAAAACTGGGTACTGGTCTGTGAGAGCTATGTGGAGGCAATTCCAGGCAGCCCACTTTTTGTTTTCAGTATTTCAAGTACAGAACTTTCACATGCAATGTGTTTAGCATGCATTACTTGCATTACATTACAACAAAGCCTGTGCTGCAAACTGATTTGAAAGAGGAGAAACAAAATATGCTTTTGAAATTTTCTTTCTTAGTCTTGTTTTAATCCCTCTTCTGTGAGATCCTCATGGAAGTGCAAAACTAAATGACTTTAACATAATAAGAAATCAGCAGAAAAAATGTTTCTGACTGTTTTTTTTAGTCTTTCCATTTTTTTTTACTACTACCTATTACTCCCTAAGTACAGCATAAAACAACAAACATCACTCTTGAATTAGTTA
This sequence comes from Echiichthys vipera, assembly GCF_963691815.1. Lineage (NCBI taxonomy): Eukaryota > Metazoa > Chordata > Actinopteri > Perciformes > Trachinidae > Echiichthys > Echiichthys vipera. Next base: position 13,765,066 of record NC_139833.1, read on the forward strand.
AATTGCCCACCATATACAGCCTGTGATAAGGGGGTCACAAACAGACATGGACATTTTTTTTCTTTTTAACCAGCTATTGCCATGGGCATATACAGTGAGTTTTGGAAATTGGAAAAACAATGATTTTACTGTTTGTATAAATTAAAACACACTATGCTGGAGTGCAACAGTGTTATTTCATTTCTAAACATAATTTTTAACCGAGTTAGCGGAGCATTCAGGCTACCAAGTATTATTTCATGGATACCACATCCAGACGATGATTTATATTTCAGGTTGTGTATTAGAGCTTAAATTGCCACTGCTTTCCCAATTAGCAACGTTTTGGTGAATTTCATGCTAATCATCTAAAAAGTGCTCATTAACTAACTTACCTGTCTTACCTCTTCACCACACCACCATGGACAGTCCGATCAGCCAACTTCTCCCTCCTGTGTCTGGCTGTCAGGACCCAGCATCAGAGCTGGAGGTGGATGATCGCGCAGCCTCATCACTGTGAAGCAATTTCAAAAAACTCTCAAACTTGACCTGTAGCACTCTTTATAATTCATCCCTTCTTCTTTTTTTTGCTTGACACTTTTTATTCACTTAATCTCATTATTTTTAATGCCGTTTCTACATAGATGTGCTTTTGTCTCTGATTTCTGTTATTATATCGCAATTCTTAATCTTTTTGTGAAAGTGTTTTTTAAGTAAATCTCCTCGAGTTTCTGTACAAAGGTCCTTTATAGATAATATAGCAGGAAATTCAAAGTAGTTATTTTTTAGTTTTCAATTGTCAGAGATGAAAGTAACTGTAATCTTTCCAGAGAAACACCTCCTAAATCCCCATAAACTGGAGATAGAAGAGTTTCTGGATCTCCAGTTTTGGGAAATTTCACTGTGTATTGTACAAATTTCTAATTTCATCATTTCCAATTTCTGCGTTTTCATTTGTGATGCACGTAGATGTACCATTGTACAATATTTCACAATGGGTGCTTTTACTTTAGATAACGGATTTACCCAGGTAAAGATTTGAATACTTCCTCATTACCTTGTAATTGTAGGTTTTATAGGTTATTAATTGTAAATCTTATGTTTTGTATCTGTCTGCATTTCATGGTCTTTGAACATTACTGTATGACATCATGAAACATTACTGAGATACATGGGTGCTACATTTCTGAGACGTGTGATCATCAGATGTAAATCTAAACTATGACGTGATTATGGAAAAAGAAACAACTCAGGTTTGTTTTCCTGGTTTTGAATGTATACGTTGTGTAGTTTTACAGGGGCTGGTGATTTTTGACAGTTTTCAGTCATCTCTGAGGTTTGCAGGTATGAATGTGTGTGTTGTGCTCCTCTTCATTCCAACATACTACTGTGTGGATAGATCCTCTAGAGACTATGTACAGAGCAGTGAAAGAAAGGGCAAAAAAAGAAGTGTGAGTGAGGAGGCGAGAGTGACACCTTCACACCCAGATGTCAGTTTGCTTGCGGGCCTCTCTCGCTGCTCTATCTCATTCTCTCGCTCCTTCATCGTCCCCCGCTCGGTTCTCGTGTTTGGTTTTCAGACTGTGAAATCCAAGCCAGGGCAAGCCGTGTCACATGGGATGAAAGACGGCAGAGGGCAGAGAAGAGGGGATGAGAACAGAGGTTGGGAAAGACCTGTGGGTGGAAATGCGGAGGGAGCCGGAGAGATTTCATCGGACATTAGGTGGATAGCTTTGCCAAAATATTTTGTCATCCATCCAAATCTCAATGATGTCAGCTGGATTACAAGACCCAAAATAAATGTTATAGAGCCACTTGAAAATTTCATTACATCACTTTTTTTATTTCACTAAAGATTTTTTCACATCTTTTAACAGTTTCTTAGAGTTTTCTGTATATACACATTTACATATAAACATTTACAAATTGACACAAGCATGTTTAACAAGAAAAACAAATGTAAATGTATTCTGGGAAATCCCTTCAGTTTGAGGTTTGACAATGTGCATGTGAAATCACATCTGCACATCAGACATGTACCATGTACAGTAGAATGAGTGAATAAGTACTGAAGGAGCTCAGCTCCCTAAAACCCCTGTTCATTTCAAAATGTTTCTGTCTCTTGATCAGTGGCTCTTAACCTCAGGTCACTACCCTGTGAGAACATGTAAAAGACTAGCGAAGAAAAAAACTAAATTTATTTCTAGGATCCAAATAAGTTCTGGTTATTATCTTCTAATTTTCTTATCGATCAAATGTGATTTTTTAATTATCTTGTTTAATCTGCATGAGCAGCAGTAGATGGGTTCACGAGCCACAAAAAAGGTTGAGACCCACTGGTCTGGATTAGACAATTGGTTTTCTTGTGTTGTCTTATAACTGAAATAAAAGACTGTGTGATGACAGACGCTTTCAGTGGAGTTCATCTAAACCACAGTGACTGCTTCTGTGTTAGTATGGATGTCACAGTGGCGCTTTGACCGACTCAAGGAGATACAACAGGGAGCTGAGTGCTACACAACAACATGACAAAAATCCTACATTATGTATACCACTTTGGCAGTAGACGACAATATACACAGAATGAATAATTTCTCTACATGTAGAGGAAGAACAGTGACATTAACAGCTGCAGATGAGGAGCAGAAATGCAATTCTGTACCGGCGTTGAGAACATATGAATGAAGACAAAGTAATCCTCCTGTCATTTTCAATCTGATATTGATCCATTAACTATTTTTGATCAGTTTGCTTGCAGTTTTGTTCATAATGACAGAAAAAAAGCAGTGCATCTTTAACGGTCAAAGATGAGAATTTTCATCCTCATAATAAAGTAATAAAAAAAAGGTCCTCTTCTTTGGAACGATCCACGTTCCACATTCACGCAAACACACACTGACAGCACTCTTCATGCTCATATAAAAATTTCTGTATAAAAAAAATCTCTGAGTGTTCATTCAAGTACCCAAAGACCAGCATTGGGTTAACATTGTCTCTGTTGTGGCGTCTTGCTCGGCCTTTTAGTGTAGCATCAGGGCAAATAGGACTGGGATCGTGGTAAAGACAAGTGAATAGGAGACCAGCTGTGCTCCTGAACTGCCGATGCTCCTCTGGACGTTTGGCTCAATCACAGCAGGGTCATCTGAGGAAAAGAAAGGGAGGAAGGGTCAGTGTTGGATTTCATCATTCAGGCACGGTAAACAAACCCAGCTGAGCTCCTCTCAGACATGGGACTGCTGTGACTTTTTTGCATCTGTCTGGTATTTTATTTTTAGAAGGAGAAGAATCCTCACCTGCTGGGAGCCGGTTAGAGGGGTTGTGAACTCCTCCAGCAGCAGGAACCTTTGCTTTTCCTCCATCCCAGCTTTTTCCTGTTTCTTCCACCTTGGATTTATCGAGATTGGTCTTTCCGGAGCCTTTATGCCCAACAACATCCACCCTCAGCCTTAGACAGTCCTGGCCATGGTGATGCATTGGCTTAGCTGTGGAAAGTCAGAAAGAAGGAGGATGTTTTAATACAAGAAACCTTTTCAGGATCACAATAAGTTGATACAAATGGTATTGATGATACTTACAGATATAATAATAGCTCTCTCCCTGTCTGAACTCCTTGCCCAGGGTGAAGGGAGTGAAACGCTGGAATTTCTCAGAGAATTTCTCAGGAGCGTGGGGAGCAAACGGCCGCGAGCACTCCCAACGGAGCTGGTCGAAAGAGTGGGGCTTGCACACCTCGTAGTCCTCCTTCTCCACCATGTACAGCACATAGCGCTCAGCCGCATGAGATGACACCTCGCCGTGGGTGTAGTGGGGGCAGATGATGTCCAGATAGTCGTTGATACGCACTTCCACCGTGTACTCATCCCACAGGAAGCTGCAGGGAGACAAGAAGAAAGGAGGAGGTTACTGACAAATGTTTTCATCAAGCATTGAAAATGAATAACATCAATAACAGAGGCATTATGTTGTCTGTAGAATTCTGTACACATGTTCCACACACACCTTGAGGGTTTGGCTCATACAACACACGTGTTAAGACAATTCAGGCTTATCACTCATGTATGCGCAACAACAACAAACAGGCTTACTCACACAAAAACACATGTTAACACACAGGTACAGGGTGGAGGTCACGTGAGGGTGTTTTTGTTGACGTGTTTAACCGTACTTGTGCAAACCCGCCACTGTGACAGAATTAGAAAGAGACTGATCAGGCTGGACTTGTTCACTTCCTATACAGACAAGAAAACGCGCCTTGGATCAGTTAAAGCCCTGCCACCATCCCACTCACACACCTTTTCTGCTCTCTTCCCTCGTTTGCCTTCAGCTGAGATTCACTTTTCACCCGCTTACAAAAAGACAAGATCTGTTTTTCTCTCTGCTTGTCCACTCCTCATTCTGTACAATCCAGTGTATCTTTCTGTCAAGTCTGTTTAAACTGTTTCTGTCTCATTAGTTCTTGGATCAGTGTCGAAGCTCCTTTAGCAGCTTCTCACACATAATCCGTCACTCTTGTCTCTCAGTTTCTCTCTGATTTCATCAAAGACAGAGACAGGGTGGGTGGAGACGGCCAGACAGTTGCGCTCTTTCTTTCTTTTCATCTTTACCCTTCACTTAATTTTACGGCTCTTTATGAGCCTCCCTGTCTCCTCTTTGCTCACTTCCTATGCTTGTTTGGTGTCCTAATGAAGTATAGAGAGATGGTGAAAAAGAAGTAGAAATCACTGCACTGCACATTTGTGGTGATGATGATTTTTCAGCAAGTTGTTTCATTTTCACCTCAGAAGAACTTTAACTTATCTTGTTAATAAGTAGCTACGACTCAGTGAGGAACTGATTTGTTGGGGCAAAGGTAAAAAATAATTCATTTGAGTCAGTGTTTTACTGTGCTGTGCGGGGGTCTGGCATGTTGCTACTGCTATGAGATTAGCTGAAAGCCAGGAGGTGAAGAAAGATTGATACTTGAGTATTACTCTGATTTCATCCTCCGGGGTAACAATCTCTAATCCTCACATCTAATCTGTGTTTAAACGGAATTACTGCTTGTGGATGCTTGTGTTTAACCGGCTACAGAGAGTGAAAGTGACAAGAAAACAGCTCCTGTGTGTCTGAAATTGTTAATGTGCGCAGTAAAGTCTGTGTGCCTAGGCATCAAAGCGTAGCCCCGGCCCCTGTACTGTTGTTGTGGCTCCTGTTAGGACCCCCTGGCCGAGTCACAGACACACTGGCTCCAAATGTGGGCCTCTAACCCCTCCTTCCTGCCTCTGTAATGTGTGTGTGTGTCAGTTAGCGCTAGCCTACCTGTCAAAACATGCTTTGTTAGCTGAGCACAGCTCTACACTTATTATCCAGGGCTGATCAACAATGCGCTCTCAAAAAAGGGCTCTTTGCACGTGTGTATACTCCTGTGTAGGTGCACACGCCTTTTGTTTTGTCTGTATGTGTGTGTGTGTGTTTCAGTGAAAGCAAAAGAGACCCTGTTGCAGCCTAATTGGCTAAATAATCTCTACTCTCATCATGTTCCTTTCTGCTCTGTTTTCGTTGAGTCAGACCAGTAATAACAGAGTTGGAGAAAACAAGGCACTCGGAGATCTCTAATTGTTCCCTCTGAAGTATAAAAAGCAGCTTTAAATTCAATGGGATACACCTTTTCCCCGACACTGTGTCCTTGTTAGCGGCCTGGCTGACCTCCCTATGAAACACAGATTATGTTGCTAATTTCGTTCAACTCCCGCTTATAAGAAAACTCTCCTTCTATCATTCTCTTCGCCTCCTAATCCCCCCACCCCTATCCTCCATTGGTCTGGCTAATTAAAAGCTGTTAGGGGTCTGGGGCCAATGTGTTCGCTAGAAAAGAAGTGGAGGAGGAATGAATGGGGTGTAATTATACCCTTTCCCTCCCCAAAGACAGAATGCCTGAGGGCTACAGGGCCCCTTAGACCCCTCTACCTCACCCCATGTGGAGCTTTCACTACCCTAACTGGTGCGTATGTGTGTTATATGTGTGCTCATATGACTGTCAGTGTATTTAAGTGGTTTCTCAGTTGCATTTGGATTGTCTTAATTTGTTAAGTCTTTTTTGAGCTGGGGATTGTATTATCATATCTTAATGCAACCAAACTGGGGGAAAATCTAGCACACGGATGCCTGTTGAACTGGGCATCTAAAGGTTTTACAGCGCAGAGCCTTATTCTTCTTCGCTCCCTCTACTTTACGTATCACTCATCAAAGCTCTCCACTCCTCAGACCTCTTGTATCTCCCTGTGTCTGCTCTCGCCTCTGACTGGCAGTTCTCAGGAAAGTGAGAGTCGCATGAACGTGATACCCCTGTCATATGTGAGAGTGAGAGCCAGGTGTGAGTTGTTGTCTTCTTCTCATGTGTTGGTTTGTGTGTTTGTGTGTGTGTGTGTGTGTGTGTGTGTGTGTGTGTGTGTGTGTGTGTGTGTGTGTGTGTGTGTGTGTGTGTGCTTGTTTTAATGAGAGATGGATTCTCTGAAGACCCTTATTGAGGGCGTCTCTTGCCCCAGGCTCATGAGCACATCTGTTTATCAAGGCCTATTGATGCCACTTGTGTGTGTGTATGTATGTGTGTGTGTGTTTGTGTTTTCTTGACTGTAACTGAGGTATGGGTAAGCAGCAAGAGTTGAAGGTGGCTCTAGTCTTTCTTCCTCTCTGAGGCAAAAAGGTCATCTCTTACCGCAGAGCTACTCTTGCTTTTCCATCATCAGGCGAGGTGTTTGTGAGCATGTGTGTTATAAGGGTATAAACCAGTTATGACAGTAGGTGCATTCTTCAACACATTTTCACTTTGAAGCCTTGCCATTGTCCTCTTCCATATTCTTTCCTTTTACCCTTCTCCCCGCATATCCAGCAATTTGTCCCCCCAAGCTCTCACTGGTTTTGGTCAAACAACTGACACAGGAACTCTGTCTTTCACAGTCCCTCTGGGGAGTGTTTCAAACTGTCAGCCCGGGTCGAGGGGGGTTAGAGTTCAGGGTCACAACTTCTCACACATGCTAGCATCTGAGTCAGCACTGCAGATATCTATTTCACACAACAAGCTCACAGAGCGAGTCAGCACCACTTAAACACTAAACAGATGCGTTCCCCCACCACCACCATTTGCTCTGCAGGTAGTCAGTAGTAAGTGTGCACACACGCTGGAATGTCACAACGGGGAGGGGGCTGCGGTTTGGATGGTTTACTACGAGGAACACTCATCAAATTTCCGGTCGCACTCTCACACACTTTTACTTTGACGTGTACATTTAATACTCTATTAATTTGCTGCGGTATGGCAGATTCACACCTCCTTTCACACAGGCCGAGAAGCTGTCAGTGGTTCTAATTGGGTTTAGCTGCTCACTAGTGGGATACTCCATTACAGCCAATCTAATCTACACTGAAAAGTCTTTCTCTATTAGCTTCCAATGTAATCTACCTTCGTTCTTCCTCCTTCTCATTTTCTTGCAATAAGAAACCCTGTGGGAATTCTTCCTCTACTAGGCAACAATTCCAGCACTCATCCTACATGCAAATCGGCTTTCTAATGCCTGGTATAGTTAAGTCACTGAGAATCGTTTTGGTTCTTGCAAGATGAGCTTTTAAAATTGTCAACCCTGCCGTTTCTCACTTATTCAATTCCAATGTTCTCCCCTCCCTTCATCCATCACTGTCCACTTTCTCCTCCCTCCGTCTGCCTCTCCTTTATTCTTTCCAAATCAGCCCATCCCCCCTCTCCCTATACCCTCTATGTTGCTGTCTCTTAACGCTGGCATAATATAGCAGCGCTCTTCATCCAGGCTAATTTCACAACACAAATCCCTTTCTCCAGTTCACCCTTCTCTCACCCCGCACCCCGCACCCCGGCCTCTACTCCTCCCCGTCCTCTCTGCCCCCAAAATCTTTTCACCCGGTCTTCCTTTTTGTAGCCTCCCATTCTGTCTTTGATGAAGAGAAGAAGGCCAAATGGTATCGTGCTTGGTTTAATATGTTTTGGGGTCACAGAGAGTTAATCTGTGTGCCTGTGTCTGTCTTGGCTGGGAGAGAAAGGGGAAAAAGTTCAGTAATTTAAATTTAATATTCAACTTGTCTTATTTGAAAAAAAAGTTTTGAATTAACTGAGGCAAACATACTTGAGCAGAAGCCCATCTGACAGAATTATGCTGCTAATTCTGCCCTTCAGAGGGCGATGGTGGGCTACGACTAGACACCAATGCCAAGGTATGCCTGAAATGCTATGAATGAACATTGTACATACGAGCACACACGCAGGCTTGCACACACATACTACGATAACGCTATGGCCTCTCTAATGTTAGCAGAGCCGGGGCTGAGAGGTGCTCTGTCCTTCTCCGATGGAAACTACTGTGGCCAAAACAGAGGAAGGTCTGTGAGTGACCGATGTAGGGAGGGGGAGGAAGTCTGGACCGCAGATAAGGAAGCGAGAGGAAGAGCAGAGAGAAAACAGAGGTACATGGATACTATGATGGGGAAGGAGACCTGAGACACATATATGAAGTATATGCTGTAGTTTATGTAGTAACTAAAATTCCCAGACGCTACTGGGGTCTATGATGCATAAAGTTATGTGTGTACATTTATAAGCGTGTTAGGTAAGAGTACAATTATATCAGGAGGGAATACACACAAAGCCTACTGTTATCGAATGGATGCATAGTCCAATAGTTCTTAACTGATTGTTTTGATGTAGGTTGGATCCCATCTGGGAGATTACGGCGGGACTGATCCACTGTGACATGTACAGATTTATTAAGCAATTTATATATATTGTAACAATTCCACAATAACCCACCGACCCAGATAAAACATGTACAGATTAGAGGACGTATAGCGTAATGAAACTGTCAGAAGTTACATCACAGGATCACAGAGGCATAAATATATATACATACGTATATGTGTGTATATATAAAGAGAGAGAATGAAGGCAGCAGGATGAAGGTTTTGTGTCTATGGGTCAGATGGTCAGATTACAAGCCGTCTGTAATCTATGTTAGAGTGTGTGTGTGTGTGTGTGTGTATGTGTGTGTGTGTGTGTGTGTGTGTGTGCTGTCATTCTGGTGAGATTAGAGACCAATAGCCAGACGGGACATGGGGCAGGGAGGGGTAGGCCGAAATAATGAGTTGAAACGAGAGACAGAGAGAGGGAACAAAATGTATAAAATGTACAAGTTAAGCGAGGGACGGGGAGGGGGCTGGACTCATCCTCCAGGCTACATGCACTGTACGTGTCAAGGCAGGCCCCAGCTGCTTCAACAACAGAGGAGGCAAACAGAGCCAGACACTGACGGGGATAAACAGAATATTACATTACACCTAGCTCCTGATAAAGATGTTTTTGCAAATATGGAGAGCATGGGAAATAAACTCAGGCCGCTCTAGAAGGATGAAAGCAGCCAAAAAACACAGAGATAGCGGATACTATTGAGGAGGTTGTGTTAATAGCATCCACATCTGTCCGTACGGAAAAAATAGTGATCTTGAACTTGAATCAGTGAGTAGAGAGAAAAGGAGATGGAGGGTTCGGGGCCAGCGGCCAATCTGGGAGGAGACCCAGCTGTTAAAGAGAGGAAAAGGAGTGAAGATGGGGAGAGGAACAGACAGGTACAGTGAGAGAGACACACACACACACACACACACACACACACACACACACACACACACACACACACACACACACACACACACACACACACACACACACACACACACACACACACACACACACACACACACACACACACACACACACACACACACACACACACACACACAGCTGACAGATTTGAGTATAGTAACAGTGGGGAGGAATGCTGGCTGTAGCTAATATTAACATCCAAGTCCTCCCTCTTGCCCCCCAGTGTGTGTGTGTAAGTGTGAGTCACACATTTATCACGTCTCGGTATACTGCTTACGGTAATGGCCACTCCTTATTTTACGCTGAGGTTCGGGCACGCACATAATCACGTAGGCCCACTTTCAATCCACAACAAAAACAAAATCACTTCCAGTTAAAAGATTTTGTAAAGGGCAGCACAAGTTCAAACTGTCTCTGTCTCACAAACACACACAGAAACACACACTCACTCATATAATTGACACAGGCATGGACACGTACTGTAAAAACAAGACTGGACCAGACTGAGAAAAACACGCCTCTCCACCTGTCACGTAGGAAAACTGTACACACCACGCACACGTACGCACACACGCGCACTAATGCGCACACACGCACACACGCACGCACACACACACACACACACACACACACACACACACACACACACACACACACACACACACACACACACACACACACACACACACACACACACACACACACACACACACACACACACACACACACACACACACACAGTCCTATAGGACATGAAGTAGGGCATTACATTAAATTGCTTTGGCCAGTGGATGAAACTCAAACAAACACACACACCTAAGCTGCTGCCAATGTGCTTCACATCTCTATACTCTCCAACATGAATGGGCAGATTGCTGCCATCTGGTCACTGTCCATCACCTAAGACGAATCACTGCTACTCACAAATCAGACCAAGAATCAATTAGCATCAATTATCCACAGCCCGCTGCCATCACAGCCCCACTGATGGATCAGCGTGAGCCTGAACAGGTGACTGATTGATCTCGGGGGAACGGTTCTGGGACAGGTGGGCTTTTAGCTGATCACAGGAAACCAGAATACAAGATAGATGACGGAAAAAGAGTGGTCAAGAGAGAGAAGTGAGGGGTAGAGAAAAGAGGGTTGTTAAGGAGTGGGTCTGGGGAAAGAGGGATTATAGCGGAGTAATGGAGATTAGGCTGTAAAATGTGACAAAAATATGATACTAGTGGCATGTGGGGGTCAGATGATTATGGGTTTAGCTTTGCTTTTAGCTGCCATTATCCTCCTCATGATTTCTGTTGCTGACTTTCTGAGAAACTCTGTTTCCCTGTATGAGTGAACAATGGAGAATGAGAGAGGTTCAACACGGAGAGAAGTACAAGCAGAATACATGTTTTTAATTGTTGCATGTGTGTGAAGTCTGTCAGTTTCGGGGTCTATCTTTAGACATCCAGCAAAAGGGATTAGAGTAATATTATGACTTTTTCTTCTGGTTATACAACTCCCATTTGACAGTAGGGCCAGATTACAGACAGCATACCACCCCCGGTCTCCCTCTCTGCCTTGTTTTTTTTGTTTTTTTTCCTAATATAAATATATATAAATGTTAAGCTTCACATTTCACATTTCCTCTCTACCATTCCTTTCAGTCTCACCTGAACCAGAGATCCTCTTCCTCTGTGTGAGGTGACTCAGGTGTAAAACTCAGGTGGGTCAAACCCGGGCAAATGAGTCACACACGGACTAACCCATGACACAAGCACTGCTCATGACGTTACTTTCCACTAGACTCCTTATCCAATTATCAGGACAATTGTTTTCCTTGTTGCAGGGGCTCTTTATTCCCCTATTGTCATTCTTAAAGGGCAATTAGAGCGCCAGCAGTGTAATCAAGACAAGACTAAAAGGCCATAATGGCTTTTGCCCTTGTTTAGTCTAGGGTGGTGGATTTTAATTGACATATCTGGGCAGCAGAGAAGCGGGGACCGTCCTTCTGTTTCAGCTCGGTGATAAAATAAAACCAGCTTTTTAAGCATGGGGGATCACCCGCTCCACGCTAAAAGCTCAATAAATCGCTCCGATATTGTGCGTCTGTCAAGCTCCATCGATCCCACTGAGTGGTCGGGTAGCATTACATTTCTGACCTCAAAACAAAATAATCAGCAATATGTGCCTCCCTCTCTGACACACACACACACACACACACACACACACACACACACACACACACACACACACACACACACACACACACACACACACACACACACACACACACACACACACACACTAACACACGCGCACGCACGCACACACACAATCACTGTCTTCCCCAATGAAGAAAAAACACTTTAGGCTACCGACAGTGATGTGGTATCTCTATAAAAACTGACTATGAAATTAACTTACTGATTCATTTTCATTTATAGACTTTCCATGACATACGCTGCACCTGTGTGTATGTGTGTGTGTGTGTGTGTGTGTGTGTGTGTGTGTGTGTGTGTGTGTGTGTGTGAGTGTGCGCGCGCGCGCAGCAAAACCCTACAGACTGTCACTGGCCAAGTTCATACTCGTCAGTCTATTTTCTACTATTAGAGTATGTCTGTGTTGCGGTTAAATATAGTGGTGAATCTGTCCCGTCTAGGCATCTGCTCACTATCTTCTGATTTTACACCCCGCCGCTGTTATAGCCTGTTAGTCTCATAGTAATTTTTGCCCTGATCACAGTCCCGTTAAGCGAGGTAAAAAAGGTATACACCATACACCTTTTTTACGTCACACGGACCTTTAATTGTCACATGAATAAAAACAACAACAACAAGCTTAGTTGTAGCCGTTTAAGAGCGTAAGCAGCCTCGGGGACACACGGGACAATGTGGATTATATGGTGACACTATACATGCTTGAAATGTCAAGGAAGTAGAACATTATACAGAGTCAGATCAGTTAGTGATTGGCCCTTTATACTACACACACACACACAAACACACACACGTATTAGACAACTTCTCTCTCCCTCGCTCTCTCCCTCTTTCACACACACACACACACACACACACACACACACACACACACACACACACACACACACACACACACACACACACACAAACACACACGCACACACACACACACACACACACACAGCGCACAGCGCACAAAAGCACAGATCAGCACTTACTCCGGGTTCGAGCCGTTCCAGTAGACGCTGTGTCTCTCCGCAGAAGCGAACCAGGCACCGATGCTCAGCGCCAAACACACCAAACACACCAAATCCATAGCTCCTCTTCTCCACGGGAACCTTACCAAGTTAACAAGTAACCGATATTTAAAAAAAAAAATCTATTAAAGATTTCAATGCGTAAATACGCACACGGAACACAACGGTGTATCTAGATTAGTAATCAAGGCAATGTTAAGCGATGCACTTCATCAAACACTGTTGCAACTCATGACTGCTTCAGAGGAGCGCAACTTATCTGTTTTGTGTGGCAGTGGCTCCACCCCTCGATGAGGTGTCAGCCAATAGCAGCAAGGGAATCTAAATGCCTGCCCGACATCACCACTGCAGACGCTCCCTCCAGCAGCTCACGCTTCACACCAGGAACACTGAAAAACACAAAAACAACTCACTACAGAACTATAGTATATAGTCTAATACTATCGAAGTGCAATAAATACATTTATCAGCGTGGAATATAAGGTTAATGAGATAAGAAATTACAACTTAAAAAGTGACGGCGAAAATATAAAAAACTACACATGTATCTAGTGATTTGAAGATTTATGAGCGACTTGATTAGGATCAAGTAAAGCCAGCTGTCAACAGGTTTTTATCAGCTGTTGAAACACATACAATAAATTGTGAGAATTTAAGTTAATATGTGCCATAGGATATCTATTTTAAAATAATCTATTACAAGCAAAAATCCTGAACTTAACATGCAGACGTTTTTCAAACAAAATGTACGTGATGTTTGTATTAAGCAACTGTCAGTAATACAATGTAACCAAAATGTAACAATATGATCGTAATTATTGATGTATTAGCTTGTAAGCAGAACTTAAATGGTCATTAAAACTTTTTATTCTTTTTTTTGGTAATTTATAATAATGTGTCATTTCACACTGATCATATATTTAATTTATTTTAAATGTAAAAGCTTAAGTAGCTATAGTTTTCAAATATGGACTAAAAAGGAAAATATTGTAATACAGTATAGAGTAGCGTGAAAATACTCAAATAAAGTACCATCTAACACTTACTTACGTTGGTCTCACAGGAATTGTTTTTTATGTCGTAACACTGTAATGTGTTGTTGTTGTTGAGCTGTGTTGCATTGTCTTGTGACGTGCTGTGTTGCAACTGTATTGTGCTGCGTACATGCTGAGAAGACAAGTTTATCAACTTGTATTTTTTGTATTGTTCTAAATTGCATTGTTTTGCACTGTTTGTTGTTGTGCACTTTGGAACTAATTAGTAAATATGTTGTTGCACTAAGAGACAATTACTTTATATCACACGAGGAGATGGTGGCTCTGGTTGGTTGTTTCAGTCATTTGTGTATGTTCTTGCAGGGTTTTATTGTCTAGGCACGCTAGTGTACTGATTACGTCTTGTCAGATAGTAAAGAATTATAACCATCTTATCAGCAATTCCAATCTTGTGGTCTCCGCTTAGCCGTGTCCCCAGACAGGTAACTTTAGAAAACACCCTTACAGATGGAGTGGATAAAGTCCAGACCGTAGGGTATCAGTGGGATTGTGGCCCCAGCAGGAGAGGACTTCCCTCGGGCAGGGATGGAGCTTAGCCTGAGTTAGCTGGTTCCGAGCTCCAGAGCTGAAGAGAAACAAGAAGGGGCATTGTGTGTGTGTGTGTGTGTGTGTGTGTGTGTGTGTCTGTGTATTTGTATGCAGACAAGCTGAGTGTCTGACTGTCCCTAGGCTTGACTGGGCAAGCAGACACACGTCCTGGCACACACACACACACACACGCACACACACACACACACACACACACACACACACACACACACACACACACACACACACACACACACACACACACACACACACACACACACACACACACACACACACACACACACACACACACACACACACACACACACACACTAACACACAGACTGCAGACTGTTGGGGGGGGGGGGGGTAATCACGGCTGAGGGTGCTTTCCATTCTATAATGTCTCCTAAAAAATGGGGGAAAGGAGGTGGAAGAGGGTTGAGGAAGTGATCTAATGCGTGATAAAGAATAATGGGTTCAGTTCATGATAAATCCCCCATATGCAGGACCTCTGGATGATTTATGCAAGCAGCTATTACCGTCGTAATTGCCACCTTCTTTCACTTAGCCCTACTCATTCTGAACACAGCTCTTAACATACGTATTGATTGCCTCTAAGGAATGACTGAAATGCAAATGCTGTTGCAGCAGATCCAAATCTAGCCAGCGACGGACTTCAGGCTGCCAGCAACGGGAACCCCCGTTCTCATTCATACGAAACACTGGGAGTGACTGTCCGAGTGTCCCTCATTTCCAACAGACTTCCAGTGCTCAAACATGGGATCTCCTCATGACACATGTCGGCCTTTCAAACATGCACTGCAAACTAGACGTGATCTAGACACTATGGAGTTGACGTTTCTATCATTTTTCTATCATTTGGAGAAAACAAAACATCCAAAGATGAAGAAGAAGGGGAAAAACAGAGACTTTTAATTAAGGGCCGGCGCCAAAATCGTCAGACAAATTCAAGAAAAGGCAAAAATTACAAACCAGCAATGTGACTGTAATGTATCTGTGTCAGGTACTTCCTACTGCACGCTCTACGCAGGCACCACCCCTTGTCTAAACCAAACAGTATTTCAATCTCTGTTTGTGGGCTTCATGTGAGAATGGGCAACTGTGCGGAACTAAGTTGGTTCATAATTTCAGGCGTAGGCCTTTACTGATAGAAGATGTCATGAATCTTATCATCTCTCCAGTTACAGATTTTCATTGTAAATCACCCTTTACCCCCAGATGTTTGTTGTCTTCCTGTTTCATGCTAGCCTGAAATCTGACACTGAAAGGACCCAGACTAATCCGCATTTGCGTTTAGGCTGGGTCCTCTCAGTTTAATTTTCGATATCCAAGGGACGTTATCAAGGGTGCAGAGCAAAACCTCTGGATACAATTTGATAGACCAACCAATCAGAGCAATGAAACGTTACCTACAGTGAATCGCAGCAATGAACCTAAGGTGCTTGGTCAGTGGAAAACAATGGGTCACAAATTCTCTAACATTTCAGCTAAACCGTACACTAAAATACGTTTCTAAAAGAATTTTAATGCCAGAAATAGGCAGTAACAGAATATCGAGTCATAGGCTCATATAGGCATATAGGCTAGTTTTGTGCAATATGCATGATAGAAATGCCATCAACACACCGACTCACTCTCTGGGAATTCCCTTGTGTGCTCTATTCACACATGGGCTCAATTAGACATTACACAGACCTTTTTCAAGGCGCTGGCAGGGTATAGTCCGTTGTCCGATCCAAATGATTCAGACATTTGCGTTCACACATACAGCTCCCCCAGGTTTGCAGTGCACAGACTTATGTAACATAACCAACTGTGTAGCAAGACAGAAACACATATTTAGAAATTCCCAACCCATAAATACACCTCCCCTCTGCTGCTGCAGCCAAGAGATCTTCCATGTATACATACTAGACATTGCACACAAACACACACAGAGAAACACTTATGCAAACAAACATTTAAGTCTCCTCTGCAGGAAATCACAGATGACTCTCAGAGTGAGACTTAATCCTCCCACAGCCCAGAGGCACACAGATACACACAGAGTGGGAAGACCAGGGCTTCTTCGAATGACAGTAAAGCAGAGAAAATGTGATGGCTCAAAAAAGAAACTCACAGAAAAAGTGTCTGAGACCACGGAAAGCTCAACAGCTCTCAGAGTGGATTAAAGGAAGTCTGGGGAAGACCTGACACCCATACAAACCTCTCAGCAAACGGAAAAAGCCTTGTTTATTCTTGTCTCCGGGCGTCACAGTATCTGCCACGAGTTGTTCAACATGATATGGAAATCCAGCAATTACATAACTTGTAATTAAGTAGAAGAAAACAGAGAGTGTGTGGGCTACCTGTATCTGGCAATGCCTGATGCTCTCTCTCTATACCTTATGCAGTTTTTCTTTTCTTTTTTAATCAGAGGAGAATAGTTTTAAAGAAGAGTTTTAGGAAGTGTAGAGATACATAAAAGAAAAACAGAAGGTGTGAGAGGAAGAATAAACATATCAGCCCAGCTAGAATATATGTTTTGATAAGAGGGGTTAAGGATATGTGGGAGAGAGCCTATTACATTTTCAGCCTCGCTTCTCTCTTCCACTTCTTTTTTCGCCACTCATCCTGTCAGCCTCAGTGGGGATCAGAGCTGGTCAAAGATCTCTGTCTCAGGATTTGAAGAGGTTTCCTGAGAGACATAGAAATATGAAACAGGAGTGTTTAATAGAGAAAGGAGAATAAATCAAAAAACGAGGCGTGGTGAAACTTTGTTGTTTTAGAGAAAGGACACATGGAAACAGTGGGCGCGTCAGCTACACCGAAACAGGAATGGTAGAGAAACTGCTTTGTAGCTTTTCAGGCGTATGAACACATCTGCCCAAACACATGTATGTGCTTGGGCAGGTTTTTTATTGGAGTTTATAGCTGCGTAGGAGTGTTTCTGCATTAGAAAGAGCGAGATGTTATCTGTTTAATACATTTCGGACTCCTTTTTTGTCCTGACTTTATCACGTCATCACTCAACGTGCCCTCGAGCCTCTGCGGATGTTCTGTTTTTGCCTCTCCTTCCAAGCCTTTCCCTCAGAGGTTAGACTTAGCTGTTATTGGAAAAAAAGGTCATAGGGAACATTCAACATTATGATACAATGAAAAGGGTATAAAGGGGCTTAAAGGGGCTAAATCACTGTCATATGCTCCTCATTGACTCTAGTTGATAACAGATTGCGTTTCAAATAATTGTCTTTTGTTCATCCAACCTCTGCCATTACTGCAAGCTTAGGCTTGTTAACACTTGGCATTGTTTCATCTACACATGGACAGCTTGTCACCCTGCTGCCCTCTGTCCCTTTATCCCTGGCCTCCTGCAGGCCTTCGGCCCTCTGGCTCATAGCGGCACACTCCGACAAGCTGCTCCTTCTGTGGCACCACAAAGGCATGTCTCCCGGCCCCCATTCGCTCCCATTCATCTGCATACAGGTGGTCGCCCCCATTCAAACACAGGGGGGCACACTTCTGCTTAATGGTGCTCCATGTGTCTAGATTTAGCCTGGTTGCAGGGCAAATAGTGATTCGTGCAATGGCAAAAACTTGTAATGAGGTATTGTTCGTGCTCTGAGCATCTTCTGGAAAGCGGCCATGGAGGCTGAGCTGTTTCCAAAGGAAATTTGCAACACATCAGCTAACAGGGCATCAGAACGAGCCAAGGACACACATCCGAACAAACTGAAACAATGTTGCATGTGTGTGTCAGTAGGGGGTAAATGATCCTCCTCCCGCCCTCCTGGACTAACACTGTTTCACTATTCAGGCCGCAGAAATCATTAACTCGCCCAGTCAACAGGCACACTTCACTCGTTCGCTCCCTCCCTGCTGCTCTGTCCTCCTTTCTGTCTCCCAGGGACTCTCACTCACATGCCCCCCACCCCGAGACCCCCCCTCACACACACACACACACACACAAAAGCACAAACAAACCCTGGTGAAATATTTAACCACACTACTCCTCTTGCATTGCCTCTGCCATCATTTGTTATACTGTAGCTCCTTGTCTGTCTCTCCGCCTGTTCACTCAGCTCATCTGTCGTCTCTGCTGTCTTTCCTTCCTTCCCTTTCTTCTGTTCATCTGTTCAGTTATTTCCACAGAGTCCTCGTCAGCCCCTGGCCAGATCGTACTGGGTACATCTCTCCCTGATTACTTTACTTTTTTCTTTTTTCTTTGCACATTAACTATGAACATCTCCCATCTACTCTCTTTTATGCTCTATCGCTCCCTTTCAGTTCCTACTTCTCCCATCTTGGTATGGTCCGGGTTTCTTCCTACTGTCTCCCCGTTTCCCTTACTTCCAACCTTTTCTTAGCCAGGTTTTTTTTCCCTACAAGGAGGCTACCTCGGGCAGAGCATTTGTTAGCAGAGAAACCATTATCCTCCTCCATCCTCCTCCATCCTCCCACCTTCTGTCCTCTCTTTCTCTCTCTTTCTCCATCTCTTTCTGTATCTCTCTCCTCTCCTCACATGCTCCTGGCCCCAGCCCTATATTCATTAACATAGTGTTAATGATCCCAGATGGACTGACATGTACTCTATGGGGGCGAAGTGTGAGTGGCTTCTTCCAAGGGTGTGTGTGGGTGGTTATGTGTGTGTGTGTGTCTCTGTGTGTGTGTCTGTGCTGTACATGTGTGCAGAATCGTGTGCACATATGTGTGTGTGTGCATGTGTGTGGGCACACGTGTTCATATTAGCATTTGAGTAAGAAAGAGATCGCCTGCTTCTCTCCGAGCAGTAGATTGCTCTGTTATGATGACATGCATCTCTCATGCCCTTCTTTCAGAAAGCCAACAATAGATTTGTTCAGACTAGAGCTATGGCGGGATGTAAGTTCATGAGGAATTTGCTCTCCCTTTGAATTTAAAGTGAGGGAGATGAGTTGTGAGCCTCCTGTACCTAAACTTTGATGTACAAAGACAGTCGTTCTGACAAACTGAACTCAAAATGGGTAGCTTTGAAAGAGCAACAATATTTCATCACTTTAATAGGGAAATATGTAATATATGTTGCTTATTAATAATAGACAGATTTCATCACCTTGGGGACCAGTGTCTCATTATTGCTATGACCTGGGGACACCTGAGGAATCCCTAATTTAGAAAAAGCTTTTGTACGATTTAAAACATTTAAACCTAAACAACTATTATCATGATTTCATGTACTTTTGGTCTGAAGTTTTTTTTAAAGGAATAGTTTTTGGAAATAAAAATGAAGTTTCTGCAGGTTGTCTGGAAACCGCCCGGTAACAAGACTCTGAAGTCACTGTGCCCATGACCCCCAGACAAACCACAAATGATAGTTTTTACACTTATACACATTGAAAAAACGACATATGATGTGATAAATATGGAGCTTTAGAGTTTCTAGTTGGGGGATTTTGTTACTATTTATGGCAAATGGAGTTGTCATGTCAGTTATAATCAAGCTCTACCTGTTGAATGCATTTCCTTCCTCGTCAAACATTTGCAAAGCCGATTTTTAAAGTATTTGAATCCGGAATTGTTTACATCCACGTGTACTATCAAGCAGTCTTCATCTTTACTGCCTGCTTTGCAGCATATCTTAGCATGTACCCACCACCTGTTGATTAGTGAAATAGTGTGACACTATTGGTAGGACTGAATGTTGGGTCAACTATGCGCAAGTGCACAAGATGTTATAGACCCCCCCCAAAATAAAAAATCTATTTGTCAAAATGTCAAAATACTCCTTTGGCGGTTTGGCCTTGGACAGTGTAATTCCTATCAAGGGTAAAACAGCCTAGATGCTGCAGTATGCTATTCTATTTTAGACAATAGTGTGTTTCCAAATTTGTGGCAAGATGGCCTTCAACAAGACAATGTCTCTGTGCAGAAAGCAAAGGCCAGAATGAAATGGTGTAAGACCTTGACTGGACTGCACAGACCTTGACTGGAGTTCCAACCTCAACCTCACTCCAGGATGATTTGGCATGTCATTTGTGAGCCCCACATCAGTGCCTGACATCACTAAAGTCCGTGTGGAAGCAAATAAAACCCCCAAAAAATCAATAAAATACTTCTAAAAGCTACGATTCCCAAAAGTCCACATGCTTATGGTGCAAATGTTAGAGTTACCAATATGATTTATCTTTTTTTTGTTGGTGAAGAGAGCTTTAGACTCATAACGCGCATGCTATGCTGAAGGGGTCTTTGGAAAGGCCCAAAGGATCAACACGTTAAGGAAGGCAAGAAGCTAATAGCCTGCTGCTAACCAAGTTTAGGTCCTGTGGCGCACACTCACACACACACATAAACACACGCACAGTCTGCTAAGGTTACATTGTTACAGGTGCAAGGGCAAAGTGCATGTATGTGTGTCATGGATACGTTAGCATTCTCTAAATGCATACACACATTGCTTGACCCTCTCCAAATATAGTTGACTGCATGCTCACTCATAGCATAAATCTCAACTTACCATAAAAGTTTCCATTTAACAAACAACAAAACATACCAAATAACTCAACTTCATCTTTAAATCCTTCTCTGCAATACACACTTTTCTTTTCTTTTCACACGAATCCATCCAATCCAGTCCCACTGCCTCCTGTCCAGTCTCTCTGTTCTTCCTTTGTCTATCATTGGCATGGTTACGCTCATTGCATAATCTCACAATTGCTTAACTATCAAGAACACTCAGTCTGGCACTTGCTATATCAGGGGACTGTCCCTGTTCCCTTCTTCACATAAGCACACAAAACCCAGGAGCTCTCTCTCTCTTTCTCTCTGTCACACACACACACATGCACGCACGCACGCACACACGCACGCAAGCACGCACACTAAATCAATCACTATCTTTATCTAAAGCATCACCTCTGTATCTCTTGTTTTCTCCTGTTGAGCAGAAGCGTGGCATGATGCAAACACGCCACTAGAAAAACACCTGTAGATGTAATTACAACTTCCAATATAACGCTGGCAATTCCGCCCACACTCAGTCACTGCACCACATATTTACAGTGATTATGCTTTTCTGTGTGCTAGATTTTGTTGTTAGGTTTTTGCAGTTTCACATCTTCTGTAAAACGATCCCTCTGATCACATTGTGCAAATGCTGATAATGACATTGGTACAAAGAGCCTCAGGAGGAGTCACTCAGAATGGGAACACAGATGTGATCCTTGAAGAGATTGCCTAATGAGACACTGGAAATTAATTTAGTGAGCGTAGACCATTAATAATTGATGTGCTCTCTAGTCAAACAGGAGATGGGAATCTGTTTGTGTGTGCACCTCTTGGCAAACACAGTCACCATGGTGATCTCCTAAACCAGGGTCTACAGAATAACACAAGTGGGCGGCAGCAATGTCTAGCAGCTATCACACTAGCAAAAAAAGGGAAACACACACACACACACACACACACACACACACACACACACACACACACACACACACACACACACACACACACACACACACACACACACACACACACACACACACACACACACACACACACACACACACACACACACACACACACACACACACACACACACACATCAGTATATGTATATTAGGAAGAGCATTGTATTGATGATGCATTACAGTAGAATGATTCACTAAAGGTCAAGGTCTTGTTGCTTTTTAAAACATCTCTTTATTTTTATAATCAATTCTGTTGACTATATTAGTTTTCACACTGTTCCTCAACACACAGAGAAATATAAGCACAAGAAGGAAACACATGTAAGCAGGGGCGGTCTAAGTTAATGCAGGAGATCTACACAATTAAATGGACATTTGCAACTGACAGATGGGTAAAGATTCAAAACGCTTGCCTTTATTTCTTTTCAACATTTTTGATAAATAAACTTTATTTTGTTTTCAACTTGATCTACATTGTCCTGTTAGAATTGTCACGCCATGCAAATACAGCTACATGCTAACCACTTGAATCTGACCATAAATATCATCCTTACTTAAGCCCTTTTCTCAGATAGTAACCCTCAGTGGGGACTGGCCAAAATATCCTTACAAACCAAAATGTCCTCATTTGATCAGCTACAGGGGCTATAGACCACACACAAACACATGATGCGGGATATGTATTTCCTATAGCTGCCAAACCTGATCAGCATACACACACGCACACGCACACGCACACGCACACGCACACGCACACACGCACACACACACACACACACACACACACACACACACACACACACACACACACACACACACACACACACACACACACACACACACACACACACACACACACACACACACACACACACACACGTAGGAATGCTTAACTTGAGTGATTTATGGACGCGCAGGCACTGAAATCATTCCAAGTTAGCTAAGTGTGGACAGGTTGTGCGTCCAGTTTCTGATGACAGTAGTTGATAGGTCGAGGGAAGGTCAGGTCACATTTTGGAGGTTATCGGGAGAGTTAAAACAGGCGGTGAGCGAAAGTTCAGTTGGGGCGATGGTCTACTCCTAAGCTCTTAACATCTAACAGATGGTGTCCTCTACCATAATGGACTAATGGAATAAACTACCCTGATTCAGTTAGACACACGCACAAACACACATTGATCCTGCTACGAATGACTCTCATGGGGATCTGAAGGATGTTTTTCAGATCATTCACTTTGCAAGGAAAGGGAGGTTCTTTTTGGAGGGGCCTTTTCATCAGGGACTCTACTCATTCAAATTGAATGTTCTTTTCTGATGTGGGCTTTTATAGGACTGTCAGAGAGGGAATATGCTCACAACCAAGACATTAGTCACTGTGGCACGATGCCCAACCTGCATCCTCATTAATGAATGTTATGCATTGTAATAAATATTGCAGTTTACAGGTCCCTTGATCATATTTGATTTTGACAAAGACAGTAAGACTGGAAGTGATCTCCAAACTATTATGCAGGCAAAATGAAAAACGGATCGCTGCCATCTAAAGCTGTTGAAAGTCCTGCATAGTTTTCAAACATGGAATCACAGAATCTGACAGGTCCCAGATTCCTATACCCTGTATTTATTAACAATACAATTTTGAACAAACACTCCTCAATTAGAGAACCTTTAAAGGGGAAAAAAAGACTTATAGGCCTCCATTTGGCGGCTCTTCCTTCTGACAACAACGTCAAGTGGATACACGTCATTTCCTCCAACTGGAGGTCAGGTTATCTGGGATACACTTAAAGAGCAGGTCAGGGGGTTACACAAAGAATAGTCAAAGAACAGTACCGGACGGGATTACCTACCTCGTCATAGTCTCTATTGTTACTCTTATACGGTTAAAACCAATCGCATTACTGTGTTCACGTCTATGCGGGAGGATAAGCTATGGGGAGGATGCACAGTGAGGGGTTGTAACAGGCTTAAGGTTAAGGGCTGTGAGCTTAAAAGTACTATGCATCATCTATCTGAATTCTCAATATTTGACATGTAATCTGAATAGCACCTCACTTCCATCTTACATCTGTTGTTGGTTTAACTTGAGAAGGAGAAATCGAGTATTAAATGAATCCAATAGCGTCACAGGGGATTGATTTTATAGTCGTCTCAGGGCATGTGGGACTTCTCCTCTCTTTATTCTTTTCCTCTCCGTCAACGGAATAAAGGATCTAATCCCATTTTTGGATACTTATACTTATACTTAAGTGGGTTAACGTCATTGGCTATGCCTATCACAGGGATGTGTGCACTTTTGTGAAACTGTGTGTGTACATTCAGAACACTCTACAGTGTGTTCTTTTGAGAAAACAGTAGTATGTCAGTGCATTGGCCTAAATCAGTCAAAGAAAGATGTCACATTTGGAAACGAATACTGCAAATAAAAAAATATCTCATGATCTTATCAACATCACATCAGACATATATTTTTGTTGCTTGTGTGTTCCAAGTGTGTGCGAGTATGTTTGCATTACATCACAAAGCCCAGTCTGCTCTGATTGGTCAGCGTTTCCATTCACATCTGCACTATCTGTGTTTCTTGACTGTCATTGCAGCTGGGGTATAAGTGTAACAGCACTGGAACGGCACTACCTGTCACGAATCCCCGGCCATGAGGTCTGTTTGGGTGTTTTTGTTATGTCTTGTGGTGTTTGTCACTTTCCTGACAGTGCTCGGGGGCGTGTCCTTCTTTGGCTGCTCACACACCTGGCTGAGGTCACCCACACACCTGCTCCTCATCAATCCCCTGCAGTACTTAAGGAGCAGCCACACATGCAGTGAACGCCGGATCGTTGTGAAGTATTGTGTATGCTACCGCATTTTCCAGCCACTTTTCGTCGTTGCTACTGTTGGTTGTCTGTCTGCCTCAGCCTGCTGGAGCTGCCCTCTTACAATCCGTGTCTGCAACTAACCGTGTCTCTCTGCCTCAGGAATCATTCCAGGAAGTCAGCCCGGGAGCCCAGTCCGCTTAGCCCCGCCGCCTGTGAGCCAGCCACTCTCTGGACCTTCCACACCTCTGGGATCCAAACCTCGCCTGCCAGCTTCTCTGTTCTTCACCACCTAACGCTTTATCCAATAAACCGTTTAAACACTGCCTTTTGTCCGATCTGCTTCTGGGTCCTCCTCAGAACCCTGATACTACCTTTTTATAGTACAGTGACATGACGGCAGTGCAGAAGTTTCTAAATATGGGTTATGTGCATTTCTCTGTGGATTGCACATTTTGATGCTTTCACAGTATTTATATATCACCTCCACCTACTCTAAAGTAATATATATATAAATTCTCACTACTAACAATATGGGACCTTGAAACTGTTCACTGTTTGTCATCATGATTTCTCTCTTAGATTTTTTAACACAGTGTTGTGTTTTTCCTATTAATGGGTTTTGGATTTTTTGAATATCCTTTCCTGTGTCCTAACTATTTTTATATATTTGCAACGTGCCTTCTGCCTCACTTTCTGTCAAAGAAAATCACCACTCTTCACTGCGAAAATATTAGTTTAATGTTACCCTGCTTTACTTAAGAGGATTTCCAAATCACCGAGAGCCACAGGTGCATTTATTTGATCCACCAGGCAACACTGATATGGATTCCAATAAAATGTCAACTTCTGAAATTGATTTGTACTGCTGGCCTGTGTATTTTGGGGGCATAAAAAATTGTTAGAAATAAAATGTTGCAAACTTGAAATTTCATTAAAGTAAGCGAGGCGGATGATATGAATGCAAAATTAATCAGTGAACCCTGATGGCTCAGAAAAACACTCAAGTCAAGCTCTCTCAAGGTTGTCATATTCTGTGAGGTGTGTATGTTGCTGATAAGCGAGCCAACGTTATACTGCCTTTGCAATTTCAAATTCGAAGAGACATTTGAAGTGTCATTTTTTCATATCTAAAAAGAAAGAAGTTGTTAGGTTTGGCAGTTGCAGCACACACTGTGATGTGTGTTTGTTAAAGCTGTATGGTCAGTATAGAAGTTGACTGTTTTCTCACTATTCTCAGAAAACTCTTAATTACAGTCCTTCACTGTGGTTCAGGGCTGTACTCCTATGCTCTCACTACTTCTCTTTTCTGTTACACACATTTGCACACACACACACACACACACACACACAAACACACGTGGTCATGGGACCGATCCCTGAAGTTTTGCATCATCTCCTAGCTGGCTTCCACTCCATCATGACCGCACTGGACATTATTCCCTGACTATAAATGGCTGCCAGCAGGGTGGATGGTTCAAGTTGTTTATCCTGTATGTCTCTGTAGAAGAAGGGCAGAGAAATGACCAAAGATACGTAATAGGGCAGCTCTGACATATCTAATTACAGAACAGGACGTAGCACAGAGAGTGCTTTTAATGCACTGCTGCCTGTTCAGACTGCCGCCATAATTACAATCAGGCTGGATTCAGCCTGGCACAGCCAGGCCCCATGTTTAGGGCCTAGGTGTTAAACCACCCGTGGCTCTCATTAGGGGACATGGGCTAATGAGTGCACTCCACACACACAGACTGGGGACACACACAACCACACACACATCGTGTCCAGATTTCACTGCTTTTACTGCATTCTGGCAAGCTTAATTTCACACTTTTGCCTCCAGTGAAAGACGCACAGACCCAGGCACCCTGAGAGGGGTGTGATTTTAAATAGAGTTGTTATGAATGGAGCAGGGAAATAGCCAATTAAGAGTGTGTGATTCTAATTATGCCATTCATTTTACTGCGCTCCAGTCCACAAGGGAACCAGAGAGCGCAGGAAATGAGCATGAGGGTGAATGTTAAGGCAGAAGTAAAATGGTGGAAATAGGTGAGAGATGTAATGTTTCCAGATATACAAGGAAATGGGGATGTTTTAAAAGTGAAAGAGACAGAAACAGAGAGAAAGGGGGAGGAGAAAAGAGAGCGAGAGAGAGGGGTGGAGTGAGGGTGAAGGGGGGTAACCTGATCTCTGTCCTGATAAAGCCAAATTTATTTTGGAGGGTAACAGAAACAGCTCCTTGTCACTACGCAGATCTACAGGGCT
This sequence comes from Echiichthys vipera, assembly GCF_963691815.1. Classification (NCBI taxonomy): domain Eukaryota; kingdom Metazoa; phylum Chordata; class Actinopteri; order Perciformes; family Trachinidae; genus Echiichthys; species Echiichthys vipera. The sequence continues at coordinate 13,792,035 of NC_139833.1, forward strand.
GAGTCTGATACTTTCTGAGAGAGTAAATGAGTTATAGAAATTATTTAGATTAAGTTCAGGAGAAAGAAATAGAGAAAAACTTAGATTAGAAATGAGAAATAAGTGACAAGATTACGCTAGCACTAAAAAGAGGAAAGGCGAGAGCTGTGAAAGAGGAGAGGGGACTGAATGAACGAAGGACTAAGATAGCCTGCTGGCTTGCCTGAGGGGGTTTGGTGAAGTGAAAGACAGCACCAATTAATGCTCTGCCACGTGAACCACAATGATCGACAGGGGGAAAACAGAAAGCTGAAATCAACGCAGCAAATAACAAAAACAGAAATCATGTTCAGATGGGAAAATGGGTTGTTTCAACTCAAAATGTCAAGTCAATGAAATCATAGTTCATCCGCAGCACACAGTTCTGGAGGATTGTCTCTGGGGACTGGGTGGTCTATTTCTGAGTGTTTGGGCGGGGTGCGCGTGCTTTGGGTTTGAGCAATGAGGTGTTTGACTCTTGTTGAACCACGTCTCTGTGCTTGTTGGCACTGTCAATGTTTTATTAGGATTGGTGTTGACTTTTCTGCAGAGAATGATTTAATGTGTAGACATACAGCAGTCTAAACAAGACCAGTATCGCTCAGATTATCTGTCTGACCCACTAAAGAAAACACTGAAAAATGAAAAAAGAACAGGCATGTATACACATACAGTATGTCCAACTTCAGTTCACTCCGCGTCAGAATCCACCCAAAGGGACTGCCCTGACCTACATCTTACACTCTGTAGTTTCAGACAGCAAACAGTAGGCTAAGCCCTGCTTGGAAACAACATTACGGACACCTATTACAGCTTAAAGGATCCTGGTTCAGTGCCATTAGTACAGTGTATATACAGATGTCGAAGAAAATGAAGGCTGTGCATTTGACAGACATTCAACCCTGATCCCTGTGTTCTTAATGCAAGTTCCAGTCCACTAGAGTCTTTACAAATTAAGGACTGGTTATTACAGTCAGCCCGGAGCGGCCTGTGGGTCAGGACGATCAGACGGATTCAGATTGACTGAGTTTAATTGACAGATGCTGGAGAGACAGAAAAATCTGACAGTAAGCGATTAGTAAGTCTCACATTTTCTTGTTTCTGTCAAGCCTGAGTTGTGGAGATATGAACGGATGAGCGGGTTATGCAGACAGAGAAGGATGGATGTAGGAAGGGGGCGAGGGGTGGCAGATTGTAATAAGGCCCTGCTTTTGACTGGCCAGTCAGTCTAGGTTGGGTGGTATAATGGGATGTAGAACTGGTGTTTTATTCACGTAGTACAAGCTGCCAACACACAAACACTCACATAAGAATACAGTCAAAAGATGCTAATAAGACAGGATTAATAGAAGGCAGCGGGTACGTGAATAGTCACAGGTAACATTAGTGTTTTATAACATCATGTCATGTGCTATATGTGCTATTGCCATGCTGAGTCACACGTGTACGAGTACGTGCTTCAGATCATGGTGAGCTCTGCATTTGTGAGAGCTATTACCCAGGTGTGTGTGTGTGTGTGTGTGTGTGTGTCTGAGAACCTTGTTCCAAGATAGATAAGAAAGCCAGAGAAAAAGGCATATTAAACAAGAGAGCAGAGAGCCTGTACGGTTGTGCTCGTTATCATAACACAATAAAACTTTTATCTTACATGTGTACGTGCAAAGTTCAACCCCATTTCTTAAGAACGGACTTTGAAAGTCGGGCTGTTTTGGCAGAACAGACGATGTAACTTATAAACTCAGCTCTAAAACCTTTCTTTCTGCATGTCTGGCTGGAATCCATTAAACTCCCACAGAGACAGGCACAGCAATACTCAGCTAAGCGTATAGAGGCACCATTGTCCCTTCCTCAGATCACTATTGTCTCTGTGTGTGCATGCATGTGCATAGTTATTGCCTTATGCACCAGTGTGTGGAAGGCATCTGTTAGTGTATAAAAACATGTGGGTTTATGATGGCATGCCAGAGTGTCTTAGGAGAGGGAGCTTGTGGACTTTGGGGTCTGCAGACTAAAACAAAACAAAACACATTGTGTGTGTGTGTGTGTGTGTGTGTGTGTGTGTGTGTGTGTGTGTGTGTGTGTGTGTGTGTGTGTGTGAGAGAGAGAGAGAGAGAGAGAGAGAGAGAGTAAAGAGTAAAGAAATATAGAAAAACAAAGTGAAAATAGAAGAAAAAAGGAAACAGACATCTTTACATTGAATTGATGTTGACAGGGCCTGCAAACATTTTTTTAAAAATCCATGTGAAAATAGCGTAATCAGATTTTAACAGTACAGTCTGGCAAAATACTATTCCATGATACCAAAGAAGGAAAAAAGAGAGGACAAACAAAAAAGAACAAACTACACACAAGGATTCTTGCAGCCTTCTGTCTTAACAAACATTAACAAGGTGACATCATGCCTGCTGGTAAGGCGGGTCACTGATACTACACTGTTTACATCATCCAGAAACACTACCCTGTTTACCTCACTTCTTGCTCTGTGTTCCTTCATCTGTCCACTCCTGTGTGATACCATGGTGTGGTCAGCATTATTCCAGGCATTGAAACTTGAAACCATCTGCTTAGCGCTACAGTCTATGATACCCATTTTGTAATCCCACTCTTGTATACCTGCAAATTGTAGCCTGTGTGCTCTTGTTAACTTAGACTTTGTTAGGAGACGAGCAGACTGAGTCGAATAAACAGTGACATGCACTAAATCTGTGAAGCAATAGGTGCCAGGAATCTTGCTGAGAAGTGAGAATTTATTTGATCAAACTGTATCTTCTCACCATATTACCCAAGGCCACAGTAAATGACTTGATGCTTTTGCATAGAAATACTCCCTCATCAAACATCTCTATTATGAAGCTATTTTATATATTTTACACTGAAATAAACCAAGCCAAGGTTTCATGTTCCGTTGCTTTATGGCTCTGCTTTTTGTGAAGCATACTGCAAATCTAAGCAGAGAAAATATTCAACATTTTAACAGGGAAATATGCTTTTTGACTTTTTTGCCAAGAGTTAGATTAGAGGATTGATACCACTCTCATTTCTATATGCTAAATATGAAGTGACCAGCATCCATATTAGCTTAGCATAAAGACAGAGGCAGTGCCAGGTCCATCTTGAAGCAGGAAAAATAGCAACGTTCTCAAATTACAGTTAAACACTACACCAAAAGATATTTCTGAAACTATTTTAGGCATGAAATAGACAAAACAGTAACACAATCTTCATTACTTTTTGAACAGCTCTGCCTAGTTTGACGATTTATTTCGAGTTTCATGAGCCAAACGAAACATGAGCGCAGATTTGTCTTGTTCCTAAGCTAGCTCAAACCACCTCTGAATGTGATCTGAGCATCTTAATGCAGCCTCATTGTATCTCAGGTGCATTCACACCTGTACTTCGCATCACCCAAGACACAAGCAATAATGCCAGGTCTGAACAGGGACGTTATGTATTTTAAGTCTGACTAGTCTAGGTCAGAGGACATCAAAGTCTCTGTGCGTCTCTTCTGTGCGTTTGAATCAATCACACAATCTCTGTTTGGCTTTGTTGCTATTTCCTCATACCACAGAGCTCTCTGTGTCTGTCAAAACGCTGTTTGTCTCTGCTCAGTGATGGATCTGAGCGGAATTCTGTTTGTATCCAAAGGGAAACAATTAGTTCAGTGTGTGTGTGTGTGTGTGTGTGTGTGTGTGTGTGTGTGTGTGTGTGTGTGTGTGTGTGTGTGTGTGTGTGTGTGTGTGTGTGTGTGTGTGTGTGTGTGTGTGTGTGTGTGTGTGTGTGTATTTGTGCACTTGGGTTAGTGGATGTGTGTAGCAACGTGAGAAGAGCAAGCGTTCAAGGCCGTCACAGAGCAAACTCCTTATCCGGCCATTTGTTAAAACCCAGACAGGACCAAACAAGACATAAAGCAAAAAAACAAAAACAGAGATAGATTTCAGACTAATGTGGGAGACAGAAAGAGAGAGGAATTCAAAACAGAAAGAGTAAAAGTTAGTTTGGGCTTAATGATTACAGAACCTTTCCGATTATAGGTCAGCTGTAAAATCCTTGTCTTTTTAGGGTTAGACACACACACAAACACGAGACAGAAATCACCTGTTATTAAACATCATATGCATGTGATGTTACATGTGATGTTACATGTGATGGAACAGAACGGTACTAATCAGATGCTCAGATCCTGTCACACCATGTTATTGCCAAATGAACTGTGACAACAGCAGGGTCGGGACAGGCCAAGTGACGGGGAAAGGGGGGCAGAGCTTTAACCGTGGATGCTCTTCATCAGTCACTGAATAGTATAATCAGTAATATTGTCCATAAACACAGTATAGAAATAGCCAAAGGTATTTAAATCCAGTATAATAACAATGTCAGTTAGTAACTTAAAATTAGTTGAAAATAATACTACTTAAAATATCACAGTATGTAACTTCTATGACTTTAAAATATGCATAAAACTTTTTTATTATGTTGTATTTACAGCTCCAACACAATATCATCTTAGTGCTTATTTCTTTATCATATTAATATCTGATCTTTTATGACTACTTAACAGTGATGTAAATTATATTTCTCTCATGATATCAGTATAACAGAGACTGTAAGTCTGTGCGTCCAGAGTCTCTCCAGATAATGGGAAAGAGATTTGTCTCCCAGTCACAGGTGTTGCTGCAGCAGCCAAAGCTGAACAGAGTAGGCAGAATAATTATAAAACACCCACAACAGGTTAGCTGAGAGTGCAGAATTAGCTATTAGCTAATAGTGTCGGCCCTTGGATTATATATATATATATATATATATATATACATATATACATATATTCTGTAAGATGGGAAATTTTTGCATGGAGGAAAAAAACACTTGTTTTAAGGTAAGACAGCTCAAACTCTTCATGTGTGTTATGGCTGTCGAGTATTGCACTCAATTTTGAGTTGATTTCTCCACTTCATTAAGGGTGTGCACTGTGTCTCCACTGTAATGATACATTCTGGTATTAAATTTAAGTCTCTGACTCACATTAAATTGAATTATTTTTGATGCATTTTCATAAATGTACTCCCCTTCATTAATCTGACAGCTATAGTTACTGGTTACTTTTTTAGATGGATATTTGATATTAACAAAACCACAAGCCTTGTGCAGCTTTTTGTCTTGTGACCTCCTACACAGAATCAATGTCTAGTCAAGGCCCTGCAAGGTCCGATTTTCGATTTCTATGAATAGTTATGATTGAGTTATCATGATGTTGTGTTTTCTACCCTCCTTCTGTTTTTACTATATTATTATCTGTCATTAGTGACACCCATGGTTTTTCTGCTATGACAAGTCTAACATGAAATTGTAAAATATTTATTAAACAGCTGCAATGTAGATAATGTGCAGATAGATAACAAACAAAAACATAGACATAGACAAAGACATAAACATAGTCATAGACATGCTATCCACTCAGGAATAAAGATCAAGGCCACTTACCATTTGACTATCAATGCTGTCAAACAAGAGGAAATCCTCTGTGGAGAAGAAGAAAAAATGTCTGATTCTTCTAGCCGCTAAAGACTATGATGCAAAAAAGCCAAAACACATACTGTGTTTTGAGCAAAGACTCTCGCTTTTTCCTTTCATTATCACCCCCACTATCACCAGCTTATGCCTACATATAGACAACAGCAGGATAAGTCCAGGCATGTTTGCTGAGGGATGTTGAAAGTTGTTCTGGGAAATGTAGGAAATCACTTACCAAGGTTGAATTAGAAAAGTGGTTTGAGGAAACAGGGGAAAAGGACATTACAGCACAAAAGGAGCAGTGGGAATAATATCCAGTAATGCAAGGATGATTTTCTTTTTGGGTCATTTGATATAAAGATTTAATTTTTGTAAGAAGAAAAAGAGATAGTGTGTGTGCGCGTGTGTGTTTGTGTGTGTGTGTGTGTGTGTGTGTGTGTGTGTGTCTGTTTGTGTGTGTGTGTGTGCGTGTGTGTGTGTGTGTGTGTGTGTGTGTGTGTGTGTGTGTGTGTGTGTGTGTGTGTGTGTGTGTGTGTGTTGGTGTGTGTGTACTAGCGATGGGTATCAGTACTGGATACCTTTAAGGTACCGACAGAAATTACCTAGTACAAAGTGTTGTCACTTATTTATTCAAACGATACCTGCAGACCAAGAAAAAAAAATACTATTTCTATGGTTTTGCTTGCAGCCAATCAGGGCCAAGTGTTCTTTGATTTAATGCGACGTGTGATTGACCCACTACCGCAGCAGCTACAACCTATACAGTCTGTGGTGTGGTGAAGTTGAGCCTAAATAATACTTTATTGTACAGTTTTGTACAGTCATTTAATACAGATTTTAATAATTTGAACACTTTCGAAATGCATTAGTGCAAAAATCATTTGATTGAGGAGTGGTGGTGTCATTTTACACAGCTGAATGCTTCCATTCCTATGAAGGGTAACGAATGAAGTAATAATAAGTAAATGACACAGGTTACTCTACTGGTGTTGGTGCCACTTTAAAGGTACTGGTATTGTAATTTTCTAAACCAATGCCTACTGTGTACAACAGGATTGTCAGTGTACACCTCTATGCCGCCATGTCCAGATGTTCCCAGATTGTTTTATTTTCTCTCTTTAGCCCTCTATTTCTCTATCATCCATCATCCTTTGCCCTTCTGTCCTGCCCCACTGACTTACTGCTGGTGATTTGTGTAATCCCCCACTTTTTTTACATACAACTTAAGTCGTATGTATAACTCTCCAGTGCAGGGTGAGAGTGTATTTATAGTCTGTAAACCAACCCCAATAGACATGTCGGTTAATATGCTGTTGATGCCTAAATAAATCAAGGACAGCCTGCAGGATGTGTGTTAATGAGGCGTTTTAACTCATTCTAATGTGCTGTACGATGTGTGTCAGTGTATGCGTGTGCATCATGGCCCTGTGTTGTTTTATCTGGGTCTGTCTTTGGGAGTATGTTACACAAACGAATATGTCCATCCTTAGTGAACACTTTGAGGAGAACATGGGATCAAATGTCCCCTAGTGCATTAAATCACATCGAGAAGTTCTGTAGAATTAACCTGCTCTCTATGCGCAACCCAAAACAGATGTGTAGATCGTGTGTGCCAAATAAAACTAAGTTTCAAAGTTTGGGGACCCATTTTCATGAATCAATGGTATACAACGCAAGGAGAAGGCACAATGTACCTGTGTAAGTTTACTTTTTATTTTTTACCAAAATAGTGACACTGGTTTACTTCAGATAGGCTGATGAGTAGGAAATTATTATCGATATGCAGTGTGAGCAGGCATACATTGTTTTTATTAAACACTGTTTTATCTGGTCTTATCTATGTTTTTGTTATTATTATTATTATTATTATTATTTATTATAATAATTATCAATTAATGCTGTTATGTTGAATTGGATTTGACTATGTGGCTGTAGATAATAAATTGGCAACTGAGTGCCGCACTCCAATTTAAATATGTGGATATACAGAGCCCGGAAACATAAATATACAGTACATGCCCTTCTTAAAGCTGAAATCACATTTCTGAAACACTGAAATATTTATCGCTATGTATGTTTCCTGGGTGTAATGATGCACATCATCAGGCTTTTAGTCAAAGGTAATGACTGACACAGAAACCAGATGCACAGCTCCATTTGAAGTGGCAGCACCATGATATGTGATTTCATTTCACAGGCTGTGATTTATGTAACATACCTGATTAAAAAGGCTACATTTGGTTAATAGCTTTGTTTACATTAATGTGCAAGATAATATTACTGCGGACAAAACAAAGTCAATAAGCTAATTAAACACTTTAAATGATTGCATAAACCGGCAACTCAACACAATAATACTTCCATTTGTGTGGCTGAAGTACTTACTTTTTATTTTCGAGAGAACAGAGGAAATTCTGGATCACCACACCGTGCTGTTCAAAGCAGCCGTGGGCTGGTGTTTTGAGGTAGCTCTTTAAAGAAGGAGATGGCTTGTTGAACTAATGCACTTCCAGCACGCAAACACGTGGGAAGTCCTGTTTCCAGTGTGACCCCATCACTATCTAAAAGCTACACGGAAGTGGAAGCGTCGTTGAAATAAAGAAGCTCGTTATCCACAAAAACACCAAAATAATGTTTTTTTGTGTGTGCATTTTTTTGTTGCCAAAGTCTGGTGCTGGTTTCGAAAGACAAACACAGGATGAGGCAAACAAAACAGTGTATTACAAATCAACGGTTGCAAATTAGAATTCAATACCTGTGATTCTGCTGCTGCCTTGAAGGCTATGAAAGAGGACGTCTTTACATATCCTATCAGCAGTTGTAGATAAGAAATATTTGTAAGAATTGCCTCATATTCTAGCATACTACATGAATCTGTTGGGGAGAGTATTTCCTTTTAAAAATGATGTGGTTTCGAAGGGTCTATGTGTATCATGATTTAAGGAGGAGACGCACATTATTTAGGATTTTCTTTTTTGATACTGTCAACCTGTTCTTACTCCCAACTCGCAAGAGTCTTTCAATAAGATTTTTATGAAATCACAATCTTTTTCGGCCACCCCAGTAAGAGACCCAAGGATGGAGACTGCTGTTTTTAAGATGCTGTAGCATCTGTTTTAAAGCTAAAGTGAAGGTGTTAATATCGAATAAAACTGAGACCCATGGAATCCACTGGTGTCGTGGCCTGTCGGGAAGGGGGCTAAATAATGCTCCAAAACAAAAAATTTTACAAGGGAAAAACTGACATGGCAAAATTCAAAGGGGCCCCTTGACCTGTCTCTTCAATATCTGAAACTTGAAAAATCGACCTCACTGTATAAAATGACCTATTGTGACTTCTAGGATAATCACAGCCTCATGAAACCTTACAACCACAAACCTAGGGTATTTGGAAGATAAATGGCTTTCTAGGTATATTGACAAAAAGGGGGAAATGCTTGCTAAATGCACTTCTTCAAATTTCCAAATGTCAAAAGTTTTTGATTCCAAGTTCACAGCATGACTTTTTCTGTGCTGTTCCTCAAGGTCTAGTAGTAGTGTAGTGTCATTTTTGACCAATGACCATTTTTATCAATAATGTTAATAAATAAAGAAATGTAAAGGAAACCTATGGCATGAGTGTATCCAATTGGAGAAGTGAGCATGAACACAGATTAGGACTAATCCCTTAGCCTCATAGTCACTGAAGTAAACACTGGACCCGTTTTTCTCATACCACATCTCTCCAAAACATTCTGACACTAAAATGGCATTTTTCAGAGAAGCAGGAGAATATTAACTTTATTTGAGACCTGTTTCTGTCTGAGCAAATAACTCTAGCAACATCTGGCAACACCAATAAGATAAAGTCAACTAACAAATGTTACCAAAGAAAATATGAGTAAATCATTCACTTATGAGTTTCCATCCGTCCACATGACGTTTACTACACTTTCAAACGAGGCCTCAACCATTTAGGAGACTAGAAGTGTATATATCTTCAGTTACGCACATAACCTACGTAAGTTAAGTTACACACAAAGTGTAGGCTACTTCACTAACATCCCATGTAAGTTAGGAACAAACATGCTCATTTTAACCCAAACCACAACATTTCCTAAACCTAACCAAGTACATTTGTTGCCTAAACCTAACCATACCGTTCATGCTGGAAAAATGACATGTAAGGGGTACCCAGAGCGTTAAAAACATGACACCATGACACCATGCCTACCAAGCGGCCGTCTGCGACGAGTTGGGAGTGAGAATGTGTTGTAAATTGCAGTGGTAGTGCAATCATAACAACCCTTATAATGAGGTATGTGTGCAGGCCGGATGATATCTGCTTTTGCCTCACATAGTTGCCACTTCAGTTGTGTATAAAGAGGGTTGTATTTGATATGTGACCAGCATGCAAACAGTTCCCTAAAGCCCAGAACAGAGAGGAAGCATCAGCAAAAGCGCATCTTTTGATCCGCAGGAAATGACAACAACAGAGCACACTGCATTATTATTGCAGCAGAAAATATGCCAATCGCAATTACAGACAGAAAAGTAAATGGGTGCTTTTGTGAGTTGTTAAATTCTTTTAGAAAGTAGCTTATAGGAACACTAAAATATTGCAAGTAGATCACCTGGAAAAAAAGAGAATCATCCCTAATGATGCTGTCAAAATTCACATTTCCAGAGAAGTATCTGGAGAACTTTTCACTTTGATTTAATGAGCAACCATTAGGCTAAATTGAACAGCAGGTTCAGCAGGTTGAGCATTGAGGGATATGAGGCCAGATACAAGAGATCAAAAAGGGGTTACGTTTGACAGATCGGATAGGAAAGAACATTATAACATCCATACATAAAAATCATTTAAAATAATGCCTCTAATACATTCGACCTCTGGGTTAGTAGAACTGTATTGCAGTACATTGTTTTAATGAGGCAGTAATGATGAGATAAGGATTTGCCTGATCTTTATTATGACATGCTGTGACCTGAATGCTCCATATGGCTATAGAGGTCACTTCTACTGTACCAACAGAGATTTATCACAATAATAACAATAAATGTGTTACACAATGACCGTAATACCCCGCTTCCATTGTCATTATCAAATCAGTTGGTGTATTTCTGGCATCTGATTGATGATGTGAAGGTCAAGGGTCAATGCATAACAGAGAATAGGCAGAGAAAAATCCCACAGCCTGTTATGAAACTACTAGAATGTAATGAGCCATGCGCTTCAATGATATCCCATTATGAAGAAGCAATGCACATTAATATGTTGGAGGATTAATACAGATCATTAAATGTCTGGTAACTCGCGGAACTCAATTCTAGAAAAACATCCGTTTTTTAAATTTAAGGTTTTCTAACATCTGGCATTTATCCTCACATGCCAAAATGTTAACCCCGATAACACAACTCTGTTAGGTTTAGTGTACAAAGGGCACAGAATATGTGCGATACAACTCAAGATGAACTCAAAAGCCTGAGGAGATTTAAATGTAGCACTTTAGGGTTGATTTGAGGTAACTCACCCCCATAAAATGAAAGGCCGGTCCGGGACACAAGAAGAACAGCTTTGAGAAACTCAACATGGAGCTCCTGCAACATTAAGGCAGTGCTGATTTGTAATTACACGAGATAAGAAGATGAGTGGGGGTTTAGGGCATGCCTTGACTAAATGAGAGAGGTTATTTGAGTTCCACGGGGCACAGGATGATACACTCATTTCACAGGCTTAGGCCACTGCACGCTGGAGCACCAGTGACAAGGGTGCTTTCCTCGGTCTCTCTCTAACAAATAAACACACATGTAGGCCCGCACATGTAGGCCTGCACATGTCATTTTTGCACCCAAGACTGAAATACACAATAACCCACATTGTCACGATGCAGGTCGCAGCATCAAATCTGTTTAGTAATCAGTGTGTGAGTGTGTGTTAGTGTGTGAAACAGTCTGGCAGTTGAAGTAATACTGAGTCAACCAGAAAGCTTTCAGTTTAGATCCGATTTTCCAGGATTACTGCAACTATTTGAAACAACAAGAAATGATGCAGTAAAATATAGATTTGAAGAGACACTGAGAGACAAATGAATAGCGTACAGACAAAGAGGAAAGCTGAGGCGAAAAATGACAAATGGTGGCAAGAATGACAGTATCGTCAGTGTTGTCTCCTCAAAATTGAAATGAAAAAGAAGCGTCTCCGTGAATTTTAAACTTGTCGTATTGAATTAAGCATGAATGAAAGGGTGCAATGGCAAACGCACTGTGAAAGAAGCAGAGCTTGTGCACGTAAATCACTCCGTGCTGCAGAAACTGATAAGGTATTCTAATTAACTCATAAGACCTGGGGTTCATTTGAAAGCATATTACAATTTGACAGAATATCATTATCTCAGGAAAATTAGAAATGTTCAACAATTAATTGTCAGTTTAGTCTCATATTTAGCAGGCATGTACTTTCCAATTAGACATATATATGATGTCAATCCACGCCAGATAAGCATGCGACCAGATTATGAATTCAAAGGTCAATGTTTCAGGAGACTGAAACATTGGCCAATGTAGGACACAAGAGGAGATAATTCAAGAACTTGAACAGTTGCTGCAAATCAAAACCAATATTTAACAGTAATTGAACAACATTACCTAAAAAGTTCAATGAAGTAGAAAATAGTCTGGTGTCTTAGAAATGTATTATAGTATGTCAGGTCACACAAAACACCTTTTCATGGTGTCACACTAGGACTTGTTTTTTCACTCATTAATCCCTCTATTTAGCCAAAGTAGTATTCAGCAAGTTGCAACATGCTCACAGCTACAGTCATGTTCATCAGCCTGTGTGTGTGTGTGTGTGTGTGTGTGTGTGTGTGTGTGTGTGTGTGTGTGTGTGTGTGTGTGTGTGTGTGTGTGTATGTGTGTGTGTGTGTGTGTGTGTGTGTGTGTGTGTGTGTGTGTGTGTGTGTGTGTGTGTGTGTGTGTGTTGGGCAGATGGCAAGTCTATGGAAAGTCATTTGAGGGACTTGTATGGACAGAAGTGGATATGGGTCTCTTAGAGTAAAAAAAAAAGATGCATAAAAAAGCAGGACAGAAAAGTAGACAGAATCAAAGTTAGACACATGAAAGATTAAGAGGAAATCTAGGGACAAAAACAGCAGTTAGACAACACCATATGCCACATGGCCCATTATTCAGCGCTTTGGTCAAGCTTGCACTTACATGCACCCTATGGGTTTTCAGTGCTCAACTTTGCTAAACAACAAGCAAAGTAGAGCATTAAGCCTTTTGTTCCTCATGCAGATGGCACATGGATGAGTGCTTTCTTTCACAAGCACACATGGATTGACAGAAATTCATTGAGAAAAAAAAACATACTTCATACTGGTTTGAAGTGATACTCAACACATGACCTTTGATAATCAAACACTGACCTCAAGGTTCGACATTTTGGTAAACTAAACTAGAGCTGGAAGTCAATTAGCTTTGCTTAGCACTGACAGACTGGAACCAGTTTCAAACAGCTAGTCTGGCTTTTTCCAAAGTTAAAAAATATGCCCACCAGCACCTCTAAATAAGAACCTTACAAATTATGAAAGAACAACAATATTGACAAGTTGTGAATTAATCAAACAAGATTGTATATGTTAATAGTGCACTGTAGAGTTGTCTTTTTGAACTTTCGACTGCTACTGTTCCCTCTGCCTCCAGTCTTTATGCTAAGCTATTTGAATCCTGACGATAGCTCCATTATTGCACACATATGAAAGTGATACTGATTTTGTCATCTTTCTCTTGGCAAGGAATTGAGTAAGTACATTTCCCAAAATGTCCAACTATTCCTTTAAGTTCGTCCTCCTATGGTGACATGTTTTCATAAAAGGATAAAAATGTTCTTAGAAACGTCTCAGATCCCAGTTTCTGACTTAATACACGTCTTCCATGTTGTGCTGTACAGTGCTCTGGTAATGGGGATAGTTCTAATAGGAGCAATAAACTTCACAAAATGTTGGTAAAATAATGAGTAAATTATGCTGCAGTAGAAGTTAAAAAGATTTCTATGAACATTTGGGATATTATTTCCGCTATGATCATTTGCCACATTGAAATTCATGATAACCGACTGAAAAAAAAGAAATTATAAACGCATTAAAGCCACTTTTCTAGTCTATCGGGATGCAGCATTTGACACTTGAATGATGTATTCTGGTTTTAGAATCACTTTAACTATGTATATGTTACACTGCAGTGGAGCAGAAGGAAAATCCGACTGACATTTAATATCATAATCATTTCTGTCATTCCGATCTGACATTTAAGTTGTTAAGTAAACATTCTAACATGTGGCATGAATAAATGAATATATGCATGCATTATGGAACAGAGGTCATACTGAGTGCAGCGGGTGGTTGTACTGTACTGAATGCGTGCACACGTGCAAATAACACAATATGTCCAACCTGATGGCAGCCCTGTGTATGTGTGTGTTTCCCTGTAAGTGGGCATGTCTGCATCACTGTTTGTGTGCATATACAGTTTAAGGTTGTGTGAGGGCGTATACATGCATATGAGCATACACGCGTGTCATGTTTTTGACGACAGAGATGATTCAGACAAGCTTGTCACATATGTCTCACTCACCACACATGTTACTTAACTGAGCCAGTGTGTCATGTGTGGGTTGTTTACAGAAATCGGTTGATCTTTCCAAAAGTTCACAGCGGCCTCAGATATTCAGAAAGTGTTATTTCGTTTGGTAGCAATGTAGTTTATTTAACCAAACCTAACTGGGCGACATGGTGGAGTGGTGGTCAGCACTGTCGCCTCACAACAAGAGGGTTCCTGGTTTGAATCCCAGCTGGGGCCCTTCTGTGTGGAGTTTGCATGTACTCCCCGTGTCTGCGTTGGTTTTCTCCGGGTTCTCCAGTTTCCTCCCACAGTCCAAAGACATGCACGTGTTAGGTTAATTGATGACTCTAAACTGTCCATAGGAGTGAATGGTTGTCCGTCTCTGTTCGTCTCTATGTGCCCTGCGATAGACTGGCGACCCCGACAGGGACAAGCGGTTGAAGATGAATGATGATGAACCAATTCTTACTGAAACTATAGGTCTGTTTTATTGTTGTGTTCACAAACAATTGATGTAAGCAGAAAGTGATATTTGGCATATATGATGCCAACCCCATTGTTAGCGAAATGATCAAAATGCATGCTTCTAGTCTGCCTGATTCAATGATCCGAGGATTGTGTAAGTTAAAATCTATGGCCCCAACCATGGCTCTGAAATATCATTAGCCTAACTGTGCTGTGTATTGATAAATCAATGATGCTGTCCTTGGTGCTGAAGTAGCAGACAGATTTGTAATTGCGACTTTTCCCCTGTTAAAAATTAACAGCCTCCTGGGTGTAAGGAAACTTTTAACAGCAGCAGAGAACAACTATAACTTCAGCATGAAAATGAATTCCTGACCTTAAAAAAAGTATTCTAACTAAACAATCCCAACACAAGTTTGCTCAGTTGTCATGGAGATCTGTTTGAATGCAGGTTTAGTAGTTGTTGTGATTTTATCCACGTTGACTTAAAGTTAAGCCTGAACACCATGCACTGACGAGGAGCGTGTGATACGGTTGGAAGCTCTAGAAAAAAATAGTTAAGCCTCGATCAGACAGTGCGTTTCGCAGGTTAAACATTTTTCCAAATTGGACAGGGCCCTCCTGCAAAAATGTAATGGATTTCTTTTGGGTGAAAAAATAATGTGTTTTAAGATTCACATAGCTTTAGATTTTGTTTAGTGTTAGTTTCTTAAAGTCCTGTCAATAAGTTTTGGAGTGAGTGAATTTTGGTCTTAACTTGACTCCTTGGTTTACACTTGGATCCCAGACTGCCTTTAAGTAGATGAGTTATACTTTGCATTCTTCAGTGACAGCACCAACCCTCAATCAAACATGAAAAAAGCAGGCAGCAGGCAGAACCAGTTGTTGCTGACGAAAGAAATACAAACTCCAGAATGAGACTGTCAATCCGGAAATCTTAGGGGAGATAATCTGGTGATTAAAGGATAACACAAGAAGACATGACTGCTTAGAGGTACAGTTAAACCACCCATATCCACCACTCTGATTAATCAAGACATGAATCAATTAAGTCAATCTGATACCCTGTCGACCTCCAAGATATGAAGTACAAACACTAAGTTTAAGGCACATGCACGATGGTGCATCATATAAACTGTATGTTTTTCTACACCACACCACACAGGTATAATTTGACACATTCGCTTTACATATTGACTCTCCATTCAAGAGTTTTAGGAATGAGTGTTTCATCTCCCGTGTGTATTTAAAATCTTTATGCAGTGTTAAAGTACATGTGCATTGTATGGATATGTGTGTCAGAGTGAGAGAGAGACAGGGTAAATATAGGTCTCATCTGTTTCAGGCTGTACAGATGCTGTCTCATAAAGAGGATTAGTGCTAAACTTAGAGAAGAGGGGGGCATGTGATGAGAGGATGAGGGGAAAAGCCAGGCAATGACTAACACCAAAACCATAAATCAGGGGGCGACTGCCAGCGTCAGAGCAGCCGTTCGGAAGGAGGATGACAAAATAGCAAAGCAGGCAGTGCAAAGTTGTGATGGGGCCAACACGTTGCATCCATGAGTGTGATTGGGGAGAAGGAACATGAACAAATAAGGAAGACAACGTGAGAGACAGAATATGCAAAGAGATGAAGTTGTAACATTAAACACTGTTATATACCTAAAATTATACTTTGTGTAATAAGGTCAGGGGGATGTGGTTGGTCTGTAGGGAGGAGATGTGTCCATATCTCTCTGAGTGTATGCAAGCAAAAGTACTTTTACTATATATGTTTTGCTGTAAGAAAAATCTAATCTGACGGGCAGAAACAGGACATTACATTGGTACAGATGCAAGGGGATGCAAAAGTCCGATTGCCTTTTCATGGCCATCAGCCATGGTATTCAGCTGTGTCCAAATTCTCAGTTGAGAAGATTGTGGGCTTCTCAACACAGTTGTGCTGCTCACACTGTAAATTTAAAGGGTGGCCATGTCTGCAGGATGTAACACCTTACACGAATATAAAACATATTTTGTAAAATGACAATGACAAATCCTGAATCAAATAACTTCGTAAAAGAAAAGTATTTGCAGTAAGATTTAAGAAAATGACCAATGCATTGTGTTTCGAGCTCTTTTCAGCATCTGCCCAGCCATGATGGCTTTCAAAACTCATGATCATTTCTGAGTTTCCCTCTATCTACTCACTATTGCCACTTCCATAAACAGGCAGATCACTCTTTGTTCTCAAGATGATTTTCCCAGGATGCAAGGTTAAGGTTAAGTGAAGTGTGAAATGTCTCAGAAATGAGTTGATTTAATATGGAACTGAAGAGCGGAAACATATTTATATGAAAATGACACCGATTATAGCTTCCACCTAAAGGCTTTTACCATGAGGGTTGAGAAATGGAATGATCAGCATCAGTGATCAGTGATGAAATTGCATCGTTGAAACCCGCTGGGATTCCTCTGAAGCCTAGTGTGAGAGATGTTTTGGCGTCAACCAGGCAGGGTTGTTACTGAGAATATGGTATCATGCACTATTGGGAATTCCTCTAAGACCTTAAACATTTGTGAGTTTTTTGCAGAGATGAGAAAAATAACAAGAACAAGGTTTCAGTTATTCGCTTCAGAAGGCTCTTAGAAAACCCCGGCTGTCCCTCAGTCCCCTTGGACATATATAAGGGAGGCTACATAATCAACCACACCTGAGTTCAATCACCACACAGACTTGAGGCTAAATTTGGCCCTGTGGTGTCTACACGCATATATACAAGCTATGTCGATTGAATTGCACAAGGCTTAATGACGCAATAAAAATGCAAGGAGAAAGACGTGTTCACGTGGTGAGGAGCATGATTTTCTTGCAGGAGCCATAAGGAAGGAGTAGGATGGCTTTCCCTCCCTGGTCGCTGCCAGTAAACGAGCCCATCACCACACAGACGTCATGAATAAAAGCATGTGGAGCGGTGTCTGTGTCAACACGAGGGGATCATCTGTTTCATACAGTGTGTGTTGTGATCTTCCTTTCTGATTTTGTACATGTGGTTGTTGTAGATGCATGGTAAAGGGGAGGCTGATGATTTCTAAATGATCAAAAATTGAAGTTAATTGCAATTTGTATTATTTTTTGTAACTCAGGCCATTGGTTCTATTGATCCTGATAACACGTTACTCACCAAAGTAATTGATGAGATCTCAGAATGTAGCGACTCATCACAATGATGGTCAACAGAGCAACAAGCATAAGTGATCAGATGAGCATACAGGTAATAAACTATAATTATAATCACTTCACCTGTTCAACTAATTTTAGGGGTTTAGATAACAGACGAACGACCGGCCTGCAGTTGTTACAGATATTCAAACCACCCACAGACTCTTGGTTCATGGACTCAAAGTGGTGGTGCTGCTAAATGAGACGATGATGTATGAAACTGCCAATCAGATTAATTTACTCATTAATCGAAGGTGTAACATTTCCGCATTAAATGTCTAATACCTATGTTAAAGCATATATTTTGATGAGTTATGTACTTACTTCCCAAATGTTTCCAACAATATTCAAACCCAGATAATTCTCTACATTTATTCAACGACACAAACCATGTCTTTTTGTTCCCTGTCAGTGGTGTCTTTTAACCTTTAACCCCTCTAGTTATCTAACTTCCAATGTAACACGCACACGGGAGAAGTAAGCCTTCATAGTACAAGCATTATACGACATGCTCATCAATAACATTGGCTTGAGCACAAACAGAGAAGGATGAACATTCTCTCTTCAGCCTGTTTCATTGTGATAAATGAGAGCAGACAGAAATTCTGTATTGACATCTGTGACTGGAAGTCTTAACAGTCGTTTGTTAAATACTCAAATGCAGTTGTTGTATAATCTTTCAATGGTTGGTATGCAAGAGTAAACATCCTTGGCCTCCCCAGCTACATTCCTACCTTTAGGGAGCCACATCATCTCACCTACTTCGATGCTGCAAATACATGGTTATATCACAACACAGGATAAATCTGCATGTTTAATCCCAATGGCTCCAGTTACACAATGGCCATGGTGGTTTTAATGGATTTATGTATTCAGATGAAGGATTACAAGGCAGGGGCATTAGGGAGCAGCACCTCGACTCACCAAAGCTGTGACTGAACAGTGGCACCAAGTGGTCAGTACTGGTTACTGCAGAGTGCACAAATATTTGTAAGACCAATTGATATGAGTGAATTTACAATTCAAACTTTGGTGCTTTTACACAATTTATTTGCTTTGGTTATTGATCGTTTTGTGTTAAACTGCAATGTGGCTGCATCAGCTTCCAGATGGGGATACAAGAACATAAAGGCTTTTACCTCAATTAAGTTATATCAATTATTCAGACCCACTAATTCTGTTTGGGGTTTAGTTCCCCCATGGGTTGGATTTTAACCCAGTGAAAAGAAATCCAGCATTGTGAAGAATAATGTCCTGAGATTAATATATCAATAAAGGAGGGAGGGTTTTTAGAAAATCAACAAATATGTCTGTAAAGTTGTCACCCCAAAGTGAGTCACGGTGATTCTTGTAAAGGCAGACTTGATGTTGCCAGAATATGGTTTTAGTAGAGCCAGTCACATCATTCATGTATCAAGTTCACTTCAAATGCTTCGATGTCTGACTCACTGCCTGGATCCTCTTCCACTGGGATAATGGTGTGTCTGTTTCCAAATGGAAATTATAATGATGTTTTTTGTCAAACATTAGATCAGCAGGGTTATAGGGACACCTCATTGTATTGATTATTAACAACTGGAACATATGCCTCTCTACTTGATCAAGATCCAATTTGGGTTTAAAATATTGTTCTTTTTCTAAATGTAATTAAGTGACAAAAATTAAAGGGAGCATTCTACTGGGCACGGATTATGTGCATGTGTTTTGGATACATCTTTTTATAATGTAGGACAATCTTAAGTGTTAGATTATCAAAAAATTGTAGTATCACATTTTTATGCAGCTTTTATGCAATTTCCTTCCCAAACCTCAACTTGCATGACTTTGCTTTCAGAAAATATCAATGAGAGCGTGACTATCCAACAAACATTTGTCATTTTAAGGGGACTGATTGGCCAGTGTTTCCTGGTCTTCTGTGACATCACAACCATACAGAAGTCCTGACTCTCATTTTAAAACACATTTTCTGGATACAGACTGCATTTCTCTGTGGATTGAGCGTTCTACTTTATACTCAAAAAAGACATGGAAATCTCAACATGGGACATTTAATCTATCTTCTTGTAAAACTATCTTCCTACATAAGGGCTGACCTGTATCTGTTGATCTTCTTCCTCATGCTGTCCTGTCACTCAGTCAATATCTCTTGTACGACAGAGCCTGTTGCATAAGATCACAGACAGTTTACCCGGCTGCGCTCTGACATCAGCAGCCGCTTTATCCCTCCATCAGCCAGTCCAGACATACAGGTACACACTGCTGGTCTGCCCCATTGTCATTCAAATGTTGGGCTGATGATTGAAGCGCTTATCTCTCCTAATCGGAGCGTGTAAAGGTATTACTGCTGAGGGAGAGCGTCTCTACACCAACTTTGATATGGAAAATCACATCTGTGAGCTCCCAAACAACATTATCTACAGAGAAGTGAATATACCAGGGAAAACCTTTCCTGCAACCCCTCCATCTGTTGTCTTGGATTAGCTCCATGCTTGTTCCCTTTTTTCAGATCCTCAAAGACAGAGAGAGAGAGAGCAAGGAGGGCAAGGAATGGAGGGGATTAGAAAAGGGAGAAAAATAAAGAGCCGAACACACAAGCTTGTTAAAAGTAAGATTTGTAAGCTTATTATTTTGTTATCATGATCATTGTTATAACCTCTGTTATGGTTTGTTCAGTTTACAGTTTATTTTCAAGTTCATTTTAAGTCATTCCAGTCGAAGGTAAACATGATTGTAACTGTTGTTTCCAACACTATTAAATGCTTTTTTTCCTTTTGCCAGACAAGAATCGGTCGCACTCTCTCACACATTCACACACGGGATGAGCAGAAACAAAGAGTTTTGCTCACACACACGCACACACACACACACGCACACACACACGCTGACACCAGCATACAAAGTTAGACGGCATCTCACGCTAAAGCTCCTGCTCACAGACATTAAGTGATTAACAGAAATGAGCTCTGATTCTTACTCTTCCTGATATGATCACACACACACACACACACACACACACACACACACACACACACACACACACACACACACACACTGTCTTACTCTCGTGTCTAGGTTCGTAAGTGCAACTTCTTGAAGAGTGATTTACCCTCTCGCACAGCTCTTCAACCTTATTAAACACACCAGGACTCAAAACCCTTCCTACCTGCAGCCCATGTTTACATATGGCTCAACCCACCCAATTCTCCAACTTTTAAACCCGGTCTTCCCCTCAAGATAATCAAAAATACACCACACAAAACTAAAAAATAAAATACAATTATTAAAAAAAAAATAAACAAGAAAACTGAGCTTCAAGTTTGTAAAAATGCTTACATCACAAATCACCTTGGCAAATTTCAAGACATTGTTATTCCATTCTTTGTCTGTTGTGACATTTACATGAGCACTTGACCGCCTCACATGTCGGTGGGCGAGCGGCTGCCTGACCTGGGCGGTCAGCAGTCAACATGCAGTCCAGCATCATCATCATCATCTGCATTGTCATTATAATCATCTTCACCTTCATTGTCAGCTACTATGGTAAGCCATGCCCTACTAGAGTCCATCGGTGGCAGGGTGGTGTAACCATGGTGAATAAGGTGCTAGTTGCTATGGAAACTCTACTCTGAAGCAACCAACTGGTACAGTTGTTTGAGTTTTGATTTGCTGTACCTACCAACCAAAGCACTTGGTTTGTATGTATTACTTGTTGCTTTAGTTTGTGTTTTTTTATTTTTTTATTTTGCATTTTCATACTTATAAGATGTACAGTATGTAGATGTATTTTCAGGCTGTTAGTACCATTTAAAATAGTTTCTCTTACTCTCAAATACACACACACAGACACACACACACACACACACACACACACACACACACACACGAACGCACACATACACACACGGCACACAGAAATATTTTTTCTTTCAAGCACACACAAACACTCAAACAGTAACAGAAAACCATTTACATGTGGCATCTGACGAATGGGTTAACAGAGATGAAATTGGTAGAGTGGGCTGCCACACCAACATTGATTAGTGGAGAGCTTCTTATTACAGGACTGGACTCTTTCATAGATGCTTGAGTGTGTGTGACTGTCCTTCCTCCTTCGTCCCTCCTCTCTGCTCCCCTTTGCTCTCCTCCAAACAGCCTGCAGTGGGGTTAAGAGGAGGGCAGTATTGCTGAGTGCATCCATGGCGGCTCCATAGCCATCGTGTGCTTCTTTAACCTCAGAGATGACGGAGGTGTAACCAAGTACTTATAGACAGGACAGAAAAGTAACACAGCAACTTATATAACATTAACAAACCCTTGCAGATGTCGATGGCACATCTACAGTAAACCCCCTTTCTTTTGTTTAAGTGACTCGTTGTTTAAATGCTCAGTATTTCCCCCTGACCCCGTCCAGAAACGTGCTGGAGACTGATGGTGAACACAGGATGACACAGCAGACAGTGGAGATGACAACTAAAACGCTGGCGTCTGGAGTTCCAGGGTGCGTTTATGAACTATTGATTACATTGACTAGTCTCCTAAACAGGATCTGCGCAGTTGATCGGCTGGTTCCTTTTTCCCTTACGTGGACCGGGACAAGATCCCAGCATCGAGATCAACAACAACAACAACAACAACAAAAAGGCAATTTCAGTTCAGTTCTGACCAATACTATATAATTCAAGTTCATTTGAGTTCAGTTTAATTCTTGTTGCAAGAAACTATGGCAACTAGCCCCAAGGACGTGTTTCAGCCAATCAGATCCCAGGGAAAGTCTTCAAATGGTTTTCAATTGTGTGGGTGGATTTGATGTGTCTCCTTCTTTTTACTAGGATTTCAGCCCCGCCTCTCCTGGTGTATAAATGCTTTGTGTGGTGTGCATGATTCAACAAGCTCAACCTGTAGCCTGCTCAAACACACACACACACACACACACACACACACACACACACACACACACACACACACACACACACACACACACACACACACACACACACACACACACACACACACACACACACACACACACACACACACATACTCCCAGTCTTCACACCTGGATCAGCACAGGCGGACTTTAATGCAACATACGGTTCAGTCTGTGTCACCGAGTGCCTGAAGGTCTTTCAACTCCACCAAAACCAAATTAAACACACAGCTACACACACACACACACACACACACACACACACACACACACACACACACACACACACACACACACACACACACACACACACACACACACACACACACACATACACACACACACACACACACACACACACACACACTATAATGCTTGAAAACTATCATTTCTTGCTCCTCTTTCCTTCTGCTCTATTTGTGGTATCTTAACTCTCCTCTCTCTCTCTCAATCTCTCTCTCTCTCTTCTACCTCCCCTCAACTCTCCCACCCGCTGATATTGTACACCCTCCCAAGGCTAGTTGGCATGGTGACGCTGATGGGATGGCCGTTGCTAGGAGATGAAGAGAGCGACCAGAAGAAGCATCGTCACGGTGAGGAGAAGGCGATCCCTGGATGGGCTGCTTCCGCTGACACTCTTCTCCAGCTTGGGAACAAAAGGGTTAAATTCATCTAGAAAAACAGAAAGACAGAAACAAAGAATGAGGCAGAGTGGTGACTTTATATCAACTCATCTCATCTTACCAGAGGTTTTAATCTACACTTTAAAAGAAAACAAGAAAAAAGTTAATATGTGCTAAAATCTACAGCATGGCTTTTACTAGAACATTTTTTTTTAATGAAACAGACTGAGTGGGGAAAAAAATTCCCACAACAAAAAAAGTCAGCTGCAAAGACAACAGCAGGGCTACGGCACACTGCTGCAGCTGTCATTAGAGAGCTCCTATTGTTCTAATAAAGTGACACATTCCCAGTCACACACTTCAAATACTTTTACACACAAGACACGCTGTATATACTGTAATCCCCCCCCACCCCCCTCCAGTCTCCCTGCATGTACACCTGCTGGTGATGTCCTAAAAATAGTTTGCGGTCTTTAGTCGCGGGCTACCCGTAGAGCGCCCACGTCTAGTTGCTGTACAAAAAAACACTAGACAGTTCGCCGCAAGCCTATGAGACACACATGCACCCTGACACACCCTCACTTGATTAATGTCTGAAGACAAGACAGAAGCATGATTTTCCGTCTGATTAGGAGCTATTGTGTTAACGGTCCGATGGCATCGAAGTGAAGTAGGGGATATTCTCAGTGTTTCCATATCTAGTTCAAGAAGTATTTCCAGCTGCTCTGTTGGGTCAGACAGCAGAGTAATGACTGGCTGACACCTGGTTTTAGAGATGGCCTGTTCTGGTATGCTCTGCTCACCGATCTAATGAGGTCTATGCAGCAGTGGAGCTCAGGTTAAATGCTTTGACCGCTCTGTAACCGAGCATGCAGCCGAGGGGTCGGGCACTGATACTTTGGCGCTGACGGAAAGAGGAATGTGTTTTTGAAGGAAAACAGCAGACTGCAAACCATCTTGCAAAACTGGTTCTAAAGTGTGACTCTACTAATCACCTCATTATACATTTACACACACACACACACACACACACACACACACACACACACACACACACACACACACACACACACACACACACACACACACACACACACACACACACACACACACACACACACACACACACACACACACACACACACGCACACACCGTCTCTCACTAGTTTTCACAGATAAAAAACATAATCATTGGCGCATGTTTTTTAGTGTGATGTTTGTGCATGGGGCATCATGACCTTCTGACAAGTTCCATCAGCTTACATGAGGAAGTGGTGTGCATAATTGTGTTTGTGAGTGTGTGTGCATGCCGCATATTGGAGCAGAATAGTGGGCAACATCCGCCGGATGATTAGGATGCTCAGACACTTGGAGGTGTTTATGAATGTGAATGTCATGTTGACAAGAAGAAGGAGATATCTTAGTCTGTGATTGTGATTATGACATTATCTGTCTGTGTGCGACATCTATGTGTGTTTGTCAGTAGCCATCAACTGTAGTGGTTTCTGTCTGCAGTACAATATAATACTTATGTATATATATATATATATATATATATATATATATATACAGTATATACTGTATATAATTTAATGCCCCAGACACTGTATTTTATGTAAAATGATTTACCTGAAAAAAATAGAATCCTCCGCACATTGCTACGTTATGTATGGTTGTATGGTAAAAAATAGTTAAATAACAGTTACCTTTAATTGTAGTTGTAAGGGAGGTGTTGATTCAACTATGTGTCATCTATCTTAGACATCATAATTTGTGGTGTTCCCAGATCATACTGTCCTCAATAAAGGGTAATTCCAGGTTTAGTATTGCAACCTCATATAGTTCTGGGACTTTGGAGACATAATTGATAGAACAGCATCTTTTATTAGACCCCCCTTGACTGGTTTATAGTACCCATGTCTTTCAACTCAAACCTTAACACAGAAGACAATACACAAATATTTCTAGAGGCTCCATGCGACTCGTAAATTTAATCAAATTTCAACTTTAACATGTACAATGAGTGATCCAGGTGTCATACTGTATATATGTAATTTAACTGCACCTTTTGGTGCATGCAAACAAAAATAATGAGTATAATTTTTAAGACCCATGATGCATAATGTCACATTTTTGTAATGGTAAATATTGCGCTAAGTCATGTACTTTAACATTCCCAATAATCACCATGGAGAGAATAGAAGAAGAAGAAACATTTGACACTAGCAGATAAAAACTTTTTTAAAACAGTGGTTTAAAGGCATCTAAGGAACTAAAGTCGATTGCATGTTGTTGAGAACACCGGGTGTTGAGATGTGCTGACATATCAACACATCTCAAAAGCAGTTTAGGGTTGTGACATCATCAGTCTAATAATTAATGCACCTGAGCAATCAGCCGGCACACCTGGTATTAATTAGCTGATGATACATCTTCCTGGTGGTTTTCAAGGCTATTAAATGAAGGCTGAGACACACTTCCTGACCCGCGTTGAGTTAACTGGAGCTGCAACATTGGATGGTTATGGGTATTAGCCTCCTTGGTGGTTTTAACGTAAGGACGCTTGAAACTGTAACAATGTCACGTAACTCTAAATGAGCATGTGTTATTAAATAAGTGTGTACATATGTGTATAATTGATGTATTCAATTTATATAAGTGGTCATAATACTGCAAGATAAAATAGAAATAGTCTTTTATACTTACTTTTTACATTTTACTACATACGGTTCCCAGAACTTGATAAAGGATATTTTGAACTAATACTAAAACACATCAAAGCTGTTTATACAAATGTCAGCGACATGCAGTTTGTGCTGTGTTCTGCCTCCTAATGCTCGACCTGAAGTTGCTGGCAAAGCAACCCGAGCGCACTGCTTAAAGGAGTGCTAATTGTGACAATAGACCCCATTAAAGAAAGAGCCTCCACTAATGGCCCTGTCCTAACCGTCAGATGCAGTAACCTGAGCCAACAGGGTTGGTAAATGAGTATCCTCCCACTGAAAGCCATCAGTAATCACATGGCTGCATGGGGAGCTGCTAGCACCATTCCATCTGTGTTGTAAATGAGATCTAAATGAAATCTAATACTAGAGGCCGTATTCAGTAGGGAACCACTGTTGAGCTGTAGACACTGATTGAAAGGGGCAGCACCCAGGAAATAAACTGTGAGCAGTGAAGGGGAGAGAGACGGGGTGCTGTACAATATGAGCGTGCAACATTCAGCTTAGTTAAACATTTTCAGGTACGGTAATCAGGCAGATTTCAACTGAACAGTTTGCGTGTTGCCTCGTGTTTGTGTGAATGTGCTGATGTGAACTTTGATTACCAGTAATTAAAATGATGTGATGAGTCCAATCGGCAGTCAGGAGGATGGAGAACGAGGGAAAGGGAATAGGAAACTGCAGCGCTTCTTTGTTTTCAGTTCATTTCACAGCTCCCTGCTGACTTACTCACTTCCTCTCACACCACTTGAGTTATCCTATTAATTTAATTGGCAACACAGCACTACAGGTGAAAATGACCCATAGGAGCTGGGGTAATTTGTGTTCTGCTATTGTGTCAGCCGTTCATTTAATATTAACAGTATTTTCAGGTAGTTCACATTCTTATCTGTTCAAGTGCTATTCTTCTTTGGAAATAACTTTTCGGTATATTCTTCGGTGTAGTTTTTAATTAAGTGTACAATGTGCTATTATCTTCTGTTATTGGAATGAGCATCTGTAGTATTTACTCTTTGTTTACACATATTTGCAGGAAAGGAAGGAAGGTAAACATGATGAGATTGTAAATGAATACTTAGCGATGCCATGGCAAACAAAAGTACTGTATTGGTGAACTAACTGATATCTGTGCTTCCTGAAAGGTAAAAAAATATATCATTTTGGAATTAAATAATTTCAGTTTGAACATAGTTTACATCAATCTGATGTTTTTTAAAAAGGTAAAACTCAATTTCACACATCAGAAGGTGAATAAACTGAGTTTCGGTGGCTTTCCACTGCTTTCCAACTTGTGCTGGGGGAGGAAAATGGAGGATGGGAATTAAAGAGCAGGAAGATGAGGAGGGCATGGAAAAACAAGATGGAGTGAGGGAGGAAAATTAGATGAAAGGATGATGGAGGGAGTAAAAAGAAGTGAGGGGGAGGTATCTTGACAAACTCATATGACATGCAGCCATTCGCTGCAGCCAGTGATGAGTTTTCTTATGACATTTATGAGAACAGACTGATTTATTAGGCAAAGGCACGCATGCGAGCGCACCCGCACACACAGATTAACAACAACGCAGCACCATACTTTACAGGCTATCTTGGAGAAGGGTGTTAAAGGAAGACAGGATGATGATTGATACCCACATGTCTGGTTGTGTAATGGGTGGCAGCTACCTAGGCTTTGCTAGCTGTACATGTTGTTATTGTGCTGCTCATAACACTGAGAAACAACCACATGATGATGTGTGAGATTATCCTAAAGTCTGGCACTTATTGATTTACTGCTCAGCTTCTCCTTTAAATAGCTGCCAAGTTTCATACAGTTCCCGTGCTAAAAGACTTTAGCACGATTCGCATAACTGTGATTGTGTTGTGTAATGTGGGAACAATCTACAAGTTAAGTAGAGTAAATCTGATTGAAATTGAAACTGAGTTATTTTAACCATGAAACTCTGTGTTCGAAATGAATATGCATGTAGTTGTTTAACAGGAACAGCAGCTTGCCAAGCCAGCTGGTGCTGTGAAGTTAACTGCTGAAGGTCTCTTTTGAAAATAGCACATCTCTCTTTAGCCGGCTACTGCTGATGCTGCATGGCCAATGACCTCTGCCATCAAATATCAGCGATCAATATGCTGTCCATATTTAAATGATGAAGCCACGGATATTCTATATTTTTGTTGGGGCGGCAGTAGCTCAGTCCATAGGTGACTTGGCTGGGAACCGTAGGGTCGCTCGTTCAAGTCCCTTTGTGGACCATGTATGGAGCGTGGACTGGTGGCTGGAGAGGTGCCAGTTCATCTCCTGGGCACTGCCGAGGTGCTGTTGAGCAAGGCACCGAACCCCCAACTGCTCGGGGCGCTGGTCACTGGCAGCCCCCTCGCTCTAACATCTCTCCTCAATTGCATGTATAGGTCCTGGTTGTGCATGTGTGTATTTCGGGCCTGTGTGTGTAACATGTATGATAATAAGAGTGAAAAAATTGAATTTCCCCGTGTGGGATAAAAATAAAGTAATTCTTCTTCTTCTTTTGTTATTGTCAACCAATTCCATGAAATAATAAGTGTGTAATTTCTTCCTTCTTCTCATGGACAGGTCATTTTAGTTTTCAGGTCTGTATTAAGGAATCTAATTATTAATACAAAGAAAATCAAATTCATTAGTTAAACTACCGTTATTATGAAACCAACTTTATAATGAGTAAGTAAGTTCTATCTCATGTTAATAAAAATGCTTAATATTCCAGAAAATATCAGGGATAGTATTCATTTTTTCAACAATACTCTATCCCTATAACAAATGTTGCCTTTATAGCTGAGGCATGCACTAGACCTTCATTGTTAAAATTATTAAAAAAACATAAATAAGCCACATTTAATGTGGGTAACATGTTCCTTCATTGCAATGAACAAGGGCACTGTACTTTGAGTCCTGCATGCTCAATCTTGTAGCAGTTATTAGTAATTAAAGTACCAAATGGGTATTAATCCACCACTTAAAATAGTCCCCACCAAGCTTTTAAAGGAAATTGCTTTACCTATTTATATCTTCAGCAAAAAAAGGGCTTGTGCCACAGACAGGTTATGGAAATCAGAAAGTATTGAGAGATTGACCAACACACTGTTGTCAGTTGATGGAAGAATGAAGCGGAATAATTGTCTTTTAAATTCAATATGGCAGCTTGAAACCTGTGAATCATATCATTTCCATGATGTGAAACTAATGTGATGTGACTGACATGAGTCTTCTTTGTGTCTGTTTTTATGAATCCAGACGAGACGGGTGAATGTGAGTAAGTTTCCGTTAAGTGTGTGCATGACTCACCAATATCATCAATTTTTAGGCCTGGTCTAAGAGTGTAGTCTGGTTCTGTAGGCTCTGGCTCATCATCCACGTCAGAGGCTGAAAGACAGAGAGAAAAGAAATTGAGTGAGACGGAAAAACAGGGTGACAGAGGGTTAGGGAGCATGGGTTAAACCGCCGCTCCAACCCCAAAAGATTTTAATTAGATTCAACTTGACATCTAGAGAGAAACATGTAAGAGATAAGCAAGGCAATGGTTAAAGAAAAATCCCCTAGAGCAGACAGACTGACAAGCCATAACATCACCAGCAGCCCAGAGAGAGAGAGAGAGAGAGAGAGAGAGAGAGAGAGAGAGAGAGAGAGAGAGAAGGCGAGGGGAAGCAGCTCAAACTGAAGATAGGCAGTGTGTGAAAAGGCAAGGAGAGTGATGGAGTCGGGAAAGGGGGGTGAAGGGGAGGAGAGGTTAATACTACAGGCCTGTGGAAGTTAAAAGGACCGGACAGGCCAAGGATCAAAGTCTGTGTGTATACGTGTGAGTGTGAGTGTGTGTGTGTGTGTGTGTGTGTGTGTGTGTGTGTGTGTGTGTGTGTGTGTGTGTGTGTGTGTGTGAGAGGGCCGAGGGATTGAAGGAAGCCAGGAGAGCGAGCGAGAGAGGTTAACACTACATATACATAGCCACCCACTGACCGCACACAGCAATAAATGGGTTCTGACAGGGAGCGAGGGGGGAGGGGTGAAAGAGGAGGAAAGAGGGCGTAGAGAGGATGGGGGAGGAGTGGAAGGGGGTGGGGGTTTGAGGGGCCTTCAAAGTTAGAGCTGCTCCTCTTTGCTTCTGTGGAGGGAGAGCAGGAAGAGAAATAAGACAGAAAAAGAGGAGCAAAGGGGATTCTGTGCTGTGAGTGAAAATGCTGCAGGGGGAACTCAGCTGGAGTATTAATAGCTTTGCCTGTTTTAGACTGTGCTTAGATTATGTATGAATCTGTATGCAGCCGGTGTGTGTGTGTGTGTGTGTGTGTGTGTATGTGAAAGAGTTGTTAGTGTGTGTGGGGTTCGAAGGAAGCCCTGCTCCTGCCAGATGGGTACAGTGGGCGGATGGGTGCAGGTACAGTCTGCAAACAGGTCCAAGCATTACAGGTCACACACCACACACACACACACACACACACACACAGTGAAAGACTCACCCGTGGAGCAGCAGACGTACACCCGTAGTCTCAGACAGCTGCGACCATGATGGTGGGTGGGCGTGGCTGTAAAAACATAAAATGCACAAAACATAAACACTGTGTAATCACATGCGTTTAATGCTTTCAATTATGTGGTCAGCGAAAGCTTTTGCTGCTTCAAATGTAAACAGATCAACAGTAATATCAGTAAGTACTGATACTGACCTTATGAAACTGATTATACTGTATATCAGCCAGACATCATGGGACTGCACAGTTAACATACAATTTGACACATAACATAGAACGTTACGTGCCTCATCACACTGAACTTAATTTTATTATCCCATGATGCACTAGGGCACACAAGCTACCATTATACAGTCACTGTTTGTGACTTACAAGAGCATTTACTAAAGATAGTCAGGTCTTGAACTGTATCGTACACATTACTGCAGAGTGAAATGAGCACTTCGTGTATGAAGAGGCAATGTTCAATTCTAGGTGCTGCTACCTAAAACAGCGACTGTGGTAGGCTAACATGGTGTTTTTATTGCTGTTTACTAAATGAAGGTTCATACTTTACCTTTATTTGGGGTTTCTACTAGAACATGTTCACGTGTTTTAGTGTTAAAAAAAAACTCAAGCACATGCTGTCTGTCTGAATATACCAGTATATCCACCCTCTGCCTGAAACGCTATATTTTGGTGCCCGTCTCTTTAAGCCCCCCTCCTGTAAAAAAGCCCAGAATACTCTGATTGGTCAGCCTTTCCAAGTATATATATATATATATATATATATATATATATATATATATATATATATATACATATGTAGTTTGTATAGTTGTGACATCACAACTGTACAGTAGTCCTGACGGCTCGTTTAATGACACAGTTTCTGAGGGCTGTGTGCATTTCTCTGTGGACTGAGCATTTTGATACTTTAACAGTATTTATAACACCTTGACCTGCTTTATAATCAAAGAAGCCATGAAGCCTTTTTTTTTTTTTTTTTTACAATATAGGATCTTTAAAGCTGTGTTAAAAAAACATACATTTAAATTGTCAAACTTTCCCTTTAGGTTAAAATGTCTAAATAATCTAACAAATCAACTGCACTATGTCTTAAATGTATATGTCACTTTGATGTGTTGATTGAAAGACATTTTTTAAAGGTTTTGCAAGCACCAGCCTGCAGAAAACCCCAAAACAAGGAGGTGTTTCTTCGTAATGAAGCACTGAGCAGCTTTCTGATTATGGTGTTGCAGAACAAAAAACTTCCCAGAGATGTCTTCCATCAAGTTCATAATGTAGGTTAAATGAGTGTTGCACTCATTATATAGCCATTTAATGCATGAGACATTTATCCATTGCCTGAAAGATTTGTTTTTAAATTGTTTCATGTCAAGCTTAAAGTCCATTATTTATACAGTGTCATATTGGTGCAAGGTGTTGTGAGTTAATTTGATTAGCAATCAACAAAATGGATGAGCCTTGCCTCACTGCAGGGTGACGTGACTGGATGTGAAACAGCAATTTGTTATCCTGAAATTACGTGAGGATGGACTAAACTGAGTTAATCATCAAATCCACTTAACAATGAAAGAATAACATGTTTAATCTTACAGAGAGTGCTTGTCACATTACTGCTTAAGCTTTTACTATAATTTATAGTGTTTTCATCTATATTCTGAGGATATAAACAAGCACTTAATAGTGATGATGTATTAAAATGATATTGGTTTGATTCCACTCACAGATGTAGTAGTACTCCTGACCCACATGGAACTCGTAGCCCAGCGAGAAGGCGCTGTAGCGCTGGAACTTCTCAGAGAACTTGATGGGCGCGTGCGGGGCGTGGGGCCGGTTACACTCCCACCTCTTGAAGCCCAGCTGGGGGTCACAGTTCCTGTAACCGCGGTAACTGACCATGTAGAGAACGTACTGCTCGCCGGTGCTCCCCATGCGCTGGCTGTCGTTGTAATGAGGGCAGTAGATGTCCAGGTAGTCGTTGACGTTCACCTGCATTGTGTAGCCCTCCCTACGCAGACTGGACACACACACACGGAAATTAGCATGATTAGAAAGCTGCACAATACACATATCATGTCATATTCATTATTATTATACTAATTAAAGTAGTTTCATTCAGACAATAAAAATAATTGCTTTAAAATATCATAAAAGGCAATTTCAAACTAACTAAACTAACTAGGGTCAACTTAACATAATTGGACATGTTCATGATTGTTACAACACACAGAGAAATTCACAAAGTATTTTCATAATTGCCCCCAATGAAAATATTAACCATGTGCTTCTCAAATGAATAACAAGAAATGTTACAGTGTTACAAGTCATGTATTGAATGCTGCACACAGCGCTTAGAAAAACCCCCACAAAATAAATAAAGGATCCCAAAATAAAATGCATACAAAACATGATGAACAGACTCCTCAGTAATTGTATGGTCTATTTAAAAAAAACGTAATTTCAAAGGTAAAATCCTTGTTAGTATTACACACATTCAAACACAATATTGTTCACTAAATGACACACACACGCACGCACACTCACAAATTCAGTGTAGCTGGCCTATTTGTTGTTACTTAACTTGTTGTAACTAAATACACACATTCTTTGGGCCTTTACACAACACTCACTCAAATACATCACTGCAAAGACAACATAACACCATGCATTTCGATTGAATGTTCACCAAGGGTCATACAAATCTTTGATTGAGAGCTATTGAGTTATTAATAATACAAAGCAGGTGTGTGAGTGTGTAAGTGTGCATATTTGTGGCTGCATGGCTGCTGCAGGCAGAGACTGCGGAGCTGGCTCTTCAGTTTGGACTGAAGGCCCCAGGGCCACAGCTCCTTCTCCTGGTGTCAGCGCAGCATTGTCCCCTAACCCCAGCGCTCGTACATCAACCTGAGCGCAACCGTCAACGTCCTGGCCACGTTCTCCCACCCCAAAGCTCATATATCAGCGTCAACCCCAAAAAAGACTCGGCATGACATAAAGATAAGGTCCGAATATGTGTCTAAGAGTGTATGTGTGTGCAGTTTGTGTGACAAAGTAAAACAGATTTTTTTCCTGACATCTGAAAGTCCTCCTTTACTCCCCTTCACAGACACAGGCCCATATCTTTGTGACAGAGACAGGTTGCAGTTGTAAATCATACACACGCCAATGAGCATACACACTCACTCCCTCGCTCACTCAGATAATTTAGTGGTGACATCGCAAAATCACAAGGGGGCAGCAGTGTGTCGTTCTCAGCCCGATGCTGCCTTTC
The DNA here is from genome assembly GCF_963691815.1 of Echiichthys vipera. Taxonomy (NCBI): domain Eukaryota; kingdom Metazoa; phylum Chordata; class Actinopteri; order Perciformes; family Trachinidae; genus Echiichthys; species Echiichthys vipera. Next base: position 13,825,875 of record NC_139833.1, read on the forward strand.
TCTTTGCCAGTTCTAGGTCATGTCTCAAGGGGGATTATTATTCAATTATTAAATGGAGATTGAAACACTGTTGCCAATGTCTGCCTCTCTCCATCACTTCTTACTGCTCTCTTCAAACCTTTCCTGAATTTGTCTTCCCCCCTCTGCTCTCCATTCCTCTCATCCCTTTCTTTCAGACTGACATGTACAGAAGATTAATTGTTCAACATTCATCCTTTGCTCTCTTCCTTCACTCCTCTCTTTCTCTCATTACATCATTTACTAGCCTACAGAGGGTATTAGTGATAGAAAAAGTGTCAAATGCTTCAAGGGAACTATATTTATAGTGAATGCAAGAGAGAGAGAGAGAGAAAGAGAGAGAGAGAGAGAGCGAGAGAGAGAGAGAGCGAGAGAGCGAGAGAGCGAGAGAGAGAGAGAGAGAGAGAGAGAGAGAGAGAGAGAGAATTAAGTTTGAGAATTGAGTGAGGGATGAGTTTAGTTCCACCAGGGAGGCGTGAATGCAAATTGAGTAAAAGAGCAGCGAGAGCCAGAATGCAGCAGACTGGAAAAAAAAGAGACGGTTGGAGAGTTTTACGTTACCAAAGAAAAGCAAGTTCTCTGAGATGAAGGGATAATGGCAGAAAAGAAAGGGAGAAAAATGAGGGGGAGGGCAACTCGGAGCATCTTGACTAATCTGAGAGTAAATTACTTCTTTCAGATAAAAGCTGGCTTTAGGATTCCAACTGTGAGTGTGAGTGTGTGTGTGTGTGTGTGTGTGTGTGTGTGTGTGTGTGTGTGTGTGTGTGTGTGTGTGTGTGTGTGTGTGTGTGTGTGTGTGTGTGTGTGTGTGTTTGTGTGTGTGTGTGATTGTGTGTGTCTACGTATGTGAGTAAGTGCATCTTTGGTTTGTGTGTGCATTTCTGTGTGACACCAAAGCATCTCACCTGCCAACCTTTTATATATTTGATGGAGTGACATCTCTAGGGGTGTGTTTCTGACAGACACACACGTGCATGGGTACAGAGCCTGGGGGACGCAGGGAATAAGTCGCCCTCAATATTGAGAGCATGTGCATTTGCCCCCCGCCCCCAATGAAAACATGAAAGTAGCAGAGGACTTTTATCTCAAAGAACTGCTAGAACTCAAAGATGCAACAATGTCTCAAGTAAAGCAGGGGGCAGTATGCAACCTCCAAAGCAACAGTTGAAATCTGCCATAAAACAGAAAGAAGAAGCAATGTTGAGGCTTTCATAGATGAAATAAACACGGCAAAAGCTGCTCTAATATAGCCGCAAATTACAGCAGAAATAATAACTAGAAGGTAGACTAGTCTGTCAACTATAACAGAGCATTAGGGCCACTGTCAGAAAAAAATATGATAATCTGAGATTTCGAGAATAAAGTCATAATAGAATAGGTATCTTGGATGTCATATTATTAGTTTTATATTTTAAATTGTCATCTGTGTTTTTTTCTTTTCATGAATACAGGCATTTCCACCATAAACCAACCCATAAATGTGTAAAAATCCACCCAGTTGCAGGAAATATGTCTGTGGCTTCATACGTGTCTCCGTTATGTTAAAAGGAAATATGCGTCCTTGTACATGTGCGCACATAAACAAAACAATAAAAAATGGGTAATTTATTATAGGTCTCTCAACTGTAAACCCAATATCATTTAAAAAGGGACATACGAATCCATCCTTCAGTGTTACAATAATCTGTCTAAGACCACATTACGCTCAGTCTTTCGAATCACAGAAAATAGATACAGCTGAAGAGTGAGTTTGTGTTGACGAGAGCATGTTTTGTAGGATTAAAGGTTTTAGGATTCTTAATCATAACTGCTGTCTCATTTGTTCATTGAGTAACCAGGAATGTAGAAAACCCTGTACAATATAACGCAAACCAATACAACAGTCTTGGTCTTCTGATATACTGGATCTATACTGACTTATTGATAAATTAGGTCCGTTTGTGACCGATCCATATAAGGAGTGAGGAATGTTGTCATATGAATGCTTTCACTTCAAGCTGGGAATTATGTGTTGTTAATCTTTCATAGATAGAACTTTGTGGTGAGTTACACAAAGCGAGATATATGCAGATTTTTTCTCTGAATTTTTATCTGATGTATTAGATCGGTACCAATACCCAGAATAATTAAGTACCACCTAGAAGAGACTGATCCCTATTTATACTGTACATTTTGAATGCCAATGCCACTGTATTTTTAAGGTGTCTCTAAAACTGTAGCTCCTGCATATGTCATTTAGTTTAAAAATACCATAATTATTAGGAAGAAATGTTTTAATATGTATTAAGTACACCATAAAGTACAGTCACGGTTAGGGCATCCATAGTATCGAGTATAGCCTACCAAATTTCAATACATAAGAAGTAAATCTCATCAGCGCCAGTGAGACAGTAAGCATGCAGCATGCTTGTACTGTACCAAGATCTAATAATGTTGGTGATTGGCTGTTTAATGTCGTAGTGGCATGCAGAAAAAACGCTACGTTACACACAGATGAGCGTGTGTGTGTGTGTGTGTGTCCGCGTGTGTGCGTGTGCGCGTGTGCTGCTTTTTGAGCGGTGTGACTACAGTCTGGTCGCATAAAGAAATCCATTAATAAAATAAGCTATGTGACAATGAAAAGAAAATCACTTTTCTCAGACAACCGAATGAAAGATCAATGAACTGTCCGCGCTGTGACTTAAGTTTTTATATTATATTCATAATTTAAGTGAAGCAGTTGGCTATAAACTGTCTGTTGGGATGTGTCCTTTCCTTTGTGCAAAAGTTGGTGTGACATCCATGATCATACTCTTCCTTCAGTCTCTTTCAAGACAAAAGAGAATGCAATTTCAATTTTAAAATCCGGCTCTTCTAAGAATTGTAAGAGAAAATCCACTCCAACAGAGGAAATCACGATTCTCATTTTATCCTGAAATGTGCAGCCCTATTTCGGAGGCTTTTTTATTCCATAGTAGGAGTTTATTGGATAGTAAGGCTCCCTGAAAATTTCACATAAAGAGAGATTGAGAGGCACAGCTATATAGAAATAAGAGGTGGAGTAGCTTATGAAATGTTATGATGTGCTGCTTTCCTCTGCCCTCTCCTGAGGCCTCCCTTTCATTTTGTGTTGGATCACCACTAATTTCCTCCCTTGAACGTGACACCTGGTTAGTTGAAGCTGATAGCGGCAGGGGCCGAGAGATGAAGCGGGATGTTTCGTCGACAGCGCAACTCTTGACGAACACAGCAGAGGCTTCAATGAGCAAGAGAACACTTATGTCTACAGATCCACCAGAGGGATGGAGCGATGGAAAGATGGAGAGAAAGATGGGAGGGTTTATAGGATGAGACGAGGGGTGGTTGGGGTTAAAAGCTGTAGAGTCTGGCCACCAGGGAGCAGAGGGTGATAGCGGGAGGGAGCGAGAGGGAGCAACAGCTAAGAGCAAGATCAAAGTGGGCCTGGATCAATGTCACTACTGTAAAATCACATCAGAGAGTGCAAGAGAGAAGGAGAGAGAGTATGTTGCCTATATAAATCAGTTGCGAGCAACATAATGCCACAGAGTTACCCCCTGCCTGCCTATTATCTGGCTGGCCTGTTGGAGCACCACACATCAATAAAACACTTTGACAGTAAGAGCAATCATTCCTTTTTGTAACAAGAGCTTGGAGGAGCAGCATACTCTGCTGTTCTCTGTTGGTTAGATGGCAGACTTTGTAGTGGGTTGGGGGGTGGGCGGACTGGAAGCTCAAAGATTTAAGCAGCGAGTGTTTTCCCCCTTCAACCAAGTACATTGGTCAATATATCACATCAGCAATGACCAAGCTTAAAATAATCCATGTGTGTATTTACATGGGGGTGGTCAATCTGTGATTCTATGCTAACAGTATTCTCAGTTGTTCAAATTGTCCAAACCAATCACAAGTGTCGATGAGAAAGCCAAACGATAACTTCCGGGGCTGAAAAATGAAGCCAAACACTTCAGTTACTCAAATGGCCACTCGAGGTTGACTCCAAAAGCAAGTCGATCTCCAAAATGCCCAAATACACAGCAGAAATAAACATGTCTACAGTCTGGTACAAAAAACAGGTATGGTCTCTGTACCAAATCCTTTGATTAGTTTTATTCCATTTTAGGCACAGGTTGTCCGTCACATGTTCTTTAAAGCACGCACAGAGAGTGTTGTCTTGATGTCTGATATTTATTCTAACAACAATAATCTCTGGTTGACTTTCCCGGAAAAATAAAACAAAACACAAACAGAAACTGTCGCTATTTACGCGAACAAGATGACGGTGTAATGCTAACAAAAGTGACTGAATGATATGAAATAAATGCAGTAAATGCGGTCAGAAAATTGTTTGCTTTGTGTCCCTCCTAATCCAAACAAAATGACTATGCCTCCCTTATAATGACAGTACCTAGGTCAGAGCATGACGTGAACCGACACACCTATTTCCCAAGTGAAGCACAGGTAACAAACAAATACATATTAATCCAAATCAAACTTAGGTGTATATTTCATTCATTTTATAATTCATTATTTAAACCATAACTCAAAACAAAGTTATTTTAAAAGTATTGTAAACAAAAAAAACCTTAATGGCTCCAACACAATAAAAATTATAAATTTGCATAGACAGTAGGTTTCATTCGGCCCGCCTAATCTCCATGCACACTACCTCTTTGCCCAGGAGCAGGTGGAGTCAGGCAGATGAGGCAACATTGAGACACACTGAGCTTCACAAAGTCTCTTCAGAAACCTATGGGTGATGGAGACTACGTCCATATTTTATAGATTCTACGGTGAAAGCTCACAGGTGCTTCACCTAAATATACTCTCAGGTGGGAAATGTTACTTATTTAGGTACTTTTTACACATGACTTATTAAACTCTCTTGTGATTACAGGTCAGCAAATGCAGCAAACATAATCTTATCAGTCGCCCACGGAAACGAGAGGGGAAGGCATAATAAAGAACAATGCAACAATCAGCCAATGGGAGACCTTGCTACCAGAAGTCTAAATATAAAGTGTGAACTTTGGGAAATAAAAGACTGCAAACTCTCACATTAATATATCGACATTAACAGGGCCTTTTTGAAAGAAGACATTTTGACATGTCACAGCAGGAAAAAGCACAGGTGTAAATTAGAACATGAAAGATGGCTTAATTCCATGTAGCTTCTTCGGTTTCAGGGTAATGGTTTAGTTCATTCTGGCTCACTGCCACTCTTTCTTGGCTTACTGGGACACTTGAATAGAGCAGACCCACCATTAATTTTATCAGTAACACCTACTTTAAACAACGGCCTTGAAAAAGATCTCTTGATTTTTCATTATAAAAGAACTCAAGTTTCCTTTTAGAGCAGTTCCAAATGAGCAGCCATGAGTTCATCACATACTCAGTGGAAGAAAAAGTAGTCGTTGACTCATTTACTGCTGGTTGATGTTTTTAATATAACATTTCAATCTAAACGACCCTCATCAGGTAGCTTTTTAGCATTTTATACAACTACCACAAGAGTGTTTTGTTTTTATTTGTATCTTTATTTATTTAATTCACCTTCCGTCTATTTCTATACTTCTGAAACTGTGTTGAATGACAATGTGAGTTTTGTCAAGGTGTTCCATTTCACACAAACTTGTAAGACTTCGATTAAAAATTGTTCTGAATTATAAAATACAAAAAGACACGTACTCCTCCAGAGATGCTTGACCTTGTCTAGTTCTAGTGTCTAGTATTTTCTTTAAAAGGCACTTAGCAGAGGGAGCGCTTTGCCTAGATCTACAGGGCACATGTGGACATACATTTATTATTCTTTCTAACGACTAAGTGCTCAATGATCAAAAGTAGAAAACCACGGGTGGCTGATTGGGTTGCGAGGGTGTACGTGTCTTTAACTGCCCCAAAAAAAGACATGCATGCCAAGGTAAATTAAGGTTAAAGAAATCAAAGGAGACACTGCTGATGGGTACAATGTTGGGCTGGATTAAAACTTGTCCAGCAGTGTTACAAATGATTGCCAATCAGGATTTGAAAAAGCCACGCTGCCTCCTGAGGACAGAATTCTTAATCCCATCTCAGTTCTGTACAGCGATGCAAACATTGTTGCGGGAAGACGCCAATCAGCCAGCAGAGCGGCAGGTATAATTGAATGGCTCCCCCCGCTGAATGGAGACTCCCAGAGATCTGTAGCATCAATGAGGGCCTCATCAAACACAGGCAGGAGTCCTTCTACTGTATCCTCTTCCCACTCCCTCTGCTCTTCCTCTCTCTTTTGTCTCCTCACCTCCATTTGTTCTCACTTTCTCTGTTTATTTTTTGTCTAAGGTCTGAGAGGTAGCATGCAGGCAAAAGAATGTGTGTGCATGCATGTCCCTCAGTGATGGCGTATAATTCAATATTGGTTGACATTAAAGATATTGACATGTGCGATTGCTGGCAAATAAGAATACCATCAGTCCGCCTTTTTTTATTCTTTTCCTCTGTATCCCTTCCTCATGTCTCCCTGCACCACTGGAGGAACATGCCTGTAGGGGTGTGTGTGTGTGTGTGTGTGTGTGTGTGTGTGTGTGTGTGTGTGTGTGTGTGATAGGGTGTAGTGGTTGAGTAGGTTCTAAATTCTCCCCATTGAAATCAATACCTGTCTAGAGTGTGTCCAACAGACTGGAATATGCTGCCTTCTCTCAAGGCCGCTCCACACACACATCACACACACACACACACACACACACACACACACACACACACACACACACACACACACACACACACACACACACACACACACACACACACACAGTCCTGCCCTGCAGAGCGATGGTTCATCATTGGTAATTGATCAAAGTATTACAGCTAACAGGGTTTCTTGCCAAGCGGCCTCACACGCAGCACTGACATGATCCCATAACACGGGCGACGTTGTCCGAATCGCTCTCTCTCTACTTCCACCCTTTTCTTACATCTTCTACCTCGTTTGCTCCATTTTTCTGCTCATGTCTTACTTCTCTCGAGCTCTTAAGGACTCTTTCTCCTTCCTATTTTCCTTCCTCCATCCATCATCCTCTTCCTCCCTTCCTCTATCCGCCCGTGGATATTGACTATGTGGTGTGTGAAAGAGAGAGTGCTCCGGCAGCACGAAAACCTAATGGCAGGCGTTATTAGCCCTTTGAACCGAGCTGTCTCGCTTTCACACAGAGCCACGTTGGGCAGACACGCTCCTTACCCATTATGCGTACGACGGGCATGTTCTCCCTGCACATGCATGTTTGCAATCAATCACGCACGCTTTATTTTGTTGGAGTTTGTCTGAACACGCATAACACAGATGGATGGATGAGAGGAAATTAAAAATGAACAACTGCATGAAACAGCAGATGGCGGGAACATGTGTAGAATACGAAGACAAAGAAGAAGAAGCGGAGGAAGAGGAGATCAGAGATGCGGGCGGATTAAAGGATGAAAGACAAGAGCAGGAAAGAGGAAAGACAGTGCACTTTGATTAAGAAAAATGTTGTTTAACCTGTGAAGGAGATTGGGACTTGTGGTCTTTACCTTAATTTGCGTGTTTATTGATTTTGTTTTCAACTTTAATTTATCGTCCATTTCGCAAGCCTCCCGCTCTCATCTTATTTAACGCTCCAGAGGGTTTTTTCAGTTTAAGGCTTCTTCTTCCTCTCAAGTGTCATTCACCAAGTATATGCCAATACCAACCGATCTCTCCCTCTTATTCTATCACTTTGCTCCCATCAATCCTTCCTAGGCCTGCTCTATTTCTCTGTTTCCCTTCATCTCCCGCTGTCTCTGTTACCAAAGCCCTTACATGAGCACAAGTGATCCCATCAGACACTAGGGCCAGCAGCAGAGGCAAAGAGACACACGGAGAAGAGAAAGAGTGTGTATGTTCCCTAAGCTCTCCCATGATTGATAGTGATCCTGTCTGATGGCTGTGTATAGACTCAGCACTCAGTGAGACATTACCCTCTGACCCAGCTATTGATTCTTTGCATTTGCTGCCCCAAACACAAAACACTAGTCTTGACCCTGCCAGCGCAAAAACCACACAAAAACACACACACACACACACACACACACACACGCTCGCCTGTGTGTACAGTTTTCAGATTAATAGTTTGCCGGTGTCCTGTGAAACCTGATCAATCTGCTGCATAACAATCATTCTCCCCGCCTGCCTCAGCCCACTTCCTGGCCGAGGCACCCGTGTCCCGCTGACTGATATGTTTGGGTCTGGGTCTGGAGGCTTGAATATCAGGGGCGCAGGGAAACGAGCTCCAGCGCTGGGATAAACCGTTCTCAACAACAACATCACTCAGATCCCTCTCCTGAGCCACATTTAATAAGAGATCGGGTGAAAGAAACAGTGCTTTGCCAGACAAAAGGACAATGCAGTATGAGAAGTAGTGCGATCCATCTAAGAAGACCTGGGTCAGATACACTTTGCAATTAATTCTTCATCCGCTTGCACATGTTTTAATCAACTTAAACTGCTAGTGGGGTCTCAATATTAAGTAAATTAGCCAATAAAGGAAACTAGTTAAAACTCACTTTCTTTTTGTCTGTGCTGTTGCCACCGTGCATGTGCGTGGCCAAATTGGCTAGTATATAGTACTTCAAAAACGGCAAAACAAAAGCTAGGAATGATTTGCAACTGTTGTTTGACCCACGTCTGATATCGCAGACAAGTTCAACACGGAGAGAATATTTTTCGCCATTGTGTGTCCGAGGAGGCAAAGCCAGAAAGAAAAGCGAGACAGAGAGGAGTGCCAACTGAGCTCCAGCCTAATGGGCTTCCAAGACAAAACCACAGCTGGCTTTCAACATTAGTCTCCATGACGACAGAGGAAGCCCTAGCTATGGAGCTATTGTAGAAAAAAGGGGGCTACAGGGGTTCATTGCTTTGTGTAAAAACCCATCTATCCTCTCTTTATCCACCATCTCCCCTCTGTCTCTCTAATGGCTAATTAAGTAGCACTTATTACTATTTCGCATTATCACAAATGAACTATTACTGTGTCAAATTCTGTTTCATGCTGGATTTTTTTTGTTGCATCTCAGTTTGGCTTCAATAGGAACATAGAATTAATGCTAAAAGCAGATGGGGGGAGCAGCGGTGTGTAACTAAGGGCTACAGGCAAATTTTGGATTGGTCATGTATTGTACAACCAGCTAGACGTGCAGGGCTGGGTCACTTCATGTGGATACTAGTGGGGACATCCAAAGATGAAATAAGAGCTGAAGAGACAACTTTATGAAAGTTTATAACCTGTAACATCAATTAAACTGCTAAAAAAGAAGCATTATTCTGAAATTCTTCAGTCAACCAACCAAATGGAAAGTTGTAACTCTAAATTTAAACTAAACTACATTTATCTCTCAAAACTTTTAATTAGTCAGAAAGATAAAACATACTGCAACAAGGGAAGAAACAGAGCAAGCACGTGGGTTTAAAGGGCAAATAGAAGCTCTGTTGCTCTCAGGGTACGGCGCATAGATAAACACACACACACACACACACACACACACACACACTCTAAAGCCCATACACACACACACAAAAGGGCAGCCAGATAAATAGCAGACTTGGTAGGATGAGCAGGCATCAGCATGGAGACTTTAAGTGTTTAAATGCGTCTGGGTATTCTTGTCAGATAGAAGATGAAATTGAGCTCGAACATTTCAGGCATTATGGATGTATGATCTATTAATGCACTGTGACATGGGGGAATTAATTAAATGTATTCACATATACTCAGTCACAAAGGCCTGAAATTAAAGCATGCAGATTGAGACACAATGCTAATCTAAGTGATAAGTGCCCAATTACCCATTTAGGAAAATCATTCTGCAGCACTGGAATCAATGGAGCAAAACAATGAAAGGATAAAAAAAAAGACTGCACTCCAAAAGAAAAAAGAAAAAAACAATGTTCAGCCTCAGAGTTTTCTATTTTTATTTTTTTTATCAAAGCAAAACATAAAACACAAACACAGCAAAGATGTTTTCAGCACTAAGACCTTCCACAGTGCGTGGGCCAAAGTGATAACAGTAACAAAAAGATTCTGTTTTGGTGATGAATGAGCAAAAAATTCGATCAATGCCAGATTTTTACCTCTGCACATAACAGCCTTACAAGTGACTAGTTAGGGATGGGAATCAAAATGGTCTGATCCATCGCAATCGGATGCCTCAGAGTTTATCAATAATCTTTTATCGACGCCGGCGTGTTTTTCTGACACTGCAAAAACAATGACGTAAAACCCCTGTGTCTTCTCCGCTGCTGAACGCTTGCAAAGAGAAGGAGCCATGGCAGAGAGGACGAAATGGTCCAAAGCCAGGAAACACCAGCAATATGCTGATGTAATATATATGTAATTATTACTTTAACAGATACAACTATATAAAGCTTTGACCCGTTATCTTCATTATTCCTCCTAACCATGCCGGATAAATTGAGTTACCAGAGTCAGCCAATACTGGGCTCTGAGTCCAACCTGCTGCATGATATCTCCCTTACACTCCAGTAAATTACCTGTCAGGAACAAACAGCGCTGTACAGCCTGCGAGAGTCGATACAGACAATAAAACATGGAAATTGAGTAGGCAAATGATGAAAATGGAATAAATAGCAAAGAAACGTATTTAGCTTGAGGCCAGGAGACAAGGGGACACATGCTGGACCCAAGCATGGCAATTAAAGCGTAAGTAAATGGAACTTGTTAGAATACGATTGCACACATTTACCTTTAAATCCTGTTGATTCTAAAATCTTGTGTATCAGTGTGTGTGTGTGTGTGTTTGTGGGTGTCAGTACTCCATGATGTGGCCGACTCTCTCCACTGAACATGAGCAGAGTCTGTCAGACTCGACAGTCTATCAGTGGAACATCCCTCTCCCGTTTCCCTCCCCTCTCTCTTTCTCCCCCACTATGCCTTCACTCTGCCCTCTTCTCCTCCTCTGTCTCTCCATCCTTATCAGTGTCCTTCCATCCGTTTCTCGTTCAATTTTTCATTTCAGGTTCAATCTTTTTGACGTCCTCTCACTCCTCCTCCGACGACACCTCTCCCTCCCTTTCTGTCTACCTCTTCTGGCCTGTCAATCTGTCGCCCCCGCCCTCTCTCCCTCTCTCCCTCTCTCTCTCTCTCTCTCTCTCTCTCTCTCTCTCTCTCTCTCTCTCTCTCTCTCTCTCTCTCTCACAAAGTCTCTCCATGTGGTGGCGACCTGTCAGTCATCATAAGACAGTCAGCAAAATGTGGATCCATGTGGGCTTTGTGTATGTGCACTTGTGTGGGGGCTTTTCCAAATGCATCACAGGACATGTGGTAAATAACATATTATCCTTGTCAGCCATCCAATTATTATTCAAAGGGAAAGTAAAGATTCCTGCCTCTTTAGTTGCTCGGATATCAGAAATAATGTCTCTCAATTTTCCATGTTTACAAACACATAAACCACTCAAATACATGAACATGAAGTTGCCATCCTAAGCAGTTGTGTGAATTTGTGCATATGCAATGAGTCAGCAGAAGGTGACAAACCACCTCTAATGAAGCGCATCATGGACTTGACGAAGCAATTCCAAAAATCTGTGTTTGTGTGGGGGTGTAATGCATGTGTCTGTGCCCACGCGGCAGCTTCACTGTGACTTACGGCTTTAATTTAAGTGGTGATCCACATAGACCTTTATTTTTTTTATTTTTTTGGCAACATCCTCTAACTGATCGTTGCTCACCGTAGGTGCTTTTGCCCTGCGCTCCCTATATCACTGAAATATTGCAGCAAAATATGAAACGCTGTGATGCCTCTCTCCATTGCACTTTATTATGATGAGGTCTGACTTTCTGTAGGTTTCGCTCTTTTATTTCGTTCTAACCATTGAGCTGTTCATCTGTGTATTCCAAAACAAACTGCTGCTGCTGCTGTTGGAAGCATAAAATACATAACTTTCTGTGCGCCTAGGGGTATTTCTCAAGAAAGAACAGGAAATGAAAAAAGGTATCGGCTGAATCACCACTGTGTTTAATAAATGGGGAGTAGCAAAGTTAGCATTTATTCATATAAAGATACTTCAAGTTATTACTCTAAAGGGGACATTAATATAATGCTCATTTTCAGGTTCATTCTTGTATTTGGGGTTTTGTTTAGAACATATTTACATGTTTTAATGTTCAATGTTGAGTTTTTTTGTAACCGCAAAACTTTAGTATCGTTTTGGCCGATAATCCACATGTAGCCGGTGTTATCGGAGCCTGAAAACAGTATTTTTTGTAAACTGGGAAGATTCAAGAATGCCCCCGTGGCTTTGTCGTCTGGACAGCGAAACTGCATACTTTGTTAAGATGCAGTCATCGCCCCACTTCAGACCTCTAACCCTCGCTGCGTCACATAACAACAACAGTGCTGCTGCGTGGAGAGAGACACGGACCCACAGACTGAACTGTACTCAGAGGAACATGCATGGGAATGAATTAGGTCGACCATATGCAGTATTTCTCCCTTTTCCCCTATGGTCTGAATAAGTCGCTAAATTGGTCGCTAGTAGCTTTTTATAAATAAAGTTGTCAAAAAGTTCGCAAAAAGTAGCGAGACAGTGCCCTTCTGTGAGTGCTTTGGGACTGGGAAGGGGCTCACAGCAGAACCCGCTGCTCGTTAAGGGGTGACTACAGAGTAATTTGTGCATCAGAGTCTCCAATAACACCAGAAAAAGTCGCTAGATTTCTCTCTAGGTTAGAGAGGAAGTCCAGGATTTAGGAAGTCCTGAGATTTAGCCAGAAACTCTCCAGTGTTTGTATTATGATTATACACAACAGCGCCTCTGCCTCTCTTCTTCTCCGTGTTGGTGTATTTCTGTGGCAGTTACAGCGCCACATCCAGACCCGGCATGTATATTACAGCGTTTTAAGCCGGTTTCACTGGTTTCGTGTGGACGCAGTTATTTCTTGAGCGGAGTCTGTTTGGACGGAAAACTTATTAAAAACGAAGGAGAAAAAAAGGTTGTTTTCGATTGCGTGGACATACCCTGAAACACACTGTTTTAGCGCTTGTCTCTTTAAGACCCCTCCTGGGAAAGCACAGTCTGCTCTGATTGGTCAGTGTTTCAAGGTCTTCAGTATCTCAGCTTTTCTGCACTGCCAAATCAGCCGGGGAACTACTGTAACAGCACTGTAGGGGCACTTTCTACCTATACTGTAGAGTTGTGACATCACAACCGTATAGAAGTCCTTACGGCTCTTTAAAAGACACATTTTCTGAATACAGGCTGAGTGCATCTTTCAGTGGATTGAGCCTTTGATACTTTCAAAGTATTTATATAGTATTTATATAGCACCTCGACATGCTTTATATTAAAAAAGACATGGAACTCTCACTTTTTACAATATGGAGCTTTAAATGTCCTCTGAACTGAGTAAACTGCCCCATTGACAACAGCAGTGAATCATTTAGCGATCAGCCACATGGGTCCATTTAAGATCTGACATTCCATGTGCAACATTACGGTTTATGTATTCGTAGGTGTTTTTCTAGAAGCGCTATGAAACTTTTTGTATTTAGTTGTACTTGGGCGTTTATTCAAAGGGGACAAAGCAGTGGGATGTGTATATGAGCTCTCATAAAGTCAGCCCACGTCCCAGTGCAACATCCTGGCCATATAAGCAATGCCTGCTCTGCTCTGCTCCTCTGCTGGAATATGAAAGATGCATGGATCATAAAGAGCATATGGACCATCCATCTCAATATCCGCTACACCACACCATCAAAAAAGATCATTAAACGCAACACACAGAGGTTGGCTTGCACACGCATGTACACACAAAATGGCACATAAACATGCACTCCCACGTTGTGCATAATGGTTTATCAGTTTCAGTGCCAACTTTCTGCTGACAGAGCACACGCAATAACAGGCAAAGGCATGCGCAACACACACACACACACACACACACACACACACACACACACACACACACACACACACACACACACACACACACACACACACACACACACACACACACACACACACATTAGGGAAAGAGAAGAGATGTAACATTTGTGTATATTTGCTCACTTCACATTCGTAATCTAAATACATTACGAACAGCTGTCACATAACAGACACACACACACACGCACACACAACACACACACACACACACACACACACACACACACACACACACACACACGTGCCACCCTTTCAAGCTGTCACTCTGTCTATATTTTCTTTACCATGCCTCTGTCAGGCTCTGTCACTTTCAGGCTCTCTGGCCCTCCACTGCAGGGAATTAAAAATTTAATATGAGATTCACAAGGAGAGAGTGAAAAAGGGAGAGATAGACAGATAAAGGGAGAGGGAGAGTCAAAGTCACAGTGACAGTAAATCAGAGAAAGCCCAACTCATGACCAGTTGGTTTTGCAAAGAGTGACAACAAATGCACAGATACAGAGCAAAGTCAGGGAAACTGTTAACAGAGCAGTATAACAACGAAGGAGGGAGGAAGGGGTGGACAAAAAGTGAAGCTGAGAGATGAAGACATAGAGGGTTGAGATGAGGAAGAAAAACAGAATTACTCAGGCGGAGAGTAAATTATCAAGAACCTTTCCTACTGTCCAAAAAAACCCCTAACATCCACAAACATCTTGCTTTTATCTTTAGTGGGAAAGGTGCCACTGGCATCATTTCTGGTATAACTGCAGTAATCACGAGTGTTTATCGTCTGCATCTCCGCAGATCAGCAGTGACTGAAACATGACACCCGCGTGGACACACATCACAGCGTGATGCTGTGATGCGCGTCTGTAACTTCTGCGACTCTTTGTCATCTCAGCCGCAGAAGCCGTCTGTCTCCATGAAAGCAGAACTTGAACATCATTCCAAATTAGTCTGACTAGACGGACTGAATAAGTAACAGATATTTTAAAAAAGTAACCCCCGTAACATTGTCACTGGCGTTGTGACGTGTAACGAGACAAACCAGAAAAAAAAGGGTATAATTCACTTGGATTTACAGAAATGACAACTTAAAACACATACTTCCACTGGGTGAGGCATCTGTCCTGTTTCATCTCTTTCTCTTCATCCCTCACCCTCTATCTCTCTTCCTCCCTTCCCCTCCTTTCTCTCACATCTCTCTAATCTCATTCTAACGACACTATGTGTCAGCAAGGAGTCTGACACTAAGTCATCGTCATATTCTATCATCCATGCAGACAGAGACAGGAGCACACGCAAACAGGACAGCTACAAGACGGGCTTCGTCTTTATCTAATCTCTTTACTCCTTCAACCCTTCCTCCCTCATCCCTCCATCCTACTTTTCCTAAAAGTTGTCAGCCCAGGTTGAGCCAACATCAGTCTGCTAATGTGCACTGTTTTCTTGATAATTCACACTTTGGTCTAAAAAGCCTATTCAGGTCGGTGAAAAGCTCTTACTTTATTTGTAACAATGAGGCAAGAATGAGAGTTCGACAAACTGTGCAGTATGTGTGTACCTCCCAGATTTTTTTTTCCAAATGCCACCTTGTTTTCACCTTCACAGTAGAGGGCAGAAGTTGGGGAAATTCAATCTTTACCTGCAGTTGTAATAATTTACTTTCTTTATGTGTAGAGGTGCAAAGTTGGAGGAACTGCTGGTTGGGGAAGTATTTTTCTCCACTGCCAATTCCAATTTCCTATACGTAATATACACAGTGTCCTGGGTAATTTAACAATAGTATATGTTTATGTCATTTTGGCCAACAGCTAACAAAACATTTTTTTCCTCATCAATTTGGTATGGCTCTAAATACTGGCCCTACATTACCCATGGGCCTCAACTGTTGAGAAGAAGCCAGTCGGAGACATGGAGTCAGAACCTATTGTTGTTGCATCAAAATACTGCACCATAGTAGCCAAATTAATCTCAAATGTATACAGAATCTAAAAGTATGTCAGGTTTAGAGAAAAAAAGCAAAGAAAAACATGTATGTCACTGTTGGATTTGTTAATTTACCCCTAACAGAAAATGCGCTTTCCATTTACACATCATATTTGTTAGCATCATTAGCAACACACGCAGCATAATTTTAAGCGTGATGACTGGATATTGGAAGTCGTCGTTGATTTTCTCTCCTAAAGATTTTATGTACAAAGGCTTGACGCCTGTGACTAACCATTATTTCCATTGTTGAGTAATCTGTCGATATCTCAGTTAAACTATCAGTTATTGTTTGCTCTATAAAACGTCAGAAAATGGTATTTCAGTATTACGCAAAGCCCATGATGACGTCCCTAATCGCTTGTTTGGTCCAGATATTCAGTCAATTGTCACAGAGGAGTAAAGAAAACAGAAAATATTCACATTTAAGAAGCTACAACCAGAGAATTTTGCCCTTTTTTCTTTTCTTTTCTCTACCGATTGACCAATTATCAAAATATTTGGCAATTAATCTAATAGTTGACAACTATTTGATAAATCTTTGCAGCTCCAAAAGGCTTGTAAGTTTGACCGTATATTTTCTAGCTGCTCATCTTTTCTACTGAAGACATTTCCTATGCATAAAATGAACAAGACTTACTCCCCGGAAACCCGGACGCCTAAAATATATCCTCCCACTAAACAACCACTACAAACTGGAGGACTACACACCTCCAGTTTGCTCCGGTATACACTCTAGTGTACTGGATACTGCCCCAAATGTGGAAACAGGAATACTCAGGGACTGTTGTTGGTAGATCGCTGCCTTTAGGTATGAGATTTAAAAATATCTCTTTTGAAACCAGATGTGCCACCTGCTCACCTCAGCTGCTGTGGAACTCTTTTGACAGACCGACTCCTTGCCTTGTTAACAGCACTTTGATTCAGCCAATTTCAGGAATATGAAAAGATGCTGTCATGTCTTGGAAGGCCGTTGTTGTGCCTCTATGAATGGCACAGTGCGTGTTTGTGTGTGTGGCTGGCTAGGCATTGATGCCGTATGAGTTAGTGAGTGCGTGCGTGTTCACAGATGTGTGTAGTGCGGAGAGTACACAAACGTGCCAAGCTGACATTACAAAAAAAAGCAAAAGAGAAAAATGAATCAACAGTGCAGTGTTTGTTTCCTGACGTTTTCGTCCCCTCTGGCAAGGACTTTCGTCCTTACTTCCTGTCCTAACTCTCCTTCAAACACTTTGCTTTTCAGTCTTTTTCTGCCTCTGTTTGACATCACCTGTTCCCCCCGTCTACCTGCACCTCCCTGTCCTCCCTTTTTCTCCGTCTGCCACTGCCAATCTATCTACCGTGGTGTAAAGTCGTAATCCCTTTCCCTCTCTCCTGTCGTTTACTTCCCTCTCTATCTTAGTAATTATCTCTCCGCCCTGTCCCCTTGTTGCAACCCCCTGTCATCCATCTATCTGCCTCTATGTAAAATATCTCCATCTGCATTCACTTTCATACTCCATTTTCCATTCCCTGCCCTCCCTTATCTCACTGGGCTGACCCCTTCATCTCTCCCCTCTTTCCCTCCATCCTTCTATCTCTCCTGCTCTCATCAGCGCCCTCCTTCTGCCTGCCTGCATCCATCTTTCCATCCCTCCTCCCGGTCACGGGCTGATTGAAATTCAAACCCGAGCTTTATTGTTGGTCCGTGCAGTCGGCGATTTTGCTTAGCACACGTTACCCGTCTGAGGCCGTGGAGGTTGTGAGCAATCATGTTCAGAGAGAAGATAAAGCAACATCAGAAGCCGCGGCAACCGACTCGTCCATCCATTAGTTTGCTGTAACGTTTATCAGCGCCAGCGAGGTAACAGCGGCGGCAGCTCTGAACTTGCATCTGCATTTAGCTCCACATGTGTTCCTTCCCCTCTCTCTACCATCCCCATCTATTCTTCTCTATTTCTCCATGTCAGCCAGTCTCTCTCACATTTTCTGCTCTGACATTTTTATGCCATCATTCTCTCTTTCTTTTTCCCCGAGTCAGAGGTACAGAGGTAAAGTGAATGAGATACGTTGAGAAGAGTGCATTTGGTAATCATCATCTTTTCCTAGTCTTAATGGCTGCATTATTGAGTTATCGCTATTGTTAATTAACCTCCCCTTTTTCAATCCCATATACACATTCTATATTAAATTTAAAGAAAAGGTATTTCGACATATGTTGTTATTCTTATATGAGATAATGAATCCAGAGAAAATGAATCACCTCACAGGTAGTTTTTCAAGAAAACTGTAAATTGAATGTTTAAGGAGTTTTGGACGGTTGGTGGGACAAAGCAAGACATTTGATCGTTGCTCTGGTCACCTAAAATTCAAGTAAATGAAGATAAAGCAACCCTTTTCTGTTAACGAAGGGATGATGTGTGGAAGCAGATGGTGTGTGTGTTTGTGTGTGTGTGTGTGTGTGTGTGTGTGTGTGTGTGTGTGTGTGTGTGTGTGTGTGTGTGTGTGTGTGTGTGTGTGTGTGTGTGTGTGTGTGTGTGTGTGTGTGTGTGTGTGTGTGTGTGTGTGTGTGTGTGTGTGTGTGTGTGTGTGTGTTGAGCAGGTGAGGGAGGGGAACATTAGTTGGCTAATGTGTGTGAGCAGCAGACAGGTTATATACACATTTTCAGGTATCACAGCTGCTCCTGTAGGCTGACTCGTCCTCATATGTGTATGCCTGCGAGTGTGTGTGTGTGTGTGTGCGTCAGTTGGTGTATCCATTGGGATTTGTCTGGCACGTGTGTGCGTATTATGTGTGCGTGTGATGCGCAGGACAGCTGCTTCAAAGATGGAAGTGTGAGCTTTTGTTCTGTCTCTTCAATCAAAGTGCTTCCCTACAGCACGGCCTGCCAGACAAAACCAAAGTCAGCCAACACTTGGCTCTGAGAGAGAGAGAGAGAGAGGGAGAGGGAGAGGGAGAGATAGAGATAGAGATAGAGATAGAGATAGAGATAGAGATAGAGAGAGAGAGAGAGAGAGAGAGAGAGAGAGAGAGAGAGAGAGAGAGAGAGAGAGAGAGAGAGAGAGAGAGAGAGAGAGAGAGAGAGAGAGAGAGAGAGAGAGAGAGACCTATGGGTGAGAGGCCATGAGGTCTGTATCTGACTCTGGTGCAATGTGATGACACCGGCAGGCAGCCAATCAGACATAACGATGAGCCAACCAGGGAATAACCTGCAGGTCAGCTAGCACACACACTCACACGCATACACAAACTCATCCACATGTGCTCGTTGGAATGGCAACATTGTTCACTGAGGTCTAAGCAGGCCTTTTCTTGATATCAAGTGTTGCATGTAGAAGGTAATTGGATTGGTTGTAATTGGTTGTGGTCGGCTGGTTTGAATAGCAAATGCTGGCTTTGCATAAACACACAAATTAAATCCTTGTTTATGTTGTGTGTCTGCGTGTGCACGTGCCAATGTGTTGCTGTTGTTGTATCTGTTTGCGCACTGATTGCGAAAACGGATCCCGAGCTAAAGTTTCCTGAGGGGAGGATAAAAAAAAAGATGCTGGTGGTGCAATTGGCAAAATAAAAAGGAGGAAGGGTGAGTGACATGTGAAATGAAGGAGAAGCCAGAGATGGAGGGAGGAAGTGAGGAGGGTCAGGAGAGGGAGAAAGAGATGGAGGGAGAGGCCAGAGAGGTCAGGGAGAAAATGGGGGGCCTTCAGCAACACATACGTTCAAACTTGGCTTATGCACTGTGTGTGTGTGTGTGTGAGTGTGTGTGTGTGTGTGTGTGTGTGTGTGTGTGTGTGTGTGTGTGTGTGTGTGTGTGTGTGTGTGTGTGTGTGTGTGTGTGTGTGTGTGTGTGTGTGTGTGTGTGTGTGTGTGTGTGAGACCCTTTGTCTGAGGAAATGCTCTGTAAGGGCGCACTCACACTGTCCATCTGTACCTTGCCTAAGCACGTTTCACGGCTAAAGTCTAGTTCGTTTGACCAGTGTGAGTGCAACCGCGGTACACTTGCCGGCCGCGGCCCGTTTGGGAGAGGTGGGCTTTTGTAAGGTACGTTTGCACATGTACGAGCAAGAGCGTGTGCAAACGTGCGTTACCAGCACAAGCACGAGGCCTACGGTGGTTGTGACGTCATTTTATGTGCGCCGGTTCGGACATAGAAAAAAGAAGGATGGACAATGTGCAGACATTTAAAACAATGGCGGCGAAAGGTTCACGTTGGTGAAAAACCCTAAAGCCAAAAACATTACCATGTTTTCTGCACTGCTTTCCATTATGTGGCCAAAAGGCCGCGCGCTTTTGAAAATAAAGCGACGCATCGCGATGACGTCAATCAATGCGTGTGACGTGTTACGCCATGATGACGTATAGGCAAGCAAGAAGCATTCGCGCCGAAGCCCAGGTAGTGTGAGTACAAACGGGCCTGGGCCGCGGGGGGAAAGGTAGGGGGGGACAAGTACCCTAAGGCACGGGGAAAGGTACGGACGGACAGTGTGTGTGTGTGTGTGTGTGTGTGTGTGTGTGTGTGTGTGTGTGTGTGTGTGTGTGTGTGTGTGTGTGTGTGTGTGTGTGTGTGTGTGTGTGTGTGTGTGTGTGTGTGTGTGTGTGTGTGTGTGTGTGTGTGTGTGTGTGTGTGTGTTTTATACCACCGTGGTGGCTCTAAAGATCTTCCACATGCCAGTTAAAGTCCAGCTACATGTAGCTCTCTCTCACACACACCCATCAGTGTTGTTGATATGAGCACTAAAATGAGACAAAGAAACTTCAGAGGTGTACGAAACTCATAACACTTTGGACCTCCCACTGAGTATGAATGTGCAGTGTCAGCCTTCATGTATCTGCGTTCCCTTTATTACCCCCTTGTCTGTCGTCTCTCTCTTTCTCAACTTGTTTATTTTCCTCCCTCGCTACCTCCCTACCTCCCTTTTCTCCCCCCACTGGCTTCATGCTTCTCTCCCTGTGCGGCTCCTATCGCAGAGAGGGAAACGATGATGTCACACCACCATCATGTCTTGTGCAACTGTGACTATAAGATGTCGTTTATACATCTCACTGCTCCCATCGGCGCCTGTTACAGGGGGCTTAATGCACCATTTAACAATGACGTGACAATGCTTCTATACAGTATGTATTGTACTTTGTCTGTGTGTGTGTGTTTGTGTGTGTGTGTTTGTGTGTGTGTGTATGTGTGTTTGTCTTAGTACTGGCAGTCAGAACACACTTATCCTATCTTTACATAACTACTGTGCAAGAAACAAAGAGGGGCAGCTAGAGAGAGAGCAAAACATTAGAGTGTGTCTGTTTTAGCTCTCACATACCCTTTTTTTATGTGTGCATTTGTGTGTATGTGTGTGTGTGTGTGCGTGTGTGCGTGCGTGTGTGCGTGCGCGCGTGTGTGCGTTTGTCAAGGGTCACATCGACACAGAGGTGTTTGAAGGAAGAGATATTCTACAGAAATATAGAGAGGCAGGCAGACAGTCTGGACTGCAAGAGAAGACGGAGGAAGGAGCAATTTGGTTTTTCACCTCCGCCACACTCCAACATCCAGCTTGTGTGCTGAAAATCGATCAAGGCCCTCCGTGATCAAGGACATTTCAAGTGGTTCTTGGAGGGCGATGCTTTCCAGAGGAGGCCGATGAGAAAGACACACAACTTCATCCTGTGCGGAAGCTTCTAAATGGAATGTGTGTCGTACACAATGACGCTTGGCTGAGCAAAGACATCCCACTTAACAAGTGTGTTGCACTGACTCGTCTGTCCTCACTTTGTAGCCTTACATCTCTTCCTCTCCTAGTAAGTGGGAGGAACTATGGAGAAAGGAAAGGATGCTAGTGAAGGAAATAAGGAAGCACAAACTGGAACCCAGTGAAAGACAAGTATTTTGGGGCAATTGTGGAGATAAAAGGGGGGAAGAGAAGTAAGGGAGTAAGGGTATACTGTTTATTAGCATTCATTGAACCATGTGCAATTTCATTGCAATAAACTTTCTGTACACTTAAATTTGATATTCTGGCTTTAATTATGTTTTTTATGTATTGAATCTTTAATTCTCCACCGAGAGTGTAATGCTGGAAACCAAGCAGTTCGATCGGATCTGCGGGTCATGCTTTTTCCGAAAGGCAGACTCTACACATCTATAGAGACAAAGAATAGATTGTTTTTTCTTAATTCACAATTCCTACATCTTTGCCTTCTCTGTTTTACTTCTTTCAAACAGTGACCCAGAAATCAGTTGAGGTCCCCCATCATTTTAAGAGAAGAAAGAGAGGAAATTGGATTAATAATTAAACATGTTGTGTACATCTTTATGAAGAGGCAACCCGAACTTGCTGTTTGCAAAGCTGTGGCGCCTGGTGCCTGTGTACTGATGCAACACTTTAAAATACAATTATTGGCTTCTCATTCACACTGACTGATTACCTTCACTGACTGATTTAGGCATCTCAGGGGATTTATGTGCTGTTTGTAATTGAATGGGAATTAATGAGGCTGAGAGGTATGGCAAGAAGTACTTAAAAATGTCTTTAACTATGCGTATTAAAACAGAATTAACAATGGAGGGATGAAAAATGTGAAATATGTGTAAAAAGAACTCTAGTCACAGTGGAGTCACTCTTTCAGTGCCTTGCTGACGGGTATAAAAACAGTGTTTGCTAAGTGTGAGAAGAGCTTTAGGCTGAGTTAAGACCAACATCAGCACCCCCATCATTCGTTGCACAATGCAGATGTTTCACTGCAGTGTTATCTAGAAAAAGACGCATTGGCCAATCAAATATCTGCAAGCACATATTCTTAACGGGTTACTTTTGTAACGTGAATGTAGCCATTACTTTCTTTATACGCGAAGAAAGCTGACTGTTGTCTGGATAACTGTCCAGAGTTGTAAAATTCTCCCTCATAGTGTTGTGAACTTTTGTGTTGCGTAGTTTATTAAAACTTCCCACTCCTTAATGTTTTACTTAAACTGGCCTTTGGATTGTATTTCATTGTCTCACCTGTTTTTTTGTAAAGGAATAGTTCAGTGTTTTGGGGAATAAGATGAAGCTACAGCCATTTTGCTTAGCTTAGCTTAGCCTAGCTTGTAAACAAGGGGAGACAGGTAGGGTTGCCAAATGTCTCTTGAAAAACGGAATCGTCCCGTATTCAGAAAAAAAAGTACACGTCCCGTATTGAGCTGAAAAGCGACGCACTTTGTCCCGTATTACCGTTAGAATAGAAAATAGTATGTAAAATGTCAATACAATGAATGAATAAATGGTGCCTTATAAGAAATGGTGCCCTGCTCTGTGACCAATGAGCTGACAGCACACTCACACACGAGTATGATGAACCAGAATCCTGCTCATCTCATTGGTCGAGGAATTGTTGCTTGCGAAGAAGATACCGGAAGACAACAAAGCTTGGACAGGGAAGGCAGTGATGCCGACTTTACAGGTCTCGGGCGGCACATCTTCTAGCAGCAATGCAACTACTCGTCCGAGAAAAAAACTGAAAAGAATGCAAAAATACCGAGAGGAATGGTTAGAGGGAAAAACATGGGTGGAAAAAGTGCAGAATAAAGGATAAATATCTATAAAGCACACTGCGCTGTGACCTTTTCCATAGCCCATGGTAGACTAACTGACCTAAAGCAACAGGCTTCCAGTGGTGGGCACACAAGAAACATAAGGGACACCAGAACTAGGGGAACCCGAGACCAATTTATTGTCCACCAGGCAAAGCCAGAGGCAGATATGGTGTGTAAATCATGTTTGGATAAGGTTAATATGGGAAATACTCAAATATGCATCTAATTTAATTCAGGTTTGAGTCAAATAGTAAAAAAAAACGCTTCACATATACAAAATAGGACGAAGAAGATTCACTACGCCAGGAAAAATGAAGGCAGCTGGGCCACCCGGCCCTGCCAATAAGGTCTCCCTTATTTATTTTTTCGGAGACTTGGCAACCCTAGAGACGGGTAGCCTGGCCCTGTCTGAAGAAACAAACTTTTATGTCTTATGTCATCTTACATGTAAATAAAGAGCTTTAGAGTTGATGGTAGGTGGATTTTGTTACCTTCAGACACAGGCAGGCTAGCTGTTTCCTGCTATGAGAGTCATATCAATCTTCTCATCTAACTGTAAACAAGAAAAATAGTGTCAAACTATTCCTTTAACACTGTGGTTACTGAATCACATTCCCCTTCCATGTGTGTTCTGCAAGTCAAGAGAATCAAATTAGAAACCTTACAGCCTTTAAATCCAGTCTGCTCACTGGGCCCAGGCTACTGCAGCTCCTGTGTCATTTAAAAAAAAATGACTATCACTCAGCAGGTCGCTCTGTTCTCCTCCATATTTAAAGACTTTATCAGGATCATTATTCAGGAAGCAAAAGTTAAAAACTGATGAATAAGGATTACGCTCTCTGCCATTCTGTGACAGGGAGTGGCAGTCATTAGCAGGAGATATTAATAGACAGGCTATTAGCTTAGGTCGGAGCTTTGTGTCAGACTCTGTTACAGTTACACTGACTTTCTGTCTCTCTCCTCTGCTTTTCTCTCCTGTCATTGCCTCAACCCCCTCGACCCTCTCCCCCAACGCATCTACTCCATCCTCCTTGAGGGCTCCAGCTTATCCTTTCTGATTTCTTACCTTCACTCATTTATGCCCTTTTTTCACCCCCCTCTCACGTTCGCACTGGCCCTCTCTGTCACTTTACTCACTCACAGTTCTTCTCGCTACAGGCCCAAACCACTTCCCCACAGCGTTGTCTATCTAATCCTGTTTCCCATCACTCCATGCTCTCCGCTCTTTTCTCACGTCATGCTATTTCTCACCATAAATCCTCAACCCCCCTTCGCTCGCCACGCATCATTTACGCATCATCCATCATTACGCATCCAACCCATATTTTCCAATTTCTCTCTCTCATTCACTTTAGCCATGACCACGTGTATGCAGATATATTTGATACTTTCAGTTTTTGTGTCAAAAAAGGCATTAATCCACAAAAAACATCACATGACATAATTTCACTCTTAGTTGCCAAACACAAAATTGTTTGTCTAATCATTTCTATCATCTGGGTTCTATATAATCTGGTTTCAAGGAAATACTAAGTTGTGATCGAAGGTCATAGATTCTACCTGTTCAATGTATTCTCATAAACAAGTTTGTTTGATATCTTACGAACTTGTATGCACAACTACTCATATGATGTCCTATGAGATATGACGGAAACAGGTACTTAAGATACCTTACAATTTATGACATTCTTTTTAATGCTGTGAAACTGCGACCAGTTTAGGCAACAAAGGGTGATGATTAAGTTAGCCACTAAAACTACCAATGCTATATTCAGAAAAAGGCTTTACTTGATAAATATTAGAATAATGAGAATATTGTCTTATTCAGAATAATATGGAAAATTAGTGTGCATGTAGTCAATGACACCCTTAAATTATGGTATTTTAAATGTGTGTACAATCTGACAACATAAAAGTAAAGATATGTCAATAAAACACAGTTTTGAATCCTCAGCTATGCTTGCCTACCAAAAATAAACAATCACAAAGACACAAAAGTAATGGACTGTTAGCTGCTTTATGTTACCTGACTGATGTATGGGGTGCTATGGATCATTCATTACTCTATAATAATCACTCTATGGTTTACTTGAGCGCTAAAATTAGATTTTGGACACTTACCAATCATCATTTTGTGTTATCGCTGACTGGTGTTATCAATAAAATGTGTTACTGCATTGTGGGATTTACAGTGCCTGGGAAACTAAATCTTATTCCACTCTGGGAATGTTCTGGGAGTGCAATATAGTGCAGATATTTCACAAACTGCAATATCTCAATGTATTCATTTTAGTTTAGAGTTATCGCCTAGTCCTTGACTGTCTGTGAAAGGTGGTGCTCCAATGTTTTCTAAGCCAGTTTTATTGTTCCCACTTTTGAGAGCATTTTCCGAACAAGCTCCGTTCTTAAAGTGATCAACTGTTTGGTGTAGTGCAACAACAAAAAACCTATGTGGCCTTGCTCTTCATCCTTCATCAAATGTGGCTTCACCCTGGCAACACTCTATCTCCTCTTTATTCCTCACTAACGACCTCTCTGTCCAACCCTCGATTTTTAACAAATTCCCTCATTTCTTCCCAATCATCTTATCTCCCCTCTTATCACTCCTCCATTGTGGAGTAGTGACCCCTCCAGGGGAGAGAGAGTTTTAGAGTGGAGGATGAGAGAGAGAGAGAATGAGAGAGAGAGAGAGAGAGTGAAAGAGAGAGAGAGAGAGAGAGAGAGGCAAAGGGTAAGGTTTCGATTTCACAGCAGACAAATAGGCTGACTTTACGTAGGTAACCTCTGTAAATGGGTTTTCGATCCCTAATTCTCAACAGATCTCTAAAAACGATTACATAAAGACAAACGTAAGAGAGAGAGAGAGAGAGAGAGAGAGAGAGAGAGAGAGAGAGAGAGAGAGAGAGAGAGAAGAGGAAGAAGAAGGGGGACTTTCAGACGAACACCGATATAAAAAACTGACAAATCTCCTCAGAATCTCCCGGTGGTTTCGCAGTCTGGTCAGTGAGTCAGATATGTTACACTCACGCTAACTCCTACACTTACCAACACATACACAAATCAGCATTTAAACACAGATATACACATATGGCTGTCGCCCACGCTAAATATGGTTGGAGGTCTGACCTTAATTGGTCTCTCTTCTGTTTCTTAGTTTGCCCGAGGCCAGCAAGATTTTAACAACACTCTGGGAAAAGCTCTCAAGGCTCATATTTTTTTTAAATTAACTCCAGACACCACTTATGTGGTCCACATTAACCTTGGAAAGAAATGATGCTTCTCATTAGTGTGTTATAGCAGTTTCATACATGCAGAAGGAAACTATGAGGCATACGTCTAACTGCTGCCTCTGCTTAGTGTTACAGTGCTCCATGAGATACACACATAGAGAAATCTACTTTCAAACTTACTTCTTACTTTACTTACAGTAGGTATCTGTCCAAATTAGTAACAACTTGTATTGCAAATATACTCCTTCTCCAAAGTAAAACACATTACAATACTGTTGCCAATCGAGCAAACATGAGACACTATACAACAGCAATACTACCGCAAACAGAAAATTAAAATGTTTCATGAAATTTGTTTGGTTCAACATCTCCAAACTGAGATGTCTGTTTCTCCCTATATATCCTAATAGTAGTATTTCATAATTGACAGCTTTATATAGAATAAGAAAGAAGAAGAATTAAAGCAACACCATGTACTTTTTCAACCTTCATAATATATTTCAAAGACCCTTGCGATGGTACATCAACTTGCAATAAGTTTAATGACAAATCTGTCGTATCCTGACGGGATCGTGACAGAGGGGGGGACGTGAGATTCACCACCCTTGGCGACCTGGCTCTTTTGGCTGTTGGACGACTAGTAAGTACTTTTGCAAACAGTAGTCAGAGAAAATACTGTTTCCCAACTATAGGGGGAACCTGAGCAAATCCTACATGTTGTTGCTCTAATCTGTGATTTGTACAAAGGCTTCTCAAGTAGATATAATACAGTGATCTTAACCAGCTGAAATGGTAAAAAATTGGAATTGAAAAAATCTAACACTGAGCCATCCACTTTTAAAAATACATTTATCCAGAGCAGCGTTGCGGCGATTAACACCTGTAAAGAACTACCGATACCAACAGTGCTTAATTTCATACCTTTATTTCAACTGCATTCAATACACATCATGTGAATGGAAGAGTTTCATGCTGTACTCCCAACTCTGCCAAATACACCTTGCTCAACTTCACCACACCACAGATCGAACTCTTGCGGTGATTGGCTGACCAAAAACATATTAAAAGGCATCACTTCAGTGGAGAAGTTTTGATACTAGCTGTTGTTTCAGTTGATGGTATCGAGTACCAATACCCAGCCCTAACGGTGACTAAAGTCTAGGAATTGGGTGGGAGGCGGGGTACACTTTGGACAGGATGCCCACATCCACAACTATGAGTTACATGCATGATTTTGGACTGCTGGAGGAAACCAGAGCACCCAAGGGAGACCCATGCAGACACTGAGAGAACGTGTAAGCTCCAAACAGAAATAACAAAGTTTTAAAAAACAGCTTTTGTAAATAAATAATGATTATTTATGTGGTGAAGTGTTTGATATGTCTTGGGATTTTATACAACTATTGACTATGAATTTTTATCTGAATGCAGTAACGACTGGTCAATTGATCAGTTAGTCAATTAACAGAAAACTGTCTACGATTTAAATATCCATTTATCAAGCAAACATGTCACACATTTGCTGCTTCTAAAGATTGGCTTCCTCCTACTTCATATCACTGTGAATTGAATATCTTTGGATTTAAGACTTTCCATCTAACAAAAGAAAAAGAAATC
This sequence comes from Echiichthys vipera, assembly GCF_963691815.1. Classification (NCBI taxonomy): domain Eukaryota; kingdom Metazoa; phylum Chordata; class Actinopteri; order Perciformes; family Trachinidae; genus Echiichthys; species Echiichthys vipera. Next base: position 13,854,200 of record NC_139833.1, read on the forward strand.
AATTTGAAGACGTTACCTTGGGCTCTGAGAAATTGTCACGGCCATTTTTCACAATTTTCGGACACCAAATAGTCTAAACAATTAATCTACAAAAAGAATCGACAGGTCGATCGATAATGGAAATAACCCTCAATCTGGAAAACTGTAATGTGTTCTCGAGCAACGCATTAGCTCCCATTACAACACGCTCACGTACGCATGCACATAATCACTCAGAAATCACCCCTCTCTAATTCCAAGGAGAATTTCTCTTTGGTTCGTCAGTCTGTGAATCAGCAGAGATACAGTCATCCTGACGGAGATTTGAAAGCCAATGAAGGAAAGAGGGAGTGATAGAGAGAGGTAGAGCTTAATAAGCCTCATCTGTACTTTCTGTTTATTCCGTCTCAGTCCAAATTGCTTCTAGGTGTGGCTTGTTCAAAAAGTAATTCTCCCCCACCATATTTAATTGTTTTATTGTGTCATTACTTCATGTTGCCGGAGCTTTAACGCGCCGTGCATTCCACTACGCCTATTAAACTGTAATGGCTCTACAAAGCAATATACTGTGTGATCAGACTCACACACACAAACTATCAAACGCACGCACACTATTAAGCACCAATGGTGCCAGAGAGTGATATGAGGCAATACTGCGGACGAGCAATCTGATGAAGTGTGCAGAAACAGTCATTAGCTGAGTCCTCGTCCCTTTTCAGTTTACCACACACTTAACATCTTAACGAAGGAGCAGCATTGCTTTCACACCGCATCTGCTTATAATCACTCGCAGAATCAAAATTATAACACATGCACACACTCACTTTGTCACTCATTTATACACCGTGAGACGCACGCACACACAGTTTTGCTTGTTTGTCTCAGTTTATGGGACAAACTGTGGAGAGAGTCTGAGGATGTGTGCATACATTTACGGCACGTGTAGGTGAGCGAGAGCAAGTCTTAAATATTTCTGAGAGAGTGTGAGAGGAAGTAATAAGATGAGTGGAGTACGTTTGCCTGCTGAGAGAGAGGGATGATGGATTGGAGGAGAGGCAGGTGAAGCTGAATATCTCCCTACAGCACCGGTCATAAAGCAAGAGAGCAGCCGCCTCTCCAACAACACAATGAGATCAAATAACCTCCAGTGCCTCTAAGCGCACACACACCTACACACAAGCACACAAGCACACAAACACACACTCGGAGGTGAAAGCTACATCAGTGGCAGGCACTGATATTCAGGCTTTGCTCTGTTTTGAAACATCCATCATATTCCTGAGCAGAAAGAGAGGCACTAGAAGTATAAAGATGAGCACTCTTTGACACCTCCCCCTCCCTATCTCTCACAAAAAACACATATACACTCACACGAACGACGCGCGCACACAGATAAATACGAGGAGGTGAAGGAAGATGAACAAGCAGGAGAGGAGGTTGAAGTAGAAGAACAAATCTAAGTAGAGAGAAACAAACCTTAGTGCCCAAATGAAAGGAGGGTCACTGATGGGACAGACTCTCCAGGGCTCAGAGGGGGATTAGGACCCAGGGAATGTGTGTGTGTGTGTGTGTGTGTGTGTGTGTGTGTGTGTGTGTGTGTGTGTGTGTGTGTGTGTGTGTGTGTGTGTGTGTGTGTGTGTGTGTGTGTGTGTGTGTCTGTGTGTCTGTGTGTGTCTGTGTGTGTGTGAAAAAGAGAGGTAGAAAGAAGGAATACCATCAATCTTGCTGAATGTGATCGCTACTTTTTTTCATAACAATAAACCTGTGAGCAAGGCATTTTACAACCAGCATCTGTCACAAAGCCTTGACGCCACCACAGTAATTCTCCCTTTCTCTCCCCGACAGTCATTAACAACCCTCTCTGACTTTTCGCTTTGGTTTGGTATTGTGGGTGTGTGTGTGTGTGCGCGCATGTTTGTGTGTGCCTGTCCACATGTGAGACTCCCCATTGCTATACAATGTGTGTGGAATTTCATGCTATAATCGGTTGGGGAACCGGAACACACAGCAAACAAAGCGATACGCACAACAGCGCGCCGTCTCTTCACCCACACATAGTCAATAGGCCGCACATGCATCATGCTGCACACACACACACACACACACACACACACACACACACACACACCTCCTGAACAGGCCGGTAAGATGTAGTCCTCTTTGAGATTCTGCACTTTGCCCTCTTCTGCAGATGGCCAATTACATGATCAGATGTGGTCCGTTACACTGCGGCCACACACAAAAAAGTGCATGCTCAAGCTCACTCCGTGGAAAAACACACACACACACACACACACACACACACACACATACACACACAGAACCATTGGATGCCAGATCATAAAAACATCCACCAGCTTGGTCCTAGGGGGTAATTTGGGATTAGGGTGTGCTATGCTCAAAACAGCCCAAAACATTCTCACATTGATATGGAAATTAGACCAATCTACTACTGGTGCAAATGGCGAAAACACAGTTACTTAAATGGAAAAAAAAAATAGTGTGCAAATGCACACACACACACACACACATATACACACAGAGATATGCATATGAATGGCATGCGAGGGATCTGTCCCAGAGCTTGGTTGTGTCTATCAAAGGCTCGTCTCTCCCAGAGACCAGTCGAGGCCCAGCCTTACACACTTAGCATTAGAATACATCAATGGCGCAGGAATGGAGGCACGCAAGCTTTCATACTCAGAAAACCCACCTTCCGCCTCTATCTTTTCCTTTTCACTCCCTCTTTGGTCCATCCCAGCCCTCCACCCCCACTGTTAGCCCTCTCCTATTATCTCCTGCTCCTCTTATTCCCCGCCTCCTACAAATCTCCTTCTTCGTCTTAAGACTCCACTCCCCCTCCTCCACAGAAGGAGGAAGCCTTTGTAACCGTGACCAGAACTCAGAGCTGCACTGACCTTGACCACATAGCCATACAACACCAGATAGTGTGTGTGTGTGTGTGTGTGTGTGTGTGTGTGTGTGTGTGTGTGTGTGTGTGTGTGTGTGTGTGTGTGTGTGTGTGTGTGTGTGTGTGTGTGTGTGTGTGTGTGTGTGTGTGTGTGTGTGTGTGTGTGTGTGTGACTGACATAGTAGTCATAGTTAGGCCAGCCACTGCTCAGTCACCCTCAGTGTTGTAAGTGTCTGAACATTGTGCTTCAGGTCCCGTTTAGCTCGGTGGGTTTAGCTGCCTGGCCATCAGCATTCAACCCCACAACTTCACTGACTAACTGACAAACTCCGCTTAATGGAATCAAACTTGGCCCATCAAACGTGTGTCAGTGCATGTATTTGTGTCCGTATTTGCGCGTGTGTGTGTGTGTATCTGTCCCGTCACTTGTCTGTCGTTACCAGAGACAGCCTTCAGCCAGAGAATAAGAGAGAGAGAGAGATGAGAAAAAACAAGCCAGCTCTCCTTTACTCTCTAATTACAAATGACAAACCTGCTACCAAGAGTCAGTCTGGCACCCGACGACGCATGATAACCTCTCAGCTCTCTGCCGATACTCAGTGACAGACTGGAGGGTATCTCTGTGTGTGTATGTGTGTGTGTGTGCGTGCGTGCGTGTGCGTGCGTGTGTGTGTGTGTGTGTGTGTGTATGTGTGTGGGCACTGACTGACAGATTAGAACAAGAACAATAAAATCAAATTGTGTCCTGCCCCATGGCTCTGATTTTCAATGACAAAGCAAGAAGTCTACGGCCAATATTTCACCTGTCTTCCTCTCTTCATTGCCCTTTTAGTTTCGCAGCCTTTACTTTTAGCCATCGATTTTCTCCTCCCTTCCTTCCGTCCTTCCTCTCTCTATCTCATCCACCGGTCCTCCTGCATCATTTAAAAACCAAACGTTCTTCTCTAGATCATCCATTTCCTCCCCATCGCGTGATAATGAGGTTAACACTGCATTGTGGCTTGTACTCTTACTGGCTAATATCTCTAATTGCATCGTAATGATATCAAGGGCCATCTACTGTGAGTGTCATGTGATATAAGATCCTCACAAAACAGGGAGGTTGAAACCTGTTCTCACACCATACTGTCTTCTCTTGCACACCCTCAGCTCACCCTGTTTTAGTAGCTTCTATTTGACAGAAGCTGTACAAGTTTGTGCGGGATAGATACTGAGAGAAATATGTATAATATCTAATGTTATACAAGTTCACACATAACAAGAGTTAGCTCAAAGTTCAGTTCACGCAGATCAAAATGAAGTTTCCGTTCACAGTTCATAATTTGGACTTTTGAACTGTGTTCAAAGTGCACACATAGTGTTTCCTTCCTGCGAAAATGATGTTACCGACTCTGTGTTTAGGTTTAGGGAAGGTTTAGGTAATCGGAAAACAAGAAGATGGGAAAGTGAAAAAAAGATGGAAAAGTGGTCTCAGACACAACAATGTCATGCCGTAATCCTTGTGTGCTGAAAAACACGCTCATGTTCATTAGTTGCAAACTGATACATTCAGTTCAGCGTTCATCAAAAACATGAGCATGTTCTATAAACACGCTCTTTTTTGTGGGTTCATACACAACAGTGAACATATCATAAAATCTTGATCAGCAAGAGTTGGATACACTAAGTTCAAACTATATTTTAATCTTATGCAGAGATTAATTATTACTAAAGTTTTACACATTCCATCTGCCAAGTATTACTGTTACGTAGCCAATTGAACCAACTGGCAAAGCTTACTTTAATTGGAGAGAGCTACAGACTCACCAACTAATTAAGTCTTAACTGGCTACAACTTTGCTTATTTTATACTATCCAATTTAATAAATCACTAGTTTGAAACTAGCTACAAGCTTAGTAAAGGATTTAGGAAAAGCTGGTACAACCCAGTCAAAAAGGAGTTTTTCCATTTGTCATGGTACCGTAGATCTGTACCATATGGTCAGTTGAATGGCATTTCTTTCAGGCACATCAAATGCTTTTTTTTAACAATAAATGTTTCCCCAGTCATTAGGCGATTGAGGATTATCATGTGTTCCGAATTGGACGATTATTTGCCTCTGGTATTGCGATTTCTCAAGAACCGCTTATCCAAACAACTTCACACTCAACACTGTTTTTCCTCAGGTCCTGGGCAACACACCTGCCATGACATAGGGGCGTCCACTAGCACAAGAGTGTCGGCATTATTTGCTAACAGCTAGCTATTTGAGGCTGGGCCGTTTCCGGGAACAAAAAAGTTCATTCTGAAAGTTACCTTGCGGATGCCTGAAATGTTTGGGTTTGCTACAATGTAGCATCTCTGTTCTCTCTTTCTTCATCTGGTCTTGGATGTGCTGTAGCGAGCAACAGAGAGTTAGCTGTACCCAGCATACTGTTTAAAAGTGTAACAGTTAATAGGGATTACCTCTCAATACACAGCACAGTATATATATATATATATATATATATATATATATATATATATATATGAATGAATTGTGAGTCTCAAGAGCACATCCTCTACACTGCACTTCCTTAGGTCCTCAGCACCAACACACGTGTGAAGTCGAACAGCATTATAACTCCTTCTATTTTAGTGAGACAAACATAATTAACTTAATAAAATACTTTAACTGGCAAAATTATTTTTCAAAAATGAAGAAGAGCAAGGATTCTATGCCAACTTTTGGTATTTGAAAGTGTTTGATACTCTGTCTTACAATTACAGTTTTAAAATGTGAAATGTAGAGTAGGGCAGAGAGATAAAGAGGGAGAGAGAGACACAGAGAATAGACACAAACAGCGGCCTGAATGGACCGCCAGACATGGGTTCACGCTACAGGAGTGAGCTTACACTTCTTCCCATTCACACTTAGCATTGAGTTAGCATTGACTCCCTGCTGAATAGCCTTGTGAAGGCACAGGGCAATGCTAACCGGGGAGGCACTATCGCTAGCCGCCCTGCTCCTTGGCGGAATAGCTGGGGCGGCATTGATATGGTAATGACAGGGACGTTTCAGGGCCAAAGCTTGGGACCGTGGGCGCTCTGTGATCCTCCAAGCCCAAAAAGGACAGATCTCCAGGGGCATTGTGATTTCCCCAGTCAAGACCCTGAGTGATCAGGATAAGCTCATCCATGCTGCTTTAGTGCTGTCACTCAGCCGCTATTGTGGTCATGTGAACGGTCATTTTCATCACAATCGACCTCGGTTTTGGCAGTACTGTTCTGCAGGGCCCTCCTTTCTCTATTCTTCAGTGCCCCCCTTCCCTTCTTCCCTTTTTGCCCTCCATCAATGATTCTTTTTCTCTCTCTCTCTGTCTAGTCATTCTTGTTGTGTGCTCTTTCTGTCTTTTTTTCTCTCAGGCAAGACCCACATAGATATGGCTCATGTAGAGTTTTACTGGTCTTTCTCCTTATCTACTGCCGTATCTGCAGCCCTATCCGCTCTGAGAGGAGAGTGTCATGGAGCCTTTGATTATCTGAACTGATACTGTAGAAAATTGCAACCTGTGATGCAATACATGCTCGGTTTTACTATTCACCTCAAGGGGATAAAACACTCAATGCGTGGGGTGTGCAACAATTTACAACACACACGAGTGGGCGGATGGGTGTCATCATTCTGTGTTTTATTCAATCACGGTTTAGCAAACACAGGAGGGTACGGTACGGTGTGTGTTATTCTATATGTTTGTGTGCAGAGGAGTGTGTGAGTGTGTGTGTGTTCTCTTTGCTCCACTTTATTTGATCAGGGTTGGAAGAAAATAACAATGTGCTCCCTTGAGGAAGCTGTGGGAGGTAATGACAGAGATTGTCACTGTGAAACGAGTATTCCCTGTATGTGTGTGCATGTGTGTGTGTGTGTGTGTGTGTGTTAGTGAAAGGTCGTGTGTGTGTGTGTGTGTGTGTGTGTGTGTGTGTGTGTGTGTGTGTGTGTGTGTGTGTGGAAGGGGAAAACGGGGAAAATGGAAATAGAGGAGATGAGGTGGAGAATGAAGAGTATACATATGTATGGGTCTAATACATGTGGGTAATGTGTGTGGGTGGTATGCTTGTAGGCTGTGGGGCATTCACATGCCTTCTTTCTAGCCTTCTTTATGCCCCCCAACACACACACACACACACACACACACACACACACACACACACACACACACACACACACACACACCGTATACGCACATGCTAGGATGGGAGGAGAGTTTGCCTGGCTGCAAAGAACTCTGCTCCATCAACACAACACATCCTATTTCTCAACCTCTCCTCCCACATCTTCCTCTCCCCCTCCACCACCTTTATTTCTCTCTCCCGGGAAGTGACACAGAATTCTTTTTAACTGCAGTACATTCATTACAACAACACCGCAACTCCCACATCCACCATACACACACACTCACCCCTCCACCCTCCACCCTCCACTCTATCCTCTATGCTCTTTTTCTCCCTTCCTACATTACAAGTGAAATAAAGATAGTGTACGTAACCACGTCCAGCAGCCATCCTGGGCTTTACGCTTTCATTAAAAACATGATAGTCCAGCCTGAGAGAAAAGCTGGCTGAGAGAGGTAGTAAACACTCATTCATATGCGGCCTTACTACAGCATTGCTAGCACATTCCGATGCCTCAGAGCGTAGGAAGGGAAAGCAGAGCCTTCAGACAGTGTGGGTGTTAGCACCAAGGCCAGACAGCATCTCTAGCTCCCATCCTCTTTCCATCTCCCCCCATTGACAACCACAGACTCTGTTCAGTGTACGCACATGTACACACAGAGACAAAGCTGTCTTTCATGTAAAGACACGTACACCAAAGGTCAAAAACAACACCTCAAAGATAATGTTAGATACAAAATTTTGCGTCAATAGGAAATTTGTTGATTGCCATCACAGGTGACGTTGCAAATCAATGACTAGAACTGCTATATGGAAGTATTGGATTTTTGCACAGGGGTCATTAAGTATGTGGATTAGTTAGGTATTTAATTCCATGAAAAAACAGGTTATTCCATCAACAAATGATTTTTCGATAGAAGTCCTTGCACACTAGAAAATGGTATCAACAGATGCATCCCTGTTATAGCAAAAACTCCTGCATCCCTTGAACACACTCCATCAACGATGGAAGTGATCAACGGTGCGCAGGAGCTTTTTGATATCTATATTGATCTTGCAATTTAAAATTACATTTCAAGGAACCCAGGGTGATTTCTTAAAATCCATCCAAAATCCAAAAATATTCCATCTTGACCTATGTAAAACAGAGATATTAACACATTTTAGAAGCCTCTATTTGGCATTTTAGATTGATGAATGACTCAAAAAATACACTGATCAAAATAGTGTGTCCATTGACTAAGAGAATAATTATTCTTTCAACCTACAAATACAGTGTACCATCATAGAATATTGTAACTATATCACCCATCCACTTTAATGATAATTTTCTGTGAATCTCTTTTATTAAAAAAAGTGAGAAAGATGACTTCTTAAAACAGCATCTTTTGTCCACAACTCCAACATGTTCAACAAACTATATATGAAAACTGTCAGCATATGGGAACATTGAACCAATGAATATTTGTCATTTTGCAAGAAACGCTTATTCGATTAACAAAATCATTGTCTGATCATTTTGGTTGCAATGACTTAAAATTCATCGACTAATTGTTTCAGATCCTGCTCACACACCGGCTACAAGACGACACACGTTTCTTAAAAATTATAGAAGAGCTGCAGCATTATATTGGCATTCAGCACACCAACACAAACTGGCCAACGTGTGAAGTCAAGAACAGGAATCCGTCATAAGGAAGCAGCAAGAATTTCTCAGAAATTACACACACACACACACACACACACACACACACACACACACACACACTGAGAGCTCATTGGCTGATCTGAAGAGAGACTTGAGAGTAGTACGGTGATGCAGAGGAGGACAATGAGGAGGAAAATGCAGAGAAGTCGAGCCAGCGGGAGGGCAGAGCGGGAGATACGTGGCGAGAGGGAGGAGGGACAGGCTGAAACATCCAGGAGAGGAGTGCAGTGTCTGTAGGACGTCATCGATCCAACACTGACAGAAACAGACAGCCAGACCAGAACCAACAGAGGCACTCAGAGACACACCAACACACAGCAGCGCTGCTGTCCATACACACATCTGCACAGCGGGAGCTATTCATACATGAACAAGCAAACACACTCGCCATCCAAACATTAGCATTTGTGCATACACAAACATGCAAGTGCTACAACAAAATTAAAAATGTGCATATTTTCAAAGGCAACAAAGCCAGGATGAAATCAAAATGGCACGTTCCGGCATCGATCGCAACAGCGTGCATGTGCTTGGCCATACCTTTCAAGATTCTTTACAAAGCATCACTCTGCAAGCAGTCAACAACAACACATGATGAGTTGAAATGTGTCCATTTGGACATGCAGATTTTCTTTTTTTTAACTTTATGAATCAGTTTAGCTGTTTAGAGAAAAAAATTACTGGAGTTGCGAGACAACTTGTGCAGTTACATTAACAGAAATGTGTGCAAGCATGAAACCCCAAGCAGAGACTATAAGACAAAACAGTAACGTATTCTATCTTATACCTAACCCTAATGACTAGACAGTCCAATCTCCATCAGGCATGAAGCTTCCTGCAGAAAATAGATATCAAGTTAGTAAATCTGCATCGGCCCCCAGAGATTTTGTTTCCACTGTACCGGTAGGTGCACTTTTCGGAACTGGACAAAATCTGTAGACGACTGTGAGCAGATTCAGACACAATGAATCACCCACATGCATACAGTACAAGGCCGGGCGACATGGCTGAAATCAAAATCAAAGTTAAGGAATACTTCAATCTCAAAATGTCATCTCCAAATCAACCTTGGATTATACTGCACGAGTTGTGTGAGGGTTTGTGAAGTGATGTTTGATTTAGTTAGTTTTGCTGTTGTTTAATGCGATCTGATATTACTTCAGTGCGTCAACAAGGTTTTCTTCACAAATTCAAGGCAACATTTTTTGAGTAACTGATATACAAATGGTCATTTTGAGGGTGAAGTATTCCTTTTAAGCAAATATTTTTCTGACATTCATCTACTGTATATCACAACATGGAAATATTCTAGATAATGTTATGTGCAAGTACTGCATGCAATACATCAGACAGAACTCTTCGAAAACATAAATAATTGATTCACGGATCTAATTAGCTTGGATTGATTCATTTGGGCAACAGCATTTTGTAAATTAGAACACGACATGATCTTCAGAGCTGAAGCGATTTTCGAGGGAAAACCGATCTGCTGCAATTCAAGCCAACTGTTAAGCAAACACTTTCAGGTTCCGGCCTCTCAAATTCGAAAACGTGCTGTGTTTTATAGGACCTGAATATTTCAGGGTTTTGAGTTGTAGGTTGAAAAAAAACAAGCAACGTGCTCAGGAACGTTGCGATGGGCAATTTTCACTTTTTAAATCGATAATAATAATCTTTAGCTTAATAATAATAATAGTTGGTTGCAGCACTAATAATCTTTTGGTCACAATATGATAACATTAGAAAGTCAATATACTGTATGATGATTTCGTATTGCTGAGTCCCACACATGCATGCAGATACAAAACAGGGAAGACCAAAACAGTAACAATAGAATATAACTGAGGCTATTTCAGCCTCTATTTCGTGATCAAACATGAATTTTCTGCCAACCTTTTTTTTTAATGTGCCTGTTACTGTTTGAATTGCTGGTTGAGTGGCTGCTTTCCACTGACACATCAGACCGGTTGACAGTTTTACTGACTGGTTGCTGTTGCCATCAGGAGCAGAGTGCTTGTGAAGCGAACATTTCTGCCTCCCTCCGTGGCCTGGCTGGGACTGATTAAAGCCTTCTGCTGAAACAAGGTCATAATTCACTTAGCCATTTCCCAATTTCCGCATAATTACCCTCCTGCTTCACCAACGCGAACATGCGCTGAAGCACACACAGGCACACCGCGCACGTTCGCGCCGACGCTCAGACACAAACGCATTTCCTCTCTGATTTGTGTCATTACTGAAGGAGAGTGGTTAAAAGGTTTCAGAGTTGGCCTCTTAGTGACAGCTTAAATGGATAAAACCTCAATTAAAGACTCTCTCCTTCCCCGCTGCGCTCTCTCTGTGGATGGAATAAGCATAATTCTGTGTCCTCTGCAGTTCGTTCGAAGTGAAGACCTTGCCTTGCCTTTTTTTTCCCCCTCTCCTCTGGTTGCTAAATCAAACCATCTCAACCAGGACTTTCTCATATCTCACAGCAATTGTTTCCTACGTAAACCTGTTACAGAGAAGCTACCTTCAGAATAAAACCAAATAAAACCTCTGAAGTTGTTTGTAGCTTGATAAACAGGTAACACTATTCATAATCAAAGCTCAACAATAAGCATCATTCTGCCCAGTGAGCAGTGACAATCAACATCCTTCCTATGAATGCAATGGGTCTCACTCCCTGCTGCTCGTCTGTCCGGTCCTGGCTGCCGACAGTTGATCTCTAGTGCGTTTGATGAAAACAGCTGCATTTTTCGCATGTGACTGTATTGGTTTTATGTGGAGGGGTTCCTAATTATCATGTCGGTAGAGTTTATTAACGCTAGACCGCTCAGTTCTGTTGTGATCAGGCTCAGCATATGGCCTCAGAATGCCATTTCCATGAGCCACATCACAAACACACCATATGAGCATCTGGTGTGTGTGTTCGTGTGTGTGCAGGGACAGTCTACATTATTAGTACCCCCTCCCAAAAGCCCCAAGAGCGCTGGCGAAGAATAGAGCAGACATCACATAGAGTATACTCACAAACACATACTGTACACACACACACACACACACACTGAAACATAAAGCGCTTTGAACAGCTTGTAAACATCACAGCCTTGTTATTAGCACCTGATTACACTGCTGGAGCTCAGGCGTCGGCTCAGAGAATAATGTTAATATCAACAACATCCGAGTGTGTGCATGTGAGTGTGTGTGTGTGTGTGTGTGTGTGTGTGTGTGTGTGTGTGTGTGTGTGTGTGTGTATGTGTGTGTAGGAGTGTCTTAGTGTATTGCCTCCAGCCTATCGCTGTGGGATTTGTTCTCTGTGGACAATTTGTTCAAATTTAACACATGAGTGGGAAAGATAAATTCCGGTTTCGCCCTGCGTTTTGCCTAAAATCTACAGATAAAGAGGGAAGCCGGTCATTCAATGATTTGGCTGAAAAACAGCAATTCATCCGCCTCATAGGGCAGCGTTTCAGCTTCAATCAGCGCAAATACTGTGTGACTCCTTTGTGAGAATTCATAGTTAAGATAAATGTCTTGAAAGTATCTGTTTAGTCACTGTCTGTTACTATCAGAGTTTACTTTAATTTCTGGGCTGTACATTTCCTTTCTGTCTTTACATTACTCCAACAGACGCTATCCCTGGTTTACCTCCAGGTAACAGTGAGCACCACCAAACATCTTGAAATCACCAGTGGAGAAGCCTACATTAATGCATTTGAATGTGTGTGATCTCCTGTGATTCTTCGTGCAATCAAAAGTCACTTAACTTCAAAGTAAAATGGATCAAAGTTTTTTAAGCCACTGTTAAAAAAAAACTCCATGGTCCCACAAAGCTATAGCATGCGATCTGGACTCATATCTGTGCTGGTTGTTCAGATGTTGAATCCCAATTTTAGGCCAAACTGTTTTTTCTGAACGCACACAACCTTACCAAGAATTTGCACCCCATTTGGAGCTGGACCCCATTTCCGCACCTGTGCACACCTGACCAGGACACAGGTGTGGCGGTCAGCTTATCGGAAAGTTACAATAATTGGGCGACTCAGGCCTGCATTGTTCGAACACCTGAAAGGAGCTTTTCATCATTTTCAGACTGTCCAAACAGCACTTCTGATAGAGCAGTACAGTGGCCTTAACACGAAGACCAGCCGGAAGAGCAATCACTCACAGTCTCGGTCACACCTTTGGGTAATCTTAACTGTCCAACCTAACTGATGACATGTTGTTGGAAGCAGGTGGAAACCCACGCACATAGGGAACTCCACACAAGAACCAAACCTGGAAGCATATTTATCAAGCATCTCTGATTAGGAAACTAGTCCTAAGTGGCCCGAAAGTCTCAGAGTGATGCATGGCCATCCCTTCAGGCATATAGCGATAAAGCCATTTTATCAGCTTTTTTTTAACTGAGAAAAGTCACTCTGTCTGCTCCAGGATTAAGCTGAGCTGCAGCGTTGCTCTAACCTATAAGGAGTTCCCAGGTGACAATAGATATGATAAATGTGGAAATATTCAACACAGAAAATGTGATTTCAGGCAACAAATGCCATTCTCAAAGATACTGACTCCATTCAATCATTTACATTTTGTCTGGGAAAATTATGCACCATCCAAACCTGCCATTCATGCTTTATTGAAAACAAAGAAATACAGCAATTACATGGGATGTGACAAATGAAAATGCAATGTCTGAACCTCAAAGCTCCGCCACACATTCTCCTCAAAATTGGGTTCATTTATGGCTCTCTGTGATTTGTCAGTGTCATGAATGACATAAATCACTGATCCAAGCATTGATATAGACACATACAAAGTGAATCCATATCACATTATCAACACATATTGGTTCTGCAGGCATTATCCTTGATGTTTTAGCCAAATGACACACGGACGTGCTCAGACCATCAAAACCAGGCCGACAGCAGTGTCTAATATATCCTTTTAACCAATCCACATTCAAATTTAAAAAGAGTTCTGACAAAAAGAGAATAGGGCATGCAGTTAAATAGTGTTAGCCACTATAATTTGTGTGTCGTGCTTATCAATCTAATAAAAACATGTTTTAGCCTTTACTGACTTAAGTCCCATACATAAAATGTATTGGGGTGGCCAAGTCAAAAGGAGGTTTTCGTATTTATTATTTCTTCCTGAGTAAGTTTGTGCTAAAATGCAAAATTGACAAAATTGAGCATTGATTGAAAAGTCTGCCAGAACATGACATTTATGTGTGGTTCTTAGCTTGTGAATTCACTGCAGCACACCACGCTACACCTCCACCTCCACCTCTCTTGATGTTGATACCAAAAATAAATTCTCATCGTGTGGGGAAACACTAGCAGTGATGTTATTTTCTGGATTTTATTTTATCTTTCCAGCGTCAACATACCTTACCTACATCATCTAGCCATTGGTGTGAATGTGTTCAATCCCTACTCAAATTTAAGATTAACTTAATAATCACCATAATTTACCTTTATGATTATAATTGTTGTTAATGGTATCGCCCTTTCTTAGCTAAGTTTATGTTGAACTTTTCGTGAGAAAAACAACTTAATCATACTCTGAGGTAGGTTTCTAGCAATGACTCTGAAATTCCTGATAAATACAGCCTACCAAGTATCTGTACTAACAGCTTAAATCAATACCAATCCTGGGCCAGGCATTTACACCTTTAAGACTCTTACTTTATGCCAGGCTGGATCAGAATTCCCCAACTTGGCCTGACTCTTGTATAAGCTTGGTCTTAGCAGGATTACATCCCTGTAAAATCCCCAAGAACCCGCTTCCTTTGAATCTAAACCATTACAGTGACCATTTTGCGTTTGATCCAAGACGGAGCAAGCGAGAACGCTGAACATCAATACTCCATTTTCACAGCAATGCTTCCGATTAGTCGATCATGTAAGTGGGACAGGGATTGAGGAGATGAAAAAAGCCAATCAAGAGATGTAGAAAAAAAACGTGGTGGGCCCAATATGTCAGGCTTGTCTTTTTCTGCTGAACAATGTGAGTGTTTGACGTGTGCATAAATGTATAGGATACACAAAGAGTCGAGAGAAGGAAAGGTGAGGTGAGGTGAGGTGTGGTGAGGTGAGGTGAGGTGTGGTGAGGTGAGGTGAGGTGAGGTGAGGTGAGGTGAGGTGAGGTGAGGTGAGGGAAAGCCAGACAAAGAATGGCAACATATTTCATTGCACTGGAAATATTTTAGTCCAAGTTAATTTGACAGATTCACATCAAACCATATAGGTCCCAAAATACCACCACTACAGGAGTGCTTTTCCATCAGGCAATTGGAGGATAAGAGAAGAATAGAGAAGAGGGAGCACACTCCTGAAATCTAGCTCATCCCCAAAGTGGAAAAAAAGCGAGAAAATAATTAATTTATTTTATTTTCCCCTTTCTTGTACATGTCCCTTATTTCTCAGCTCACCTACAAGGCAATACCAGTCCAATCAAAAAATGTATTTACTCCTATGTGTACACATTAAGAGAGAGCGACAGCACGAGAGACAGAGAGAGAGAGAGAGAGAGAGAGGACCACTGGATCTTATTATGCGAACAGTAGTCATCCATCACACAGGTGTTCCCTATTGCTTTTAATTAATGATGTCTCTATGCCAGTGTCTGCACGCCACACACACTTTCACAACCACATGTCGTTATGCAGACCGATATTCGTTCACCATTCACCATGTGGCCTTATTATTCGTTACTAATGAACAGTCTGATAACTGTGTGTCTATATAACTGTTATGATGATCATTGAGCCTGCACGCCAGGTTTTATGTTTGTGTGTGCATGTGGGCAAATACACACCACAGTGGTAGCTGACATACGTAGCGACTTTTGGAGCGCCTTCGATGGATGGGTTGTACGCACATGTATGCATGGACGCGCGCGCACAGGCGGGCCGTGCACCTTGTGATAGTGAGTGAGTAATACTCTCCTTTGTGCAGATATTCATAAATGTAAATGTTGTTGTCCTAAATGGGGCTGGGAGACAGATAGTTTTGTGCTGCTGTCAAGGGGATGGTTGATTGGCCTGCTTAATCCTCTCGTATGTGTTTCTCTCTCTCTCTCTCTCTCTCTCTCGCTCTCTCTCTCTCTCTCTCGCTCTCTCTCTCTCTCTCTCTCTCTCTCTCACACACACACACACACACACACACACACACATACACACACATAAACTGGGACTGTCTTATGGTGGCTAATGTGAGAATTCAATGTGTGGATCAGGGCACTGGACAAGCATTATTATCATTATTAGGATGACCCATCCGCCCCCTGTTCTATTATAATTCAATACAAAATCTGCCTGTATTCTTCCTGACATCCCCTTCTCCTCTCACCATCCCGTTGCATTTCTCTCTCAGTCTCTCTCTTCTTACATTCTTGCATTATTTCTCTCCTGCCCTGCATGACGTGTCTCTGCACACTCTGACGAGCTGGGTGAATATAAAACAAGATCCACCTCAGCATCGATTACCACACATACGGATGTGCATTTATATGAGAAGCAAATTCTGCTTGCGATAGCTGGTTTTATTCCAGAGTCGTGCATTGAGGTGACAGAGTCATTGATACACATGCACGCACTCACACGAACACACACACACACACACACATATGCAAACGCACAGGCAAAGCTGCTGTCTACAGCTTTTGCATTTGTTTATTCACAACCTAATCACTTTCCGAAATATGCAACTGATAAATTAAGAGATATCACCAGATATCTATTATGCAAACTGGTAACTGCTGCGTTATTAGATTACACACGTACACGTGTATACGCACGCACACACTCATGAGCACAGGCACTCACACTCACAGCGGTGGTTAATTGCCAGGTGGTGAAAGATAATGTGTGATTTAACGGACTGATGGACTTGTTTTTGTTTCGGTCACCCATCAATGAACATGAGACATCTGTAACAGGGCAAACACACAGGCACGCAAATTCTCTCACACACACACACACACATACACACACACACACACACAAAAGCGCACGCCATTATACACATGCTCACGCCCAGGGATATCAGTGACAAGTGACTGATAGGCAGTGGCAACAACCATTGTGCAAGACACGAACACAGGAAATGATCCATCTTCTCGAAGTCAAAAAAAGTACACAGCGGGGAACGTGTGTGTTTGTGTGTACTCGGATAATCATAGATTTTTTGGTGAAAATGGACAATTATAGGCATACACATGTTTGTGTGTGTGGGTAGCGGTTAATCCTTGGTAACGCTCTCAGTCTGTCTCTTGTGGTTGATGACTGGCTCGGGGTCAGGAGCTGGTTGAGAAACTGCAGCGTCCTGAGGCTTTACAATGTGTTTACCATTCAAACTGACAGCTATACTACAGCTTATTATTGGCCTTCTAAACCTCCACACTGCACTTTGAGTTAGAAACTCCAGAGAGGCCTATTGCCAACGGCTAGAGACACGCCAGCCAGCCCTTACGAATTTGGGATGTTGTGTTGTTGAGCGCACAGATTACAATAAATGCTTGTACTGGGATCTGTGCTGTTGAAAAGGAACCTAGGAAGTGTATGAAAAGAGTGGATTAGACAGGTCATCCTGCAGTGTATCTATCTTTTGTGTGTCACTGTCCATGGCCCCTTTGTCTCCTAATTCAGTAAGTAGGCTGAAATGAAAAAGTTAACCCCACTCACTGCTCATACACTGTCACAGTATACAGTATGCGTGCACAGAAGAAGAGCTAGAGTGAGAGAAGCATGGGACGATCAGGAGTGAGGCAGGCCCACTGAGATGCAGTGTTCTTTAATTAACCACAGTCTTTTATAAAAGACACACACACACTAAGACTCACACTGCAGGGGCTAAGAATATTCTGCCGCTGGGATGAAAAGCGTATTGGCAGCGAACGTGTGGAGAAATAGAGAGGAGAGACTGCGGGGACTCTGCAGTACTCAGGTCCTGGGCAGACAGGTTAAAGGTTAGGCTGCTCCACACTGCTTTAGTTCTTCCACTGTCTTTGTCTGAAAAATCAACTGCAGCTTCTTCTTGGTTGTTTTCTTTTACTTTACAAACAGTGTGAGCATACCGCAAAAAAAGCAGCTGACTAATTACCTAATTGGGGATACATTTTATCAAGGTCATAGCTGCTCATGTCAGGTCAAGCAGATTATACCAAGGTCTCGGGTTCACTTATTTATGCCTTTAAGCACTTTTTCCACATTTTATCTAAATCAACATCTGTCTTCTGGAAACCGAAGGTGGAATTTAATTAGCATTTATTATAAATATTTTGCAGCGTGAAAAAGTCTAGAACTTGAAAATGAGCACCCTCCACATTGAGAGAGAAATATCAGCTAAAATGTATTAGCGGCAACTGTGCACGCAATATTAGGTCCTCTAAAATGTGCGGGAAAGTCATTTTCTCATATTCAGGAAACTAATATTGTTTACAGCTCTGTAACACCACCAATAACCTTATGTTTTCCCTTCCTATTACTTTTCGCAGTACTTCATCCTTAGTAATTCTGTTGTGTGAAACATAAATTCACTTGCCTCTCATAGTTTTTATTTCACGCTGTAAAGTAAAATCATTGGCCTGGAGATATTATCTGCGGACAGAATCATCGATCTTCCTCCTGCAAAAAAACAACAGTTTATTTTTCCGAGTTTTCATTTTGTTTACGTCTTTAATAAGTGCAGTCGTAAAATGTGAGTCGCAGTATATCTGACTTTGAATCTTATGGGCCTAGTAAATTCCGCTTAAGAGGAAAAATACCACAAGCCGCCCGGTTGCCGAAGTATAGCTTACACACAAAAAGGATTCACTGCAAGATGGAGAGCAAAAAGGAAGGTGTGTGTTGGTGTGACTTGCGCTCTCGTGCTCCTCTGAGACAACAATTATTTTGTGACGTTATTGAGAATATCAAATCACATTAGATCACACAGTTTGCTGAATTGTTTGTAAATAGGAAATCTTGAAAACTGGCCCAATAATTCATGCCAATATTTGCATTCAGTTGGCAAATTATCACCATTCTAACTGCATAATTTGGGCAGATGAGAAGGAATGTGGATGTGCAGACTTGGCCATGTGGAAAAAACGCAGCTAATACAACATAAACTTACAAGATTGTACTGTGGATTGTCGGACGAGAGATAAGCCTACATTGTGCTGCAGCAGACTGACGCTACATTCTTAAGGAGCCAGCAGCAGAGCCATGGACTCACATGGACAGTATTAAAAAAGGCAGCTTTCAAAAAAAAGAGAAAGGAGGGGGAAATAAAGCGTTTTTTTACTTAAATCAAGATGGGGGCAAGGAGCGGGGGATTAGGAGGATAACAAAAAGACCAACGGACTGAGTGTAAACAAGAAAGAGGGTTAGAGAGGGATAGAAGGAGAGAGCGACTTGGAGAGGGAGCGAGAAGGAGAGATTGAATAGTGACACTTCTACAACACAATGGGGTCAGGATGAAGAAGTGCTTCTAATTGAACCAGATAGAGGAGAAGACAAGAGAAAGAGCCCTGAAAGACTGAGAGAGGGAGAGCCACATGACAGAGGGACATAGGGGAAGGAGAGAAAATCACATGCAGCCTGTTCTTCCCACTCCTCTGCCATATACGGCTGTAGGTAGAGAGGGGAGCGAGGGAGAGATGATTGAATAAATAGTAATATGCACACAGTGATTGAGACACGGAAACTAAATATGGTGTTGAAAAGACTGTTTGGAGCCACCTTGACTTCAGAATAATGGGTCTGACAGAGCAGTTGGAGACTCAAGAATACACATGAGAGGCCTTTTGGATCTAAATCATTTCTTCCACTTAAAAAGAGAAAAAGATACAGAGGGGAAGGTGACAACCCCGATGAACGGGGGACTCAATAAAGCAAAGCTCAGAACAGAATAGAAAACTGATGAACTGAAAGTGTGATGGTGTGAACCTGACAGCCCAGGGAGTGCAAATCCATCACATTTTCATTTAACAGGTGGAGAATAGAGAGATCAAAAAGATAACCACAATCACACACGCGCACACACACACGCGCACACACACACATACTGATAATAAGAGGAATGGGGATGTCTTACTGTATGTTGGAGCTGTTCCAGTAAACAGAATGCCTGTTGGCTGACACCGGGACCACGTCCGCCCAGGTGAGACTCGTTAGCACCCAGAGAGACAGCGCGATCAGAGCCATGCTCTCGGCTCCTCTCTCGGCACTCCGTCCCCCCCTTTTTCGGTCTCTCCGGCCACTCTCTCGGTCCCTTCACCCCACCAAACAACGCGGCTCAAACATCCCAGCAAATGCCTAACAGACGGGAGAGGGGAGGGGAGGGGGTAGGAAATGGAGGGGGAAACAAAAGCTTCATGCATGCATACAAAAAACGGATACGTTCAAAGACTCTTAAGAGTAATAACTTGTAAAAGTCTATTGCGGTGTGACCCCCACCCCCACTCCCCCATAAACCAGTCTGCGCACCCCCCCCCCCCCCCAACAAATCCTGGGGGGCTTCAAACAAGAGGTTTGTGGAAGTCCTTATGAGCGCAACAACCCCCCCCCCCCCCCCCCCCCCCCCCCCCAAATGACTGAGCCGTTCCTCTCTTCTTCTCACCGGGAACTGCTGCTTCTGAGCCCGTCAGAAGAGTCCGGGAGGCCGGTATTTGGTCCTAGTGGGAGGTCGGTCTACCTCCGGACATGAAACAAGGTCCTGGCGCTGGGAAAAGAGTTGATGCTGCCGTGAAAAGGCTTACTGGAGGAAAATTAAGAGTGGTGGTAAAATAATAGATCTTGAGCAAGTCCTCGTCTTTTCTTATATAGATGTATATAAAACTGTTTTTTTTATCTGCGTGCTGCTGCAGTTTTTCTTGCCCTCCACTGATCCGAGATGCAAAAGCGCGCCGGCGCTACTGAGCTCTATAATCGCTGCAAACAATTCATCCAGCCAGTTTCATTAGGTCTTCAAGACTCTATCCGACAACCATCGTTTACGGTGAGCAGCCTGCCCACCCGTCTCTCTCTTTCTCTCCTCCTTCTCCCTCTCTCTGTTTGGTAGGCAGCGCTCGTTCACTTTCTAACTCCACCCACCGCGAGCGACAAAAGCGCATTCCTTCAATATTGTGGCCGAGTCGCAGCACATCAGGCATTACTGCGACTTGAAGTTTTTCTTGTCAACTATTCGACCTCCACTGCCGGTGTAAAAGTAGGACCCCCCCTCTGCCAGATACGTCTGCAGCCACCATCTGCAGCCTATTTTTCAACGTTACACCCCCACCTCCTTCCTCATCCCCCTCCTCATCTTCTAGACCCAGACACACATACACCCACACACTTTTGCATTTTCATTACAAAGGCTAAAAAAAGCAAATAAACTCACGCACGCACTAAATTCTCCACCACCACCTCCTCCTCCTTCTTGTATGGATCCACCAGACACTGTAAGTCAGTCAAATACAGCACTTTTATGCACAAGCCTCATATAGCTGCAGCACATCAACGCGCATGCATGCTCACGCGCGCGCACACACGCGCTCATGTCCTCTCACGTAACCACTATACTGTACTATGTATGGACCATAAAGAATAAATACAAGCTGTGATACGTTCCCATTGATGTCATTATAGTGACTTTCTCCAAGTTTTGGTCAAACTGCTGTTGTGACTTGCTGTTTTATTTTGTGCAAATTATCCCGTTAATTAAATTCAGCATCTAAAATGTATTCAAGCAAATTAAGTTATTATAGCATTAGAGTTATTTTCATGCAAATGTGATGTGGCTCATATTACATATTCCTGTAGCTCTGTCCTGCGGAGACATGGTAAAAATGTTCAGTAATTTGCCCCCCACTGTCACCACCACTGCCACAAACTGTGCATCAGTGTGTGTGTGTGTGTGTGTGTGTGTGTGTGTGTGTGTGTGTGTGTGTGTGTGCGTGTGTGTATGTCTGTGCGTGTGTGTGCGTGTGGCTTTGTGTGTGTGTGTGTGTCTGTGTCTGTGTCTGTGTGTGTGTGTGTGTGTGTGTGTGTGTGTGTGTGTGTGTGTGTGTGTGTGTGTGTGTGTGTGTGTGTGTGTGTGTGTGTGTGTGTGTGTGTGTGTGTGTGTGTGTGTGTGTGTGAGAGAGAGAGAGAGAGAAAGAGAGAGACAGACAGAGAGAGAGACAGAGAAAGGAACAGGCCAGACAGGGAAAGAGTCAAGAGACAGGAGGAGGGGAAAAGAGAGAGAGGGAGTAGAGAGAGAGAGAGAGAGAGAGAGAGGGACAGCAGATAGGAGGAAGATTGTTACAGTTTTCTTGCCGCCAGCTGGGAATGAGTTGGTTAAGGAGAAGTCAGAATGATTTATTGGGAGAAAAAAGGAGGGAAATAGGTAGAAGGAGAGCAAGAAAGAGGGTGATATGAGATGCCATCGGGGAATCCCTCTGTCTTTTCCAGTCCTTCCACCTCTCTCATGAGCTGTCCATTTCATCCCCTCCTCGGTCTCTCTCTCCTCTCTCTTCCTCTTCTCCTCACCTATTCTCCCATTTCCAATGCAAACTTTTTTTCCACTGCGATCTCTGCTACCTGGCTCTGCTATTTTGCTTCTGTCTGTTGTTAGCGTTGTCCCTGGTGGTCTCCCTGCCTTCTCTGCCTCTGCCTCTCTCTCCCTCTCTACATCTCTCTGTTTTAATGAGCACTCCTCCTTTGCCTCCACGCTCCTCTGTCTATCATTTCTCTTTTTTTCTCTCTGTGATGTATTTCTGTTTTTCACTACACTCTATTGTGTATTGTATCACAGCAGCATAATTAAACACCGGGTGCAATTAAATATGTATGCCCAGATATACAGTATGCATGTCCATATAAACATAGGTACATATTTTATGATTAAGACTATGTTTTGGGTCCGTCTCACACATTTCTGTACTTCAACATTTCTGGTAACTATCCTATTCACTTTTTTTGTTGAAAGTTAGATCAGAAGCTTCTAGAGCCAACAGGAAGTTAGCTTACCTTACCATAAGGCATGGAAAGGGGTAACAGCTATGGCCTGGATATTTGATGTCGAATAATTCCTTTTAAGGGTATTTTCACACCTGCGCCTGTAAGTCTGGTTAAACTGGAGTCAGGTTTGTTTCCCCCATGGTTGGATTTATTTGGGCGGGTGTGAACACGGTAATCGCACTTGGGTGTGGGCCAAAACAACCACACTAAGACCCTTTGAGAAGGTGGTCTCAGTCTGGTCCCAAGCAAACTCAGGAGTATTTAACTATACTACTGAATGGCTAGATACCCTTAGAAATAAGTGAGGAAATTTGTATTGGCCATTTAGGTGAACTGAACCTTTAAATTCCAGCTTATAGAGCATGGATGATTGAGTGTATGGCAGCTACAGAGGGGCTGGTTGTAAATATACTGTGTGGCTACATCTTAAAAGGAAACTGTAAATCAGGTGCAGGACGAGAAAGTTTGAAATCAAACACCACTGGAAGCAGAGATTTGGTACTTGTTTGAATTTTTTTTTAAAGTCCACTTCTCGCTTTTCCGTTCGGTTTCTTTGAAACAGATGCTGCCATGTTCTGTTTCAGCAAACACCCCTGTCAATTCACATCATCCAGGTTGGATTTTCAAGGCGTGGGTTGCAGTGCTATTGGATTACTTTTGTATTGGGGTTATTATGAGAAACGACCTCGGGGCTGACTGCATGCGGTGACACTTAGGCTCTTATGACATTTTCAACCCAGAGCTGGCCAACAACACATCTGTCAAGTGCTCCTTTCTGCAACCTCAAAATCTAATCGGAGCTTTCTCATAGTGCTGATAATTGGATATTAGGCCCCTACAAGACTCGCATCCCCCTCTGGGGCCCCTGGAAGTAAACAATACACATAAGAAATCAGCAGCACCATTGCATGTACACAAACATCATGTAAATATACAGTAAGCAATTTATATATTTTCTTTGTACACTTGTATGTGTGTTGCATTTCAATGGCATTCTTGAACTTGGGAGTCTTTCTCACTCCGCCTCCCGCTTGCTCTGTGTCTTGGCCTGCTTCGCTGTTCACTGTTGTGTTAGTAAATTGTACTGACACTCCCCCCGCCTCCTCCCGCTCCCTCACCACCTCTGCTGCTCTCCCTCCCTCCCTGTCCCTCTCTCACCCGACTGACTGACACGAATTTTCAATCTCTCTGTTTACCTTTCACTGCTGTGCCTAAAACAACACTAGTGCAGGCTAAGAGCAAGGAGAAGGCTTGGAGGGGGGAGGGGGGGTGGAGATGGAGCTGAGTAGGAGGAAAAAAGAGGGAGGAGGATGAGGCAGAGGAGGAGAGGTGCCACTAAGATTGGATGGGAGAAGGAGAAAGGCGAGGGGGGGTTGAGGGGAGGGGGATGCGAGAAACGAAAGAGGTGCAAAAAGAGAGAACAGGGCTTTCTCTGTGTTTTGGTTGGAGAGGAATCCAAGGGGGGAAGAGTAGAGAGATGGAGTGAGGGGTTAAGGGAAGGAGAAGAGGAGCTGATACTTCTGAACAGTCACGCAAACTGAGCCAGTAGAGGGGACCGAGGAGAGGAGAGGAGAGAGGGGATGGGAGGGGGAGGAAAAGGAAATGAAAGGGTGGAAGAGAATGTAAGTCAGAGTTGGGAGAAAGAGTTAGATTGGGCACAGAACATTAGGAGTGCAATGAGATATAGAGAGTGAGGGGGTGAGAGAGAGATTTATAGAGGTGCAGAAGGAGGGAGAGGACAGCAAGAGTGATGTGTAGAGAGAGGTTTTTTTTAAGAGGACTGGAGGGAGGAGAGGGAGTGTATAGAGAAAGAGAAAGAGAGAGAGCTCAGAATAGATACGCTCTCAACAGCATGAAATATTGAACGAAGGAGACCGAACACAAGGAGGGGCGAGGAAAATGGAGGGACTGATAAAGACAAATACAATCGTTTTGTGTGTGTGTGTGTGTGTGTGTGTGTGTGTGTGTGTGTGTGTGTGTGTGTGTGTGTGTTGTTTTGGAGACAGAGGAAGATGAGAGAGAAGAAGAGGTGACAGGAATATGAAGAATAGTTGCTCCTGGCTGGAGGCAGACACACACACACACACACACACACACACACACACATACACACACACAGACACTAACACTGGTTTGAGTTTGGATTACTCCCATGTGTGGAGGAGATGGAGCGGAATTTGGTGGTGAAAAAAAAATATCACACTGCAGAGTACGTTTCATCACTACTTGCACCATCCCATCTCACACTCGCACGCATACATACACACACCCCCTCCTTTGATCTCACTTCTCACTGATCTTCTCTTCTTCCATGTCAAATATTTAGGGCTGCATTTGGCAGGTTTGACGGAAATTACCATGAAGAAATGATTTTATTTATTTAAGTTCCACATCAGAAGTCAGTGTCAGTAGCTGCGAGAGGATGATCCCAAATTTCAGAAGAGGGAGGAGGTCGGCACCGACCCCCCCCCCCCCCCCCCCCCAAAAAAGTAGAATCTGCTGAGTTTCCCGTTTCAGACATGATATTTAACGCACTGAACCATAGAAAGCACATGAGCGATTTGTTTGAAAAAGGAAATTTAAAAAGTACAGAAAAGTTCAGATGCTTTAAGAAGACACTTCACACACACACAAATCCACACTGATGAGTCAACACTCTCTGCCTCCGTCATTTGCTATTAAAGTGTCGAGATGAAGTTTTATGTCCTTTTTTTGGATAAATAAATGCAATTTTTAATTAATTCAGGCTGTGCAGCCCTGCAGGCATTTTACCATAGCATAGATATGTAAATCTGACAAGCATCTCATATAGAGAATGACACACAATTGCAAATCTTTCTTTTTACCCTCCTCTTTCTACCGAGCACACTTACACACAAACTGCATTCACTTACTCTGCATCTTTTAAACAGAGATCTTAGACATTAATCACATAGATCACATTAGTGAAGGGAGATATGAGTTTACAGTGATGAAGAGGAAAGAAAATGAGGAAGGAGGGCCTCAGTAATAACAGGGGGATGTACAGGGGATGTACTGTGCCATAAAGTAACTAAGCCCACTTGACTTACATTCTGGATGGCAAATATGAGTTTATACATCTCTAAAAATAATACTAATCTTTATTTTTTGTGCAAAAAAAAACAACATATTTGACGGATGAATTAAAATGAATGACTAACATAGCACAGAGCAGTTAATGTGTTTACTGATGATTCACCTACTAAAAATAACATTTCATAGTTCATACTTTTAATTTACCACTGCAATACCAGTAATAGCATTTATCTACCATGCATTTATACCTTAAAAGAGAAACTGTGATAGATCACACCACATGCAACACATTGGTGACAAGTAGAGGGGAAAGAAAAGTGTCAGTAAGGCGTTGAGCAAAACTTGGCATGAAAAGAGAAGGTACATAGTTGTATTTTGTGTTATACTAGAACATGTCTACATGCTTTAATGTTCAAAAACACATTATTTCATTATACCTGCATTCACAGTTCTGCACTGCTGTATGTACATTGACTGCAACAAACCATAACCAAAATGAGAGAAAAGGTCAAATTAAATACAATATGTGAGGATGAGCAGATGTGAGATTACCATTGTTTTAGTTTGATGATGTGGCTGTGGGTGCTGCCATCAAAAATATCCCTTATGCGTTCATCAAAACCATTCAGTGACCCCACATGCCTTGTGGATGTTGCCGTTAAAAGTCCACTCCCATCAGGAGTTCAACATGTCCAGTCAATAAGAGCTTCTATTTTTGCTATATTGATCCAAAATCAGTGTTAACGGGGCTTCTCAGTATTTTACAGCATGATAAGATGTTAATTGCTTCGTTGCATAATGCAGAACACCTAAGTGCTACTACTGGGTATCCCCACCCCCTCTGTCGGCAAATTTGAATTTGCTCAGGGTCTGGAAAAGAGCAGGTTTATCCGGCTGTAAACTTGTGACGTAACGCCCTTTCAAAATATGATTTCCGGGTCCAAGCCGGTCGTATTTCTACGCCACAGTGCCGTGCTCCTCGTTTGAACAGATCTGAGTTTTTAAAAAAACAACATAATTGTCATATTACCTCTTTCTTACCGATGAAAAAGGTCTCTAACTGACAAAAGAGGTGATCGTTATTGTTCACATGGTCAGCAATTCAGTCTGTTTTGTTTCAACCGAGCACTTGGACCCAGAAATCATATTTTGAAAAGATGTTATGTCTGACTTACCAGCTGGATTCCTCCTGTTTGCTATTCCTTTTTTCTGGATCCAATCACCAAGCTGGCTTTTTTTCACCTGGCACGCTATTGGCTGGTTAAACCCAATGACGACAGAGAATCCTCGCAAGCGGTTTTATGTTTACACTTTACATTCAACATGGCGGCCACCAAAGCGCAGCAAACGCTACCCATTTATGCAGCTGTTGCAGCAGTTTTAAATGATCTCAGTGGCAAGTTTACTTTGAAAACTGAGCAAAAACTTGCTCTGGAGCAATTCCTCCAAAGAAAGGATGTATTTGCTTTACTGCCAACTGGTTTTGGTAAATGTTTGATCTACCAGTTTGCCCCGCTGGTGGCCAAACGAATGGAGCAAGTCACCCGGATCGTTGGTCTTGTTGGTTGAAGGACTGTCCAATTGCGTGCAGCCTTTTGAACAATGCTCGCCTCTTAAAAGCAGTCTTCCCAGAAAAATGTGAACTTAGTCTGGCAATAGCCAGGCAACCGATGTGCATCTGTATTATGTTTCTGTATTCATGTTTTTCATTTTATTTAGTCAACTGGTTCTACAAAGTACAGACCTGGCAAGAATGTAAAAAGCTTAGACCACTTATAGGATGGTGGGTGTGCGTGCGTGCGTGCGTGCGTGTGTGTGTGTGTGTGTGTGTGTGTGTGTGTGTGTGTGTGTGTGTGTGTGTGTGTGTGTGTGTGTGTGTGTGTGTGTGTGTGTGTGTGTGTGTGTGTGTGTGTGTGTGTGTGTGTGTGTGTGTGTGTGTGTGTGTGTGTCTGCGCTGCTATAAGCTTTTGTCTATGAATGGGCTTTTGGGCTATTTAGACAAATGTTCCTGATGCCTCATATATCACAAGTCTCAGTACTGTATTAGCCCCCATGAGTGTACTTCTGCAGACAGCACAGAAACAGCACACTTTCACAAACGGAGAGACAAACACATATACAAGAACACCCCCTCCCCTACGGATGCTCAGAGAGACACACATGTAAAAGGAACAGGTGCAGGATGAAAAAGCCAGCTGCCATCCGTTCTTTGTAACATCTACATTTCATCAGCCACAGCAGCAGCACAGGTGACGCTGAGCCCAGTGGGCACCGAGATTAGGAGAGTGGGAAACGGTTTAACTTGCACTGTCATCGAAGGTCAGATTTGCATTTTCCTTTTATTGTTAAAGGTTAGGTATTGCAGTGGTTAAGCTGATCTGAGATCAATGCCTAAAGGGACCTTCCACCCTCTAGGACAGCTCCTTGGAGTTTCTGATGGTGACATATCTGTGAAGGAAGTTGAAAGGACAGTGGGGAGATTTTTGCCCATTTTGGGCATGATCGGTAGACAGTCAGCGTCCTCTACGCCTGTATCTCTGTTGCTCTCTCTTCTTTCTTTTCCTCTCTCCATTTCTTTCCATCTTGCCTGTAGCTTCCTCTTTGTCATTCTATCTCAATCCCCTTATTTCTGTCTCCACAGCTATCTCTGTCGCCCTATTGCTCCTGGCTTCCTCCTTCCGTGCTCTATCTCTATTTACCCACTGCTCTCTGCCTCCCTCTCTTCCTTCTGCTCGGCCGCTACGAGGAAGCGCTGTCAGGTGAAACCCCTGGTAGATTAACCTCTCACCCTCAGCAGGAGGTGGGACCGATTGACTTGTAATTGCTATCAATGTAGCATGTGTGTGGGTGTAGGTTGAGCATTTGTGTGTATGCGTGTGCCTTTTCTCCATTTGGGCAGTATGATGGCTATCTGGGCCAGCACAGGCAGCCAGCAAATTTAAAGGGTGAAATGCATTCTGGGTTGTGATGATGCGTTATGGGTGTTAGTGGGTCTTTGGTGCCCATACCTAAGAGGATGAAAAAACCTTTCTGCTGCTCTCAGCAAACTAGAGCTTATACTGCTGTGTCCAGAGCATCAGCACATATACACGAACATGTTAAAACACACACACACACACACACACACACACACACACACACACACACACACAAATATAGAACACAAGACATAAATACAATCTTTTTTTCTTGTAGCGACTTTGAGTGGCACCTGATTTGCGCAACAGTGAGTGCTAAGGGCCCTGCTCTGCAGCTCGTCTGATTGGGTTTGTGTGCATGGGTACCCATGTGTGCAGAATATTTACGACTGTATGTGTGTGTGTGTGTGTGTGTGTGTGTGTGTGTGTGTGTGTGTGTGTGTGTGTGTGTGTGTGTGTGTGTGTGTGTGTGTGTGTGTGTGTGTGTGTGTGTGTGTGTGTGTGTGTGTGTGTGTGTGTGGAGATGGGGTGCTGTGAAACAGAGGCTCTGACTCCCAGCAGTCCTTTGTCACACTGACTGACTGCTGAAAGGCTGAAGGCAGGAAAGGAATTTCAGACTGTGGGGCTAAATGATGGCAGGTACTCCAGTCCATCCATAGCTAATGATAATAACAGAATACAGACCGGTTATCAACAGCCCTGTCATCTCCATCTGTAAATGCCCTTCACACCCCCCCATCGCTCCACCATTCAAACACTTGTGTTACTATACCCTACATCCAATTGGCTGCCAGATTTTTTTCAGTTGCCTGTCGTCCTCAAAATTCGTTACAGAGTTACTGCTGAATTTATTGGCTTGCAGTTTTGGTCGGAGGGGGATGTCACTTGGCTTTAGGGTTAGGGTTATGTATGACTAACTTGGAGTAGCCACGTGTTTCTGGTGGTGTTGTTGCTACTTCATGAGCCTATAGATTAAATTAATGACCAGAATTACTAAAAAGGCCATTGCAATACATGGCTCTGGAGACTCTCAGGGGTGGGCAGGCTTTTTTTTTTTTACGCCAGCCAAGCACTAACACAGTAAGCTACAAGAGAGACAGAGCAGGAAAAAAAGAGACTAGAGTTTTCTCGAGGTAAGGCGGGAAGAAAACAAAAGGGAAAGAGACATCAGATTCATACAGTGAAAGGATGGAGAGAAGGGAGGGGGAATAAAAGCGAGTCAGGGAGGAGGGGGGAGGGGAAATAGAGAAGGTAAGTAAAAGCAGGTCTCGTCCAGGTGGGGTTCAGACAGTCAGTATGTTATTTTAGGAGGGCAGAGGTAGGGAGGGCGAGAGAAAGGGATGGATGGAGGGAGGGGAAGATGAATGTAGTTAATTAAGATGAGCAGGCGGAGGAGACAGTGTGGAATTACACAAACACTAATTAGAGTCTTCGTTAGGGGGCACAAAACGAGAGCAGCACATCCATCATTGCAACCCGCCATCCCTCTTTTTCCCTCCGTCCTTCTTTACCTCTGTTCTCTACTGCTCTTGCTTTTGCATGGCAACCATTATTTCCCCTCATGATTCTCCCCACATGCTCCCGCCACTGGCTACGGTCCTTCTCTGCCACTTTTCATCCCACATTTTCCTCCCTCCATTTTCCCTTTCCCCATCTCAATTTCCCCCCATCGATCCCATCAGCAGTTAACTAAATAGGTGTGATTTAACATGTGGAATCGTAATTAAAGCAACCTGCGCTCTGCCCCTTTTCCTTCACTTTGACTTCTGTTCTTTGTTGTCACATCATTCCTTCTGCTTTTATCACTGCTCCGGGAAGGTTTTCATCTCCACTCTCCCACTTCCCTGCATTCATGCTGACAAACACACACATTGACTGTACCATGTCAGCACTATTTTTATTGTTTCACCAAAGCCAGTCAGTGCTTCCTAGTCTTGCTGCTCCTTCTCCATTCCTCCTACATACAATATATACAGCACTGTAAACCACTTACCTCTTCTCATCTTGCTTTCAGCCCCCTCTCTCTTTTTTTACTCTCAGGCTCTGAGCTGTACTCTTGTCCTCTTTATCGTTTGGCTGTCCTCCTCTGGCTCACCCCCTCATTCCCTGCTCTTACTGAGTAGCAGATCAGTCTGTCACTGTTGTCGTCTGCATACCTGTCCCCTCATGAGACCGCAGAGATGGAGGGAATAATGAGGGATACGTTTGGATGGAGCTGAGGGTGGTCAATGCCAGATCTTGTTTCTGGCATAAATAGATACACAGCATGAAGCAACATAATACGATAAACACTGGGTGGTCGCAATGCAAGTGATTGCACATGACTATCATTTTTATTTTATTTTGGAGCATATTGTTCCTCTATTGGAGAGTTGTCTGAGAGACGACAGAAATTGACAGGTTTAGAAAGATGAGATGGAGAACAAAATGCAACAAAGTTTCCAGGCCAAACTCAAAGAAAGGACGTTGCTGCAGTTTGTGGTCAGCGCCCCAACCAGTGCCCACCAAAACAATTTATTTCTTTAAAGGAAATTGGTGTTTTCAATTTAGTTCAATTGCCCTTTTAAAAATTCTTAAAACATCAATTCCTTCTCACTCAATAAAAAAAATCCATTAAATTATAAATATGCTAATATTTTTCATTTCCAAATTTTAACTGCTTGACACAAGATGTCATTCTAAGACTATGTGCACTGGAAGCTTCAAGTTTCCATATCACACTTCTAGTGTCAAACTCAACACACTTATTATTATTATTATTATTATTCTGCACAGTGATGCTCAAACATCAAGTAACAATGAGAAAAACACCTTTTTGAGTCCGGGGGACTTTATAATGTGCACCTCTATATCACATCACTTCTGGACTACTATTTAAAAGGTTTTATTT
Source organism: Echiichthys vipera (assembly GCF_963691815.1). NCBI lineage: Eukaryota > Metazoa > Chordata > Actinopteri > Perciformes > Trachinidae > Echiichthys > Echiichthys vipera. Next base: position 13,885,743 of record NC_139833.1, read on the forward strand.
CTACATAAAAACCTCATAACGAATAAGGTAGGATAGAAAAGAGCATCTTGCAAAGTAAAGTCCCTGAATGACTCCCACACATACAAACCCACACCGTGTGCAGTGCCATGATAGATCTGATAACAGCTGTACATTTCATGACCATGACTCAACAAGCAATCTGTAGTTTATTACTACATTAGAGAGGTAGAATAATTGTGGAAGTTACAGATTTGTTTTAAAAGTGGCATGCAAGTGAATACCTTTATCTTTTAACACTAACAGTGGTTGGTTAATAGCAGACAACATAGCATGACCGAATATACATATAGTAAAATGTTGTGAAGCAATCTAATTTGCATCTACTATCATACTTCTTGCTCCCTGACATTTGACCTAGGCCTGGACTTCTTGCTGCAGAGTCACAGAAAGACAGAGCGGAGAACTCCTAACAGTTTGCAGCTCCAGAGTCAGGTCAAATGTCACAGCGCGCTCACAGTTGGAGCCTACTAACAAGCTACTGTCGACCTGCCTGTCTTTTCCATGTGACCCCTGAGCACACATCCGTAGCATGGGAATGCACCAACTACCGTACACTTTCATTCATAACAGACAAAACAGAAGCAACCAAAACACTTGAGGAATGTAAGTAATATCAGGCTGATGCAAAGGTACGTAGGCAAATTAAGAATTTCAGAAACAGTCATTTAAAGTATTCTTCCTACATAGATGTTATAGATTTGCCCATCATTTTTAAACCATTCTAGCAGCAATGGGGCTGACATTGTCAGTCTGTCGGTCGGCCACTTTGGTCCGGACTGAAATATTTCAACAAGGCCATGGAAGGCCATGACATTTTGTAGAGATGTTCACTGTTCCGAGGGATAAATCCTGAATGACTTTGCTGATCCCTCTGGATGGCTGAAAACATTTGGATCAGTGTAAAGTGACATTTTTTCACTTAGCGCTAAACTAAAACTACTTGTTGATCCTAAGTCTAAATGTTTCATCAGCTAAAATAAAACTTGCATTATTCTTCAATACGTCCTTGGTAGTTTGCCATGCCCTTGATGGGTTAGTTTTTATTTATTTATTAAATTATTTTATAACTATAATTTATGTGCCCCCCTCCTGGGTCATGAAGGTTGAAATTCCTTCAGTGATCCAGCTGTCAGCTGGGACTCTATTACAACAGCAAATCACCCAGTAAAACCAGTGCCATGAGAGTCCCCTACATTCCATCAGTAACCATTGCGGCACAAACCTCCTGGCCAGCACAACAGCAGCATGCTAATTCACTGACACCAACCAACGGGTCCCATCACCGCACCTCCTGTAATCCCTGCAGGTGAGAAAGAAGGAGAGATGGATTCCTGAGTATCTGATTGAGCAGCACACAAAATGAATAATTGATATGTAGTTTCTCAATCCCAATGAATACACAGTATACACACAGATACACAAACAGCAACTATCTTACAGCCCATGCAGTCACCGGTCTCTTAGGCTAAACTAATCCTCCAGGAAATGTAATACGTGCTTCAATTAGTAGCAGCATATAGTGCCTGCTACGTCCTGTGTATGACATGTTAGAGTGTGTGTGTGTGTATGTGTGTGTGTGTAAGCACTCTAAGTACAGAGCTGAACTTAGTCCATTCATTAATGTAAAACCATTTATTAATATACCCACATCTCTTTCGGATTCTTGAGCATGAAGAAAATGACCTCGCTGAAGAGAAACGCCCAGAGACATTACACAGTCAAATGTCAAATAAAAGGCTACCTAGTAAATGAAGATACAGATGCCAAAAATACTGAATCCAAATGTGGGATTTTTTTTTGTTGTTGACAAAATTGACAATACAACCCCTCAAAAATTGATAGAGCAGCAAACAATAGCCTAACCGTAGTCTCAGGCTAATGCTTTCTGTTTGCTTTTCCATTATTCATCATCTTGTTTTCATGCCCTCACAGTTGTTTTCCATGCTCACAGCACAGTAGTATGATGCCACCGTCTTTCAAGTGTGTTTCTAAGGGTCAACGTCTGCCTCAGACCCTGAAGTCTTCAGATACAAACCGAAGGTGTAAAAAAGTGCTCTCATTAATCAACCAAAGGGTATAACAGCGGTGAATGTTTCGCCTGATTTTAATTACTCAGGATTTCAAAGAGTGTCAATTACCAAGACATTCAGTTAAAAAGATGAACATTAATAATTTTGTATTAAGCCAGTTTTTCAGAGAAGGTGTTATTAGTCACTAAGTAGTGTCCCATGTGACTGAAGTCTAATTTAATACTACAGTATTTCAGAGAATTAAAGAATCATAATAAGCCACAAAATGTAGGCAACAAAAGGTCCTGTAAGTTATTAAAAGAGACAAGCTGTCAGATTTGTGACTTTTGACAGTCTTCAGTTTCCAACTCTTCTTGATCTGCTGCTGTCTTTTTTTATAACAGTACCTTAAATTACTTCTCAGAGGGGACATTCCTAAATTCTATTTTCATACATTCATTATAAAAGTCAAACACTTCAAAAATACAAAACACTATCCTCAGAGGAAGCTTGTTAAAAAATTACATAATTATTTTCAGACTTGGCAAATAATAATTGCTTTCTTTTTAAAAATGCATGTAGTGAAATACAGCCCATCTCATGGAGGGGAGAGAACAAAAGTGTTACTCTTTATTGCTCCATCTCTCTTTCACGCTGCTTGGATCTCTCTATACCCTGGAAGTCTCTGAATCTCCGGGGGGAAAAAAACACACGTAAATGCACACCACCTATGAACACTACATAATATACAGCAAGAGGATAGGAATAATGAGTGTGTGTGTGTGTGCTTCTTGGTGTGTCTGGGTTATGATTGATGTCTCTCTTCTCAAATTAGTCATTTAAAGAATGGGGTAAAGGAAGGGGAGCATGGAATGAAGGAGGAAAGAAAAGAAAACTACTTAAAAGGGCCAAACCACTTAACCTCAAAGCCTTCTCAATGTCACGCTCAAACTGCCTCTTCTGTCCTGTGTCTCCTCTATCTGGCCTCTAATTCAAAGCTGATTAATTGCCATGATCACGTTGTACAAGATTTCAATGTAAAGGAATGATTTTGAATGGAATAAATAAAGACGACTTGCATACTATATTCTATACAATTCGACTGGTTATTTGTATTATGCGTCCATCAATTACATTTTTGATTTATTGTTTAGTCTCTACAATGTCTGAAAAATGCTGTGAAAAAGGCTGATCACAAGGTTCCCTTTAAGTTCGAATATATCACATGAACCAGAGAACAATCACTCCCTTAAAATTTGTCAACAGCTAGTTTTCTGCCAATCGACTAATTGATTCATCTCTCTATAGCATTAAATTATTACGATCTTAACTTTTAAGTTTTTAAAAGGCTTTTGGACATCTATTCCAAGACAACCCAAATAAACTCCATCTGTGTGATATGATCGAAAGCTCCAGAACAGTTACTAAATAGACCTTACTGTGAAATTTTGTTTTGACAGCTGCTGTTTCTGAGAACTGGCAGTCTAAATCGATTAATAGGACTCTATGAATCGTTTTGACTCAACTATGTAAAAACCGTATACAACTACTGATAATATACTACATATATTATACTACTGAAAGATGAGGTATAGCTGTATTCTTTAACTGGATGCAATGGCAGTGTATTGGTGAGAAACAATCAAAATGAGAAGGCAGAGTTTTTATGAAAAGTGCTTGTTGTCCTGACGTGCTCTAACATATTTTGCGGTTTCTTTCCCCCCAACTAAATATAGAATTTGCTTTGGTTTGAGAGTGTCAAACTCTTGGCATTGCAGTTTTATTTTGGTAAAGAAGTTGGCCCTCATGTCTTTATACAGCGCAAAGTGTATCTGGAAGTGTTCGATCACTACCTTTTGTTGCTGACAATGACAGTAAATTCATGTCCCAAGTCAGGCCACAACAGAGCTCATCACAGCTGCGCATCTTAAAATTACAGATTGTCACAGCTGGAGTATAAAGAGGGATTGGCCCCGAATAGCCCAGTACACAGATTGATGGGCTTTATTGGTATAAATAGGAGGGAACGAGAAAGACAATCAGAAGACTGTGAAACAAGAAGTGTGTGCAAAAACAGGGCTGGTTAGGAACGTGGCAACAAGTATGCAGATGGGTGTGGCAGTCAGGTGACGGGGAAAGGAAATCTGGTGGATGGATGGAAAATAGGAGTGGTTTGATTTGGGAACTTTTTTATTTATGTATTTATCCTCAATTTAACCAGATTAAAAACCCATTGAGATCAGGATCTCTTTCACAAGGGCGCCCTGGCCAAGAAGGCAGCAGAGTGAGGCACAGATAGTGGTGAGACAACTTTTTAAGGAGGATCTTAAAATACAAACAACAACAACAAAAAAAAATGTAATCCTTGTTGGACATTGCATAACTTCCTGTTGGTACAAAGTGGCCCAGTACATTGATTTCTGGTATACTAACTGCAAAAACTAACTGTAAAGACTGTTGACGGCCTAGGGCTACGTGGGCAGAATACAAAAGTTGCTCTCTCCTTTTCCCAAACTCCCAGGGACCAAGACACCAAAGTTGCAGTCCAACATAAAGATATTTTAACACAGGAAAGTTTAACTTCAGGGTGAGTAATGAGCAATATAACAAACAAATATATTTCATTTGAAAACTAACTTAGGCTACCTATCCAAAATCAAATAGTAATGAAAATACAGGAATCTTACCCGCCTCCCTAACAAATAAAGAGAAAACATTTTGGTCAGGACAAAGGCAGAGAAGGACACATCTGCAGCAGACATCCTTTCTAAGGCTGGCCTGATCAGCACCTGGCCAATCAGCATCTCCACTCACCACCTGTAAAAATCAAGAGGAGAAACAACATAACAGGGCAGCACCTCCGGTTTATGCAGTTCAATGCAACGAGGAATGCAAAGATCTCCACAGTGGAGAAACAAAACAACCACTGCATAAACGCATGGCACAACACAGGAGAGCTAACTCCTCAGGCCTGGACTCCGCTGTCCACTTTTAGATCTCAAGGAGAAAGCCCACTCATTCGATGACAACAATGTCCACATCCTGGACAGAGAGGACAGATGGTTTGAAAGAGGAGTAAAAGAAGCCATCTATGCAAAAGTAGAGAAACCATCGCTAAACAGAGGAGGAGGTCTGAGACACCACTTATCTCCAATTTACAATGCTGCCCTTTCATCCTTTCCCAGGAGATTTAACAATCTAACCTCTAAGAACAACTGTTCACAAAAGGCCTCCTGTGACTCCAACGACTGTCGTTAAGACTCAATAGAGCACTAACGAAGTCCAAACCTACTTCGCAACATCAACTGCCACTCTAACGATGGTCGTTGGCACTTGGAGCACAAAGGGTTCCAGTGACATCATTGGCCTTGTGAGAGGTTAAATACCTGGATCTCCACACCAGTCAGGGCGCACTCACATTGTCCGTACCGTACCGTACCGTGCGCCGTGCTTTAGGGTACTCCCCCCCCCCCTCTCCCCCCGCAGCCCAGGCCCGTTTGTACTCACACTACCTGGGCATCTGCAAATGCTTCTTGTCTGCCTATACATCATCACGTCGTAACACGTCAAACCCATTGATGACGTCATCGCAATGCATCGCTTTGTTTACAAATCCTTCCATAGATCTCCTAGTTTTTGTGCGTCTTGTCCGACTGTTTTTGAATATTTTCATCCAACCAAATCTGCAGTACACCAACGTGAACCTTTCGCCGCCATAGTTTTACATGTCTGCGCATGGTTCATCCTTCTTTTTTCTATGTCCGAACAGGCGCACATTAAATGACGTCAGAACCACCGTAGGCCTCGTTCTCGTACACGTGCACACGCTCGTGCTCGTACATGTGCAAACTTGCTTTACAAAAGCACGTCTCTCCCAAACGGGCCGTGGCTGGCAAGCGTACCGCACCTAGGCACTCACACTGGTCAAACAAACTAGACTTTACCCGTGGAACGTGTTTGGGCATGGTACGGATGGACAGCGTGAGTGCGTCCTTAGTTGGACCAGTCCCAGCCTGGTCAGATGCGTACATGAACTGATGAAGCCTCTTGGATGAGAGGTGAAATGTCTTCCCAGACAAAAAAACAAGTCCAGTTGCTTTTGACTGAAATTGCTTTGGGGATAACGATGACCTGGACAAATAAGAACATTCACAGGCCTGAGGCAGGTATTATAAAAACATAGAAATTTTACACAAAAATAAGTCCTGATTCACATAAAGATTACAATCAATACAAAAGAGGGAAAAGGTAAGACAGACAAAAAGGTTACCCATGAGAAGAGCTGTGGCTTGTTTTCAACCACTGCTTAAAATATGAGGGACTACCACTGCTGCTGTTTGCTATTTGTGCCATGGTCCTGAAAAGTCTTACATAGAATACATACTATATACCATTTAATTCTGGATATGGGACACAGTGTTTCATTTGAGTTGCTGCTAGGTTGCTAGTGTTTTCTTAGTTTTTTGGAGTAAATATCCAGATGTTTTTCTGTATTTTTATTTGGTTATAATTTTCCTGATCCAGATGGTGTAAAGCTTTTGCTGAGGCTTTCAGCTCTTCACTGATAATCTGTTCATCGTCATCACCACGCTGTAGGCATGACAGCCATCCGTCCGTCCATCCATCCATCCATCCACCAACTCTTTTGTTGCAGTCACATTTGCCACAAACTGTAGAAAAAAAATGTATAGTTGTCTCAATAACTGACTGATTTGCAGTAATGGTGAATTAACCCTGATTGGCCAGCCTGTCTGTCTGTAATCAAAGTGGATGAGGCGAGGGCAGGCATCAGACCGACCAGATGAGACTCTCATTATTTTCCAGTACTTTCTTCTCCTCTCATCCACTACATCAATTTATAATACTGCTCTCTCATTGCGTCTCCTCTCCCTCTTTCCCAAGCCTTCTGCTCATCAAATCCCAAAGACTACTTTCCCTAGCTCTCTCTCTCTCTCTCTCTCTCTCTCTCTCTCTCTCTCTCTCTCTCTCTCTCTCTCTCTCTCTCTCTCTCTCTCTCTCTCTCTCTCTCTCTCTCTCTCTCTCTCTCTCTCTCTCTCTCTCTCTCTCTCTCTCTCTCTCTCTCTCTCTCTCTCTCTCTCTCCCCCCCCCTCGGATATTTAGTTTGATTTATTGCCTCTTGTTGGAAAGGTTGGCGTTTTAATAACTCAGCTCCTCTTCACTCGAACCAAGAGAGAGAATGTGCGAGAAGAAGAACTTTAGTAAGCACAAATTAAACGTACGGTACAGACAGCGAGGTTTTTCAGTGCTTTTCTTTTATCTCCCCAGCACTCTCCTACTCTTTCATGTCTTCCGGTTCCTCTCACCATTCACTCCGGCTGAGGATATAAAAGCTAAACGTGCAGCCGAAATGGATGTCAATTTGAGCCCCTCTCTGATCTGTCGAGAGGAAAATACACACACCCAACAGCTGTAATGGACTGGGGATGTGAAAACTGACAAGCACATAAAAGATGGACCATCTGGTTTGAGATGGAGGAAAGCATGGGACCAAGAAAAAAAAGAAAAACTTTAACCAGAAGATCAATGATGAAAGAGGCACAGCACTCTGGGCCACGGCAGTGATAATAAGAGAAAGTAGAGTTAGAGGTGTGCACTAAACAGAGAGAGACAAGGTTGGAAAAGTATGTTCATGAGCTAATGGGCCAGAGAGGATGAGAAAGATAGTGAGAGACAGACTGGGAAACTTCTACCACCAAACAGAGCCTTTATTTAGATGGTGATTGTTCAAACTGGTCATTAGAGAACCATATCACTTTTCCTCATTTACTGAAAGACAGCGAGGGAGAGGGTGCGAGGGGAGAATGAGACGGCAATCATTAGAAGATATCACTTTCACCCATCTTCTAGGAGGGGAAGAACGCCACAGCAGACAGATACAGTCTGAGAGTCCTCGAGCAATAAGACAACAACTGGCAATTAATAATTCAAATCACAAAGCAGCAGCCGCCGTAGCTTGTACACGTACAAGTGACAAAACCTGTTCTCAGAAACTTTGCGCTCTTGTTGGCGGTAAATGTATCTGATCATTGTAATTATGTTTAAGCTATAAGATGAGAATATTGTTTGTTGGTTTACAGCATGTCTCCTCATAGAGCAATTAAGTTAAAGTGTGTGCAGAGTTAATTACTGAGCATGAAGTGGGATTATTGGAAAACATATGCGCAAATCCCATTTAATTCAATGTTTTGTAAACCTGTCAAATGTTGTGATGTAAGAAGAGCGAAAAGGAAGGGTTTTTTATGACACACAGATCCACAGTCAAACACAGAAATCTTTTTTACACACACACACACACACACACACACGCACACACACACACACACACGCACGCGCGCGCACACACACACACACACACGCACGCACGCACGCACGCACGCACGCACGCACGCACGCACGCACACACACACACATTTTGAGTGTCTGATTCCGCAGTAATAACTCAGAGGAAAAATCGTTGATGGGGAAAAAAGTCATTGACAGAGGGGAAAAAAAATCTGCATTTTTATCTTCAGCCCATAATTCTAAGTGGTCCGGCCTGTTTGAATGTTTCCTCAGGGAACAATTAACTTGCTTTTAGTTTCTACCACATAAGCATGTCTGCCAAATCCCCATCAGGTCGCTCGCTGCCCACAAAAACACACACCGACAGTCAAGATATTACCGGCACAAACTGGAAACACTCATAAGTGTTCACTTTACGGAAAAAGCACTGCAACATTAAGAAATGAATGAATATATAGAGGATTAAAAAAAAAAAAAGACAAAAACTAAATGGAGTTTTGTTTGTATGACACTTGTATCTGCCTGCTTTGATTCTCCCACAAAAGTGGATCCACTTAAATGTAGATATATTATGACTTTACATCAAAGGTTTCAGTGTCAACATTTTGGCTTTTCTATATTGGTATCCAAAGCTAGCATTTATAAAGACAGACAAAATGACAATTGTGAGCTTGTATGTGTTGGCCTCTCCTGTCAACGCACACAGCTGCTAAAAAAAGATATATATTCATTTATTCTCTTATCACAGTCAGAGCCACACGACTGAGCAGGTGAGGGATTTGTGTCCTCCTCAAAGGCACTTTGATGGGAGTTCATACCTCGATGTGTTGTAATGGGACAGCCACTTCAACCACTAGACTGCCCCTGCTGTCTCCTCTTTGGCTGTGTTTAAATGGAAATCGCTTTTTTTGGCACTGAGATGAATTGTTTCTTTTTAGACAGCGTAATTGGAGAAGTTGCAAGTGTCTTGGCAGTGAATAGATCAAGACATAACCTTCACTGCATTTTTGGCAGAATATCAAACTGCACGTGCAAACAGCCATGGCCTCGTTCATCTCAAAGTTAATTTTACTACTGAAGGTTCACTTAGTGCATCTGGGATGGAGAGGAGGAGCAGAGGGAGCAGCAGTACAGTAGGGGACAAAAAGGGAGAGGAGAGGGTAAAATGTGGAGGTGTTCGGGGGGGTGGGGGTGGGGGGCTGCTGGCACAATGAGAGGATGGAGAGAGACAGTGGACAGAGAGTAGAGGGAGAGACCGCACCGAGAGTTTGGGTGTATAGAAGGAACAGCAGGACAGATGAATATGCAGAGTGGGCCGCGTGTCCTCTTCTTGCTTCCATCTGACTCTACTAATCATCCGCAAATGCTGCGAGAGGGGAGTGGGGAGGACAGGAGAGATAGAAAGTAGGTGAGAGGAAATAAAGAGGAACACTATGGAAACTCAGTGAGGATGAGAGCGGCATACACACCAGACAACGACTGGGGGAATTTGTGATACTAGTGCTAAGACACTAAATGTTTCTTTTCCATTTGAAAAACATTTATCTGCAGTTTCAAGGTATTGTTCATGCTGGCTCATACTAGCCTTTTCTAGAGCTGCATGTTTTTCATTTTATCATCTTTATCTAAACCCCATGGAGTATCTCTGGAAAATCCTTGAGAACAAAGTAATGGCTAAGAAACCCACTACAGTCACCGAACTGTCGAAGAGACTGAAGAAGAATGGACCAAGAACAAGTCGGCGCAGATGTGCTGAAGTCATTCAAAGCAAGGGCCTCTACACTTCCTATTAATTTTTGAGTCCTGTAGCCCTAAGAAAACATTGTTTAAATCTTCTCCTCTGACACAGTGGTTACTGTTACTATAATTTTGCTCACTGTTTTTTTCACAAAATAAAGGTTTTTGTTGAAGTGCCTTGGTTATTTAAAAAAAACATGCTCAACAATAAAAAAATAGCAGTATTTCAGAATATATCAAGTATTAATAATTTGTATATATATAGATAGATATATTAAATATTTGATTTGAACACAATAATGTTACATTTGAAGAAAGACATCAAACACACCCTTGTTAAGTTCAACACACCACGGGGTTTTCCTGCTACTGTCCCATTTGATCTGGTATGACCAGCTAATGTTAGCTTGTAAAGGTTGAACATTACATAAACATCGCTGTAACCTAACATCATTAAGTCATTTTGCCAGCTTTACACCTCTTCTCTTATTGTGCTACTATTCCATTGAGCATTATCTTGTAATTGTCACTTGTCACCACAATGGCCCCTCTACAGCAAAAGTTGTTACATAACTGACTAATCAAAGAAGCAGCTAAGGAAAGAATTTGTGCAAACATAGCAAAACAGTTCTGCGTACGTGCCAGTTTCCTATACTCAATGCTATTTCCATCAGTTACAAAGAGTATTGAAGTTTAATTCCCACCTTCATCAAAGATAGAGAGAGGGGGGCAGGGGGTGAGAGGGAACATAAGGAGAAAAGGCTCAGCAGCTTTGAGAGATGTTAAGCAAACAGAAAAAAGAGAAAAGCCAATAGTGAAAGAAAGAGAAGCAGTTTGGACACTGTCTGAGATGATGAGGAGAATGATTGCTCACTGCATTGGCAATGTGTCCAACATAGTCAGTTCTCATCTTTTCTTTACAAATGGCACCTAGTCACCAAAGAAGTTGAAGTGGCTCCTCAGACAACAACAGAGAGAATGAAATGAGGGAAAAGACACAGATGACCATCAATACACAGAGAAAATGGTAAAAACACAGAGAGAGACAGGTGGTGTTGAGGAAAAAAGAAAGGAGGAAAGGCGAAGGGGCTAAGGGGAAAGTAAGAGAGTGCATCGAAAAGCTTTCAATAAACACGTCTCTATAGTAACCAAGATGTAATTTGCTTGGTGAGAAAAGGAGAAAGATGGAGATTGAGGGGGAGTGATGGAGAGAGGGGAATAGAAAAGCATTTACCGTCACTGCTTGAGTCCAGAGCTGTAATTACAGAAGTGAGACGCAGTGAAAGAAGGGGAGGAAAAGAGTGGAAGCACACACAAAAAAAAGAGCCGTGGCACACAATGTACTTTCTCAAAAAGGAAAAGGTAAGATTGAAAAATACACACAAGTAAAGTGATGACCCGATAAAATTGGCACATTTGCCAATAAGTGTAGTGGTCATGCAGAGGAAAGACAAGGGGGTAAAAGCATCTCTAGAATGTAAGAGAAAGAAAGTGAAAGTTATGAAAAAAGGGCTTCTTTTGTGTGTGTGTGTGTGTGTGTGTGTGTGTGTGTGTGTGTGTGTGTGTGTGTGTGTGTGTGTGAGAGAGAGAGAGAGAGAGAGAGAGAGAGAGAGAGAGAGTGTGGGGACTGGGTAGTGAGTTAAAAAACATAATAATCCTTTCTACTGATTAAGTCAAATTAAATAGATGAACAACTCTCTGATGGAGATATGTTTTAATGTTGCAGGAACCACAGTAGAAGAAGACAAAGAAGCAGAAGAAGAAGAGCAAAAGACAAGATATCGTATGGGAAGCAGCAGTTCCCGAATGATGAGTGATAGACGGGTTAGGGTTAGGGTTGTGTATGAAACATGCAGACATATGGCCGATCAAAATAGAAAGAGACCAAAAATAGAGGGATTACAGAGGAGAAGGAGAATGGGGCCAGTCCTGCTCTGTGTGTGTGTGTGTGTGTGTGTGTGTGTGTGTGTGTGTGTGTGTGTGTGTGTGTGTGTGTGTGTGTGTGTGTGTGTGTGTGTGTGTGTAAGAAAGAGAGACGAAGTGATATAGGGAGAGGAGTGTGTTCATGCTGTGTACGAAAAAGCAAGTGTATGTGTGTGTGTGTGTGTGTGTGTGTGTGTGTGTGTGTGTGTGTGTGTGTGTGTGTGTGTGTGTGTGTGTGTGTGTGTGTGTGTGTGTGTGTGTGTGTGTGTGTGTATGTGTGTGTGTGTGTGTGTGTGTAGGGTAGTTGATTACAGCTCTGGCGAGTGGTTTGGTGTCAGCCTGTATATGTGGAGATAACAGGATTAAGAGGCTACTGACACTACTGTACAAAAGAGAGAGAGAAGAGAAGTGATGGCAAGGAGAGCAAAGAGGAGGAAAAGCGGGAAAAGGAAAAAGGGATTTACAGGAATACTCCCCTTGAATTCTGAAAGTTCCTTTGGCATATGACTGATAAATAATAAGTAAATTCAATATAAATTATCCCCCCAAAAAAGAAAATCACTGATACAAATGGTTGACAGACCTGAATAAATGGAAGCATGGGATGCACATGCTTCCATACAGGCACAGGGCACTGAATGGTTTAATAAATATAAAAGTGAGATGCACCATGTGCTGTGGCCTTTGCAGTCACCAGATCTCAACCCAACTGAACACCTATGGGAGAATTTTGGATCGGCACGTTAGACCACGCTCCCCATCATCAAAACATCAATTGAGGGAATATCTTTTGGACGGATGGTGTTCATTCCTGAAGTCACTGAAGCCGTTCTGGAGGCTTGTGGGAGCTCAGCACCTTACTAAGACATTCGGTTTGTCACCTGTATCTGTGCATGCACATTGATAACATAGCAGCTGACAACACCTAGAACATCTTACCCCAGAGTCCAAGGAGACAAACAGCCCTGAAAATATGCACATAAACTATTAATGACACAGAAAATGGGGTAGTGGCAGTAATTTCTAGCTATCAACGTGAGAAAATTGATTTAGGCTTGGACTTTGGGTTGACATATTAATGAATCATCTTTGGATTCAGGTTAGGTTTAAAGGCCTAGAAAAAACCTAGAGAAAACCTATTTTCTCAGCTTCGTGAAGTATCAGGTCTAATAGTTTCACAAGATTCTTTCTGTATTACTTTTTGTCAGCCTGATGGCCAGAAAATAAAATGTCTGGCATTGGTACATTTCTGCAAATCACAGAAAAGTTAATAAGAAAGGTTTTTGGTGCACTGTAGCATCTGTATGTCACACACCAAGCTTTCAACTCACAGCATGTGCTCCTAAGTAAGGTGACGTAGTATTACAAGCCTGTGTGTGTGTTTGGACCAATCATCCCCCCTGACCTCCTCCCTAAGTGGAGTTACTTAGGGAGGAGGTCAGGGGGGATGATTGGTCCAAACACACACACACTGGACTTTCACCCACGAGACTGCGGACTAGTAGGTAATGAGATCGGGGTTAGAGTTATTATAGAATAGAACTGTCTTTATTGTCATTGTACCAGTACAACAAAATTTACAGTAGAATCCCTTAAAGTGCAGAAATAATTTAACATTAAAAGCATCAAAAAGAATAGGCTAGACCTTTAAAAGACACATTTAAAACGACAAGCTTACACAACAACACGCACACACACGTACACACACGCACATCGTAGCAGCTTAAGGAGACAAAACAAAAAACAGTAGATTCCTGAGATCCTGAGCAGCATGTACCATCATAGGTAAAGGCATTGCGGTGATAAGCACTGTTATAGCTATTAGGATGATAATAATGATAATAATATTCAGCTTGTTGTTTGCTATTGTCGCTAGACAACTGTCAATCAAATCTGATCAAAGGACACCCACACAGTCCTGAGTTTTTGAGTGTTTTAACCATATAAACTAACGAACCATGTTTTCTTTTAGCAAATATAAACTTTAATTGCATATTTAGTCATAGATCATCAATGCAGTAGAGAAGGGAGTAGAGACTGGGATAACAGAAAGTGTTTGCTAAGATGCTGTGCCAGGAGATGTGGGGAAAAACATATTTGACCAGTAATGAGAAGATCAATGAGAGGGAAGATTAGGGCGGGTGATGGATAGATATTGAAGAAAAACAAGGGGAAAGATTTTGAAAAGAGTGCTGATAATGATGAATTGCAGTCACACAGGAGTTGAAACATTAAAGAGGAGGAAGAGATATGGAAAGGTTTGAGTGCGAAGAGAAGCTATAGAGTTAGTACAGAGATTTCTTTTTCTGCTTGTTTAGTTAAAGCGAACCATTAGTATGTGCAAAATCCATCAGCTTTGCAATCAACGCAGCTCTTAATTTACTGCAACCCATAACTGTAGATTTCAATTGGTGCTCCCATGAGGTAAATGAGACCACTTTTCTCTCCAATCTAATCTGAGTCAAGGGGGGAAACTGGTCAATTTATAGTCTGAGACAAAAGAATTAGCTGCAGGGCCACTGAATACTTAAACTGTTATGTCCTCGAGACAATTCCCCATCGAAAGTTAGAAAGTTTTTCACAGAGAAAGAGGCGAGAATTAAAAGAATTTTCACACAAAGCATTATTAACCTCTGGCACTCTTGCGAGATGTGTTAGGCTCTGTCTGGTCCTAAAGATCAATCACAACAAGACAGAGAGAGAGAGAGAGAGAGAGAGAGTGAGAGAGAGACCCCTGCTGAGTGAGTTACTCCTCTGTGGTCCACTCCACGTTTGCTGAGGGAGCGCTTGCTCACTAGGGACAAATTAGCCACACAGGAGCACTGAGGCATCATGGGAAATTAATGATCGGGACCTCCAGGAAGTGAGCTAATGAGTCCTATAGTACCACATGCGCATGTCCCCTATGAACCACACACACACAGACATAGGAAAAAAGAGAGAGAAAGCAAGATGAGGGGCAGTCCTGCAGAAAGGAAATAGCCAAATGTGCAGTTGAAGCAGCAAATAACACAAAGGTATCAATGTAACTTCGTCTGGATGAGTGATAGTGCTGGAACAATAGTCATCACATACACACACATGCACTTAAGAGAATCAGATAATTAGAGAGGACCACCAGTGGCTTTCGCCCATGTAGGCATAGTGATTACTGTCACTACACTCTCCCCCTGGGGTGGCTGACAACAACCAGTGAATTAACAAACACACACACACACACACACGAACACACACACACACACACACACACACACACACACACACACACACACACACACACACACACACACACACACACACACACACACACACACACACACACACACACACACACACACACACACACACACACACACACACACACACACACACACACACACACACACACACACACACTTCAATTTTATTCATAGTGCCAAATCATAACAAAACTTATCTCAGGACACTTTACAGAGTAGGTATACCACACTCTTATGACTTATTTATGATTTACATAGACCCAACAATTCCCCGTAGAGTACGGTGGCAACGAAAACCTTCCCTATAACAGGCAGGAACGTCGGACAGACCAGCTCTATGGAGGACAGCCATCTGTCCTGACCGGTTGTGGAGGAAGAAAAGGAGAGCGAAAGAGAGAAAAGACGGACAGATGGACAGAGAGAGACAGACACACTTCCAGAGATGCAAGCAACCAAAGCGTAACAGTAACTATAACAATATCTATAGAATTGTGAATATGACTCATGTTATGGCAGTTAATACAGAAGAATAGTAGAAACAAGCACAGCTAAGGTGATAGAATATGACAATGATAAAAAAATTATGGCAAACATGATCAATGATGAGTAGCGGCAATAGCAGCTACGATACAGCGAGACATACCACTGATGGTGTTTTTATGGCTACAAATTTTATAATTTATAAGACTATCGACAGTATATATGAGTAACAGTTATAATAGTAGCAGGAAGTCTCATGCAGGACCACTGCAGCAGGCACCACCACGATCAGCAGAGACCTGTGAGACGACAAAGCACAAACAACTCCAGGGAAGAAGTTGAATTAATAACATGCAAAGATGAGACATGAATGATACAAACAGAGAGGAGAGAAGCTCAGAGTATCAGGAAAAGGATTATCCCCCGGCAGACTAGGATTATAGCAACATCATAACACACACACGCAGTGCAGCAGTGTATTAACTAATGTGGCTCTGTAGAGGACAGAACAGGGGTTCTGTTGCTCTTCACTATTTGATTATCTAGCTATACAGTAAGAAGGCCTACAAGTAAATTGGAATGAAGTTTAGGAGGGAAGCTGCGGTACCTGTGTGTTGGAGCCTATTAAGTTTGACTATTGAGCTCAGGGGGGAGAAAAGAGGCCAGAGGGTCCCATGCTTTCCTGAAAAAACAGTGACAGTCTGTCTCCCCACACCAGTCGGCGCACCTCTCAAGGATTTAATCTCGCACTACAGTATCATAGATCACCACACCCTTGTCCGCTGATTGGCGCAAAGTTTCCCCGGCCCCCGCCCTCGGTTCAGCGGATCCGCCCTTCCAGCGCTCCGCAAGCCTGTTGCTGCCAAACCAGCTGGCATTTTTCAGTTCATTTCCTGACCCATGACTGTGTACTCCTGACCTTTATACTCAGGTTTACTATCTTTTTTATTGCTTTTCCAGGACAGATATCAAGAGTTCAAAAACACCATGAGGACCACGGAGAAACTCCCAAGAACGTTTCCCTGTGGAAGTTCACATCTCCTCTGCAGCCTGTGATTTTTACCTGAGGTTGTTTTTTTTTGTTTGTTTTTGCTATTTTATCCAGTTTACCTTCATGCATCATGCGGAGCTCCTGCAGCAAATTACGTTAGAAGTTTTGTTGATGACTTGGTGAAGCCGAAAGTTGTTCACCGAGCTGCTGTGTCTGCCGGGAGGGTGTCTCACCTGATTTGCACGCCACTCCCCAGCCGGTCCAGAGACCTCTCCGCGGCGGTTTAGGATGGGGACACCGGGAGCTCTGCCTGCATGGAAAGCCATGATTTTCATCTGTAACCTAATCTCAGCTGCTGTGGCCAAAAGACACGTCGTATATTGGAATTCTACAAACACAAGGTGAGAAAACCCTGTGCGCTTATTGATGCTTCTTTCCAGTAAAGTATTCTCCCCCCTCTGCACTCTCTCTCTCTCACTGTGGGCCAAATTATGGTTTAAATTCGATATACTTTGCATAGTGCAAATTTGGCTGGTCTGAACTTGCATAGCAGTGCTATTGCAAAACGTCCACAATAATTCCTACTAAATGAGTCAGCCTTTAGTTGGTTTAAAGAATCTCTGCTATGCAGCACATCCCGTCCTGGTGTAAATGAAGAAGGGGTGCAGAGCAGGTCTGACTACCTAAAACCTGTACTAACCCATAACTATCAAACAGGTATAAGAAACTCTGGGGAGACAGTGGCCTGATCTCACCTTCTATCTTTATCATAATGACTACACTCCAACTCTGGCTTTCACCTCTCCACTACTTTTCAGAGTTAGTTATTATTCTACTTATAGAATTCCAGAAGTAAGGGCTTCTTCATAAGCGTTTGTTGTAAATAGTGTCTTAGATAGATTCAGAGGACACAGGTGTATATTTAAGTCTAAACTGCTGCTGTGCATAAGCGAAATATGTAGTTTGACAATGGGAAGATGTGTGTTTGTGTTTGTGAGTAAAGAGTTGATTGGGGCCATTAGCAAAGCAGAGTGAGGCTCACCTGCTGATCCAGGTGTTCCAGTCTGGCTAATTGAAGGTTTGAGGTGGGAGACCTGCAGGGCCAGTAGGACTACTGCCCAAAATAACATGCTTTCTCACCTGCTTATTTAAAGACTCTCGTTGCCCGTAAGGCCTAATTCCCCAAACACTTTCAGAAGAATGACCTTTATAGCTAATAGCCGTTGGCCACAGAGACCACTTTGTCAGTGACTTTTTTCCTGTATATTACATTTGTGGATGCACAAATGTACAGCGATGCGACACACAGGATGGATAATTTCCCCAAGGACTCCTTTGTCATGTCTGCAGGACTCATCCTATACTGGAGTCAGCTGAGGTTGTATCAGTGTGTCCAGGCGGGTAAAAACCCAGTCTTGTAATTGCGATCCACCAGAAATGTGGTGGGGAGGACCACTGTGAGGATTAGGAAGCACCTTCTTGTTCCCCAGGGATTCAGGGATGAATGGTCACAGCCTGTGGCAGGGCCACACAGTTGGCTGCAACACAACACAATCACAGTGCCATCAGCATCACGGCAAAGGGTAACCTGCTGTGGCAGAGAATCGCTCTCATCAGCAACACTACCCAATCACAAAGCTATCAGCGGTGCCGCGATGTTGCACCCAGTCCAGATTCCCCTGGGTTTACCTCTCCTCTCCTCTCCTTTTCATTCTTTTGTCTACAACCCCCCCCTCCTGTCGTTATCGCCCACGACTCCTTCCTACCCAGTGATGGATATTGGCTGTGTGATTAGTTGAGCTTTAGTCATTTTCCCAGTCATATTTTCTGCATAGATGAGACATGAGGCTCTCAGGCTGTCCTTAGGCCTATGCAGCCTGGCGAGGGGAAAGGTGCATAGGGACGGAAAAGTGATGCTTTTGTTGGCATGACGATGCACTGCATGGTCCAAGACTCCACTCATGCTCATGGCACACAGAAACTCTAGATCATAAAATAACCACATTTGCACACAATGTTGTCATAGGTTATAGTCCAACTACTATTAACTCTTGAGCTGTGGGCTAATTTCTTAAAGTTGCTCCAATCAGTATGTATGTACTACTATATGTAATCTGAAAGGAGTCTTTCATTGCGACAAACTCACAGGTTTAAAACCAGCACCTTTGCTGTTTATATTCAGTTTCACAACTTTCATCATGGTTGTTAATTGTGAAATAACTGTGTTAAAGCCTCAGTAAGCTTCAGTAGATGCTAGATACCCTCTAAACAGCCATACTGTGCAGACGTCAAGACTCAACCGGTTATTTGAACCCTGCAACAATGCTACGCTCTAGTGAATAAATATGGAACCAAACGCAGCAATAATCCACTGTACTTTATAAGTCATTATACAAGAAGACATGACTCACCTTATAAGTGACAAGATCTAACTCTTCATGTCTAGCTAGCTGCTAACTTAAGTGCTGACGGTCGTGCAGCATGCCAGTTACGTTCTGAGACCCATTAGATGGGTACGATCTAGCATCTACCCTCTACCCTCTATTATTTTTACAACACCAAACGGCAGTTAGCAGCTAGCCTCTGAACACCCACACAGGTGTTTTCAGTTATTTTGGCTGATTAAAACTCAGCTTTGGTTGAGGCTGGGCGAAGCACTTTAACCGGAATTTACAAAATCGCCATCTACCAATAAGAATGATAAAGGTGTAATTTGTCCTGCCTTAACAGGCCCAATAAAGCTAACAGAAGACTCAAAACTCAAGACTCAAGACTCAAAATGTCAATCAATCACCGTATACACACCCACACAGTGCTGAGAAGAGGCCCTATCAACCAGGTTAACTGAAAACACCTTTGTGGGTGTTCAGAGCCTTTTAATATCAAGTAAATATCAATACTTAACAATAATTTACATTTCTTTGTAAATGTTGGTAAAGAAGTAAATGTGTTGTTCTTGCCATCGGACACTAGAAAAACAGCTCAAGAGGAGCTAACTGGCGTTAGCCTACAGACATTACCATTAATGTCTCAGCTCATCTATAACATAACTGTAGCTGGTGAACAAACGGGCCCCTCTTTAATATGGATTATACAAGGCATTGTCTGGCCATCACCTTTCTTTCGACAACTAGATTTATGGTATTAATGAAGCAGAGGCAGTGAAGTGGAGAATGAAGGGCCTCGTTGCTCTACTCTTTGCTAGCTAATATGGCTGTAACAAAAGGCTCTGTGAAGCACTTTAACCGGCACACATTTAGCACCCTCCAGATTGAAAAATGAAGCTCAGAAATGGAAGTGATAGACCAACTGCAGGGTTAGCGTTGAACATTGTGGAATCAAGATACCCTGACCTATTTCACTGTGGGGCTCAAGTGGTACCTTTTTCTCTTTTATGATTTTATGATCAGCGTTTATGATCGTTCTCAGCTTTTATAACAGTGTTTCTCTCAGAGCGATAGTTCCTTATTAGAGAAGAAATTATTTTTTTCTTCCTGGAGCTGTTAAAGGTTAGTAAATGGCAGTGCTCTAAGCTTGAGTGTGTGCTGACAGTATACCTTAGCTCTCCCCTGAGTAGCAAGCTCAGACTAGTTTATTGGTATATTCAGCCCCCCTCCTCTGTGCCATGGTGCGCTTTAAAATCTGTTGGGCCAAATACGTTGACCAGCCTATTTTCTGATACAACAGTGTCAGCTTCTTGTGCTACATTAATCCTCATATATTCACTCTGGATCTGTCAAGTTTACTCACCAAAACTTTTAAGAGATGCTTTACCCTATTCAATCTCGGTCTCAATGCCCACATTGCCATGACACAGACCTGGATGGAAAAGGGTAAAGTATCTCTTTATTGGGTTTATTTGTCATTTTTATGGGATGCTCATACACCTGTAACTAAATAAATAATTGTCGTCGAAACCATAGCTTTAAATCAGCGACTCCATTTCCCTGTCCTCTGACTTACCCTTGGTTTTTGGCTCACACCTCTATTGCTTTCCCTCTTATCCCGACATGGCAGGAGGCGAAACTTGTTGCAACAGTTATCCCTGGATCACTCTTGTTTCCAGACTCCTCTTGTCTTTTTCTTTCCTGCAGAGAGTTGGATTAGCTGGCTGTCAATTGGAGATAAATGTTTTTATCATTTACATAGAGCGATACGGCACAACAGGAATATTATATCCAATTTCTCTTACCTGTATCCCCTCTTGCTCACACTTGAACTCACTCTGCAAGTTTGGACACAGACCTTAAAGTATTTACAACACATCTCTCTCTCTTTCTATTTCTCTTTCTCTCTCTCTCTCTCCCTCTCCCTCTCCCTCCTGCCTGTGCCTCTCTCCCCTCTTCCGACACAAGCTCAGGGCGAGCTCCGAGCCAGTGAAGCATGTTTAAACGGCGCGTGAGGAGATGAATATTTGTATTGGTTTTCTGTATCTTTATTGAAAGCAGCTCTCATAAGTCTTCTGTGTAATCTCTGCTCTGTTTATGCATCATTTCCCTTTGTGTGCACTCATGAATGATCTAGTTTAAATACCAGAGAAAATCACATTCGGCATACCATATACCTACACACACACACACACACACACACACACACACACACACACACACACACACACACACACACACACAGCGCTCAGGATACAGTAAAGTGAAAGCGGATAGTGTTTGTAATTGTGACTTGTCAGAGGAGATGATTGCACATCCAGACTAATTTCTTTTTTTATTTCTACTTTATTATTTCTTCGACGTGTGTGTGTGTGTGTGTGTGTGTGTGTGTGTGTGTGTGTGTGTGTGTGTGTGTGTGTGTGTGTGTGTGTGTGTGTGTGTGTGTGTGTGTGTGTGTGTGTGTGTGTGTGTGTGTGTGTGTGTGTGTGTGTGTGTGTGTGTGTGTGTGTGTGTGTGTGTGTGTGTGTGTGTGTGTCTTTCTCGTACTGCTTGGTATCTCTCCTCACTGTGTCTGTCTCTGTACTTATCTCTGTCTGCCCCTGGTAAATGATTAACATGGAGAACCTGGCTGAACTATAATCAACAAACCCACAGTGAAGTAATTACCACTTTATTCCCTGTCCTGCTAACAAAGCAACCCCCCTCCCCCCCATGTCTCACTATCTCCCTCTCTCCTCACCAGTCATATCAGTGTCTCCCTCCTTTTCTATGTCTTTCTGTGTCAATGCCTATTGTCTCCCTTGCTGCTTTGCTGCGATCTGTGTAGATGCAGAGATGTGTTTGAGTGTACCTTATCAGTCTCTGTAAATGTGCTTTGTCTGTTTGTTTGTGGTACTGAGTGCATTACCTGGAGTGTAAACTGTCGATGAGTTAACTTTGTGTACACTTGAGTTTCGTCGTCTCTACTGGGAAAACAATGCAAGGCAGTGATTTTTGTGATTTGTACGCCTGCAAATTGACACTCTCAATGGAACAAAAGCTCTGTTTGAGGTGTGTGTGTGTGTGTGTGTGTGTGTGTGTGTGTGTGTGTGTGTGTGTGTGTGTGTGTGTGTGTGTGTGTGTGTGTGTGTGTGTGTGTGTGTGTGTGTGTGTGTGTGTGTGTGTGTGTGTGTGTGTGTGTGTGTGTGTGTGTGTGTGTGTGTGTGTGTGTGTGTGTGTGTGTGTGACTGCTTTTGGAACGGACCTGCTGGTTTGTGTAAAAGGAAACTCTTTGTTTCCTTGAGAAGAGATGGAGTTTGATAAATTTCACTACTGGAAAAACAAAACTCAGAAATGCACCAGGATGCCCAACCCTATTAAAACACTCACAAGTTACGATCCATTTGTGATCTTGCACATGATTCGTGTGTTGTTGTTTGTTTTTTTACTAATTTTCTGAGCTTTCTCTTCCGCTCACAGCAAGTAGTAAAAGTATGTTGGCTTTGACTGGAAAAAACTTTCAAATCCGGCCAGCGGTGTGCGTCTGTGGGAACATGTACCAACCGCTGTGCCGGCCTCTCGTCCAAATAGGTCATTATTTTGTTTCCAGTCGTTAGTTGATTTTAGGTGTGACTGAAGTGTTGGAGAGAAAAGGTGTGTTATTGCTTTTGGATGCTTGGTTTTTTAAAGGTGGGGCTTGCAGATAGAGTATTGTGCAACCACGTCTTTTTCTCTGAAGTGTCACGTAGTCTCCGTTTGTCAGGTATTTTGAGTGAATCGTTATAGGCAACTACTAACTATGCATATATCTGTAGGAAATAGTAAGTAATAACCCTCTATTTTGTGTTATATTACACCCACGAGTGAAACCAACATAAAAGTTTCGCAACAAAATAATCTTTGCAACTGAATTGAAAGCAGAGAGACACACACAGAGTAAGATTCAAGCACAGTGTTGAAAATGAGGTTTAGGCAGAGGCCTAGCGATGAGGATGTCTGTATTTAAATGGACCAGATAGTCACAGTGCAGCTTGGAGCTGTCGGAGCAGACACAGTTTACAAGCATGAAAGGAGGTCGCTTTCGCCTCCTGGTCAGGATATTTAGTCAATCGATACCAATTTAACACCCAGATATTATCGCCGGCTCCTCTCATTATCACCAGACTGCATATGGACCCATCTCTCTCTCTGTTTCTCTCCCCATGTCGCCCTGTTTCTCTGCTTACACACATACATCAATATTAGGTTGCATTAAGCTGTAATAAGTTGTATTGTACCAACGTTTCCAAGTGGCATGGAACAGCTGTGGAATGAAATGAGGTTCAGTGTTGTCTGCCGCTCAGTTGGCACGGCACAGCCCTGGCTTTGGTACAAAATGGCGGCTGTGCTGTATGTTTGTGAACAGTGTGGTTATGGCGGTTAAGGGCTGCTGGTGAGCACCGAAACAGGAGCACATTCATTCATTCATTCATCCATGGCACACAATGAGCTGGCATTGTTGTAGGTGTCGGGCCAACTGTGTGTTCTTCTGAACACAAAACAGTAATTAAATTGTCGCGTGAGAATACGTTAACTCAAAATGTGGGAAACACTATCGACTTAAGCTTGACCAAGATAACAAATTCTGCTGGTTGTTTTAGCCAATACTTTATTTTTTGGGGAATTTCTCACACACACACACACACACAGACACACACACACAAACACACATGTACACCCAGACAGACGGGCAGACACACACACAAGTACATATAACCTCGCACAATACTCTTCCACTCAGCTCAGAAATCCTGCCAAGAGGCAACCTGGGAATTCCCTGAGACAGAAATTGAATTAGTATTGACCCAGGCAGAGCGAAGGGCTGTAGCAGGAACCTGGATTATTGCATCATACAAGGTCCTCGCTGCCAGGAGGACATTGAGACATGTTTGCCATCATACCTCAAGTCTTCAAAGGTGCTTAAGAACAGTCACTCCAAAAAGAATTTTTTGATGTGTTGTCTGCATATAATGTTCACCACTACAATAGTTGCTGCAGTTTTCCTTTATCTCAGAGAAACATGTCAATGTCTATTCAACAAAACTGATGAAGCCTGTAAAGAAACACAGTCGCACTTGTAATTTCTAAGAACGTATGAAGAATATTGATATAGGTCTCCCAGTGTGCAATGATTTACTGTAGTGGTGGTCACTGCATGAGTCCTGTCATCGGCAACCACGAAGGGACGACCAGTTTTCTACCAGTTTTTTAGCAAAACCTTCAAGAATCTTGTTTCATGAATCTTTCTAAATTTAATTTGCGTCTTACGAGCCGTAGATTTGGAGACATAGCGCTAAAGTAGGTGTCCATGTAGAGTGTCATACCTTTTACAGTTTTAGTGCAGTATGTCACTGGGTTTAACTAGCTACACAAGGAACCCAAGATAAGTAGTCTTTTTTTAAGGTTTGGTGTTGCACAAATATTGTAATATGTGTGACGTACCTCCTTTAAAAACAATGTGAGTTGTCATTCTGCCATGGAAGAGAATTATGAAGGATACAAAGTATTTTGCTTTTACATTAAATCATACAGATTCTATTACAGGCCTGAAAAAATACTCAAATGTTAAAAAATAAATTTTCTTATTTTTGCTCCCATAAGTTGCTATCTTTGACCTGCCACATCTTCAGTCTTTATGTATTGATTAGTATATATGAATTATGTGTTAACTTGTGAGCTAGCACATGGGTTGCCATGCCATCTGCTCGCTGCAGTAGAGTCCATCTTGACTGCACCCAGAAGCCGTAGCTCCAGCACACTTTATCTAGACACAACAAAAAGACACTTAGATAAAATTACCTGAAGGGGTGTGAACATGCATGTGTGTTTAAGGGGTGTATAACTTTTGTGTCTTTTTTAGAAAGGATTCTGTGCTTATCAGACTTACCTTCTTTTAAAAAGAGCTTCAAGCTACACTTTTTGTCAGCTATATTCCCAGTTACTAAAAAACACCTTTCATCCTGTGCTTTGTGATTTCCAGAGGAGATGGATCACATGACAAATGTGAAGATATTTAAAATGATTTTGGGAGACTTTTGGTGGAACAAAAACTAATATTATTTTGTGATTGCCTCCCAGAAGTATGGCAGCACAGCCTACTTTCCAGCCCCCAGTGATGTGAAACACACACATTCCTCTTCTGTTTCTTTTTAGGGCTGATATACACATGCCACACACATAAACACACCGCATATGAATATACACACTCCCCTCTCTGCTTCCTTTTTTTCTCGTCAGCCCCCAGAGATTGTAAAAAAAAAAAAACATTAGACCTGCAGTGGAGGGAGTGAGGGGATGGAGAACACGTTAAGGAGAGGATAGTAGGGAAAGAGTCAACAGATTTCAACTCCCAAAACAGCTCGGGAAGGCCCCTAGGGATGGAGGGATGAGGTGAGAGGGAGAGAGGGAAGAAAGGATGTCAGCAGGAATTACTATCACTGTCTCAAGCAGGCGTGAGGAGCAACTCCCCTCTCCTCCTCCTCCCCTCCTTCAATACCAACACACACACATATATATACACACACATGCACTCTGTGACGTAGGCTTGCATACAGGTGTGGTACAGAGACACACACACACACACAAACACACACACAACCAATAGTACCAACTCTCTGCCTACATGCATACTCACACACAGCCGCTCGGACTCTGGGGAGAGCCCAAGTAGGAATTGTGTGTGTGTGTGTGAGTGTGTGAGTGTGTGAGTGTGTGAGTGTGTGTGTGTGTGTGTGTGTCATATTATGCATGGTATGCATGATGTAAATTACATTAGTCTCTTAACCTGAGTGACAAGAGTGCAAAGTATGAATGGTATGTGGTATCATGTGCTTATTCAAACATGCTTACAGTGAGATGATGAGATATGGTTTGTATGTGTGTGTGTGTGCGCGTGCACCGCAATATTTGCATGTGTTATTTTTGTAGCAATAACCAGTACCACATGATCTCCGGTTGTGCAGTAATGCGCAGCTTGATCCCTGTCTCCTGGTACTCTGACTGCTATTTTTTCTCTCTGCTTCCTTGTTCTTTTCTTTTTTTCTCAACATTTTGTTCCTATCAAATCTTTTATTTATGAGTTCAAGGAATGTGGACTTTTTTTTTTTCCTGAATTAGTTCTTTGATCAACCTGCAGTTGTGCAGCTAGATAAGCGCAATACGGTGCATATGTTACTGCTTTTGCGGGATGCTCGTATCATCTACTACACTGACATGCTGCTGACACGTTAGTCTGCAGAGTGGGGACGTGATGTACAAACAATTAACCTACCTTTCCTTGAGGCTAAGTTCTTCCAATTGTGTTTAAGTTTTTTTTTTTTTTAATGTAAACCGTCATTTTTTGATGAATCGCCCTCTGTCACTGTCCAACAGTATGTTTTGTCATATTCATCAGAAATGATCACGTGGACATAATTCACAGTCTGAGAGCATCCTGAGTAGCGGTGGTAATGTTGTGCTGAATGGAAGAGGGGAAATAGCCTCGTCGTATATCCCCATAGCTGTGGCCTTGTAGCAGGAGAACTCATGAATCTCATTGCTCTCCTATTCAGCTGGAAATAGAGTTCTTGTACGCAGCGCGCTTCTCAAAACACTGGAGCGGACGCTGCATGTTTATGATTGTGGAATTAATCTGTGTGTTCTCCCAAAATACACCCGGTGACAAATGTCTACTCATAAAAGTGATAAAATCCCTTACTCACTACATTTTTTACATCTAAGGAGGTTCCCTGATGAATTTACTTTCAGAACAGAAAATAGTTCAGAGCAGTTTTGTTCCTCATCAAAGGTAGATGCTGAATACCTCAACAAGTGTTGTTTCTTTGTGGTATTTGCCTACTTTGCAGCCGATTTACAGTTGACTCAGAACTGCTCCATACTGTACCTTGTGCGTGTCAATCTTGTAATTTCGGGTCATTGTGGTTCATCGCTTAAAGTAGCAACCAGTCATTTTTAATCCCAAATTAATCAGTTAATCCCAGTCCAGCGTCAGGCTGTTGTTAACACCATGTCAGACCGCCGTCTGCACCTCTCCTCTTGACCCTCACCACTTCCTTCCCATGCGCTCCTAAACCCAACCCCCCTTCTTCCCTCTTATTGTGTCTAAACCCTTCATCAGTGTTGTGGAACTCAACTGGACCTTTCTTTGAAATTCAGTGACATCCGGCCTTGAGGCAGAGAATATGGCATCCAGTTATATCAGCCCAAATGTTGAAAGCGTGAATTAAATTTCACACACTCCAAAGTAAATGGATAAGCTTATGTTGCTACTCGACCTGAATATGCTGTATTGAGTTTATAAATATACAATATTCAGTAGCCTTGAAGCAAAATGGATGAATTTATTTAAATTTGTCTCAATAATTTTTATTTCTAATATCTTTAGAGCCGATTGATATTAGTCAGTGTAAGTGTCCTACCTCCGGTGGGAATATGTGTTTGTGTGTGAGGGCGGGGGTGGCAAGCCGGGTGGGTGGCTGTGCGTGACTAGAACAGGACAAAGCTGGCTGCCTTGAGGGGGAATAAGGGGGACCTTCCATACCCCCGATGCACAGAGTGATATGAATCTTAACCATTGTGACGGAGAAAGATGGAGCGGGAGAGAGAAGCGCGAATCGGCTGCGCAGGGGAGGGAGACTTCTGGGATTCCAAAGCAGTGACCGTGAAAGTGCTTAGATAAACAGAGAGAAAGACGGAGAGGGTAAAGAGGGGAGGGCAAAGATGGTGAAATGGTGGTGGAAGAAGCAGTGGAGGGAAGAGAGGACGAGAAGGTGTAGGCATGTTGACAGGGGGGGAGGAAATGAGACCTGCTGAAGATGGGGGTGAGAGAAAAGCAGATGGCGGTGAAACCAAGTAGAGAAGTTTTTAAATAAGTTCAGCAGGAGTCAGAGGGATGGGAAGCTGCCCATCTTACTCTATTTACTCCTTCACATGTGGCTCTCCGATCTCTTTCTCTCCATCTTCTTCCCACTCCTTCCTTTTAAATAATTCAGGCCTGCTGGCTGTATTAGGGCAGGTTTCCTTGACAAGTCGTGTGTGTGTGTGTGTGTGTGTGTGTGTGTGTGTGTGTGTGTGTGTGTGTGTGTGTGTGTGTGTGTGTGTGTGTGTGTGTGTGTGTGTGTGTGTGTGTGTGTGTGTGTGTGTGTGTGTGTGTGTGTGTGTGTGTGTGTGTGTGTGTGTGTGTGTGTGTGTGTGTGTGTGTGTGTGTGTGTGTGTGTGTGTGTGTGTGTGTGTGTGTGTGTGTCTGACTGACTGACTGACTGAAGGGCATCTCCAGCCTTCCAACTGACCATTCCTCTAGTAGCAACGGGCAAGTAATCAGACACAGAGGGCAAGAGAGAGGGAGTGCACACCTGGGATGAATATGTCTATGTTGCCTATCCAGCATTGACCTTCACATCATGCAGAGAGAGGGAGAGAGAAAAGAGAGTGCAAGAATGGGAAAGAAAGAGTGTCTATGGCATCAGAAGAGTGACCCACTTACTAAATGATGGATTCTCAAAGCCAAGTCTGATTTATTGGCTGAGTGTATTTGCTTTGCGAGCGCCCTTTTCACTATAGTGAAGAGTGTATCTGAGTAAGTGTGTGTGCGTGTGTGTTTTAAAGGGTGTTACTCGCATGTCCTCCTTAACCCACTTACACAGGTGGGCCTTGCTGAAAGACCTGAGACATAAGTGTAGTTAAGTATAGTTAATATAATAGATGAGGGTGTAGAGCATATACTGCAACAACATAAACAAAAAGTTTTTTTTTTTAAGAAACGAAGACTAAGGAAAACTATAAAGGGTTATATTAAAAACTGTTTACGTGTGGTGTATTATGTGTCTTGTGGAAAACAGCACTCTACTGATGTATCATAATTACGGACACTGCTACAAAACGGGGTCATATTTGGTTGAATGCCAATTAGAAGCGTTTGTTGTGGAAAAAAGAAGTTTGGCAAGCTGCGCTTTAAGTTTGAGTTTGTAAAATGGCCGGATCATCTTTGCCCAACATAAAAAGGGGAAACAAAAACTCAAAATTCAAAACACACAGGAGGACCAGGGATGAAAAGATTGAAACTAATCCATTCTGGGATTGCGTCTAATGATTTATTTTTGCTATCTGTTTATCCTATTAATTGTTTGGTGTATGAAATGTCAGATTTCCCAAAGCCCAAGGTGACATCTTTAAAGGTTTTAAAATGTCTTTATTGTAACATTTGTTTCAGCTTAAAATCCCAGATATATTTAATCTATAATGACATAAAAAAACAAAAAATCTGCAAATTTTCACATTTGAGAAGATAAAACAAGTATTTGGGGCCTTTTTGGCTTGGAATAAAATTCATAATTGTTTCAGCTTGAAGCCAATAGATGCAACATATGATCGACCTCTAGAGTACAAAGCTGGTACATACTTCTGTGTTGGCTTTTTGTTAATACAATTTATGTTATCATCTTTTACAATCGGTAGAAAAGAGATCCTCCTCAGCCATACACCACCTGCCCGACTGGTATGAACCCAATATGACCGACCTCTGTGTGTTATTCAGTTAACGTTAATTTTTCAATACCATTTATTTAGCTGGAGTTGTGTGCTTTGACACTGTGCAAAGCTGAAGGGCCCAAACAGCAAAGTGGGTACATAAACATGAGACAAATGATGTTGACACAGTGGATCAGCCCAGCTGCCACTTTGTAGCAATGCACTTTGATAGATTTCATAAATAGTTTGAATCATGGCTTTTTTGTGTCCACCCATCATCGCTGTCGCTGTCTTCCTCCCGCCTCTGTCGGCCCTGTCACTGTCTGAGCGGTGAGCTACTGTAGCTATATTCAGGTTTATGTATCCGAGCCTGGCACCTGTACAGATCAGCCCTGTATTTACACTGCAGCTCCATTTAGACTGCAGAAACATGGAGAGCACTCATTACTCTGAGGTTTAGGCTATCCGACAGAGGGATACAGGGGGAAAAAAAGACGGACGGAGCGAAGGATGGATGGGTGGGGCAATGGCTTGGCACCAATCCCAGCTCCGGATTGGTTGTTGTCCTGGCAACGGCACGTCTGACCTTATTTACCCCCTCGCGTGCCCCTCGCCGTACGTGCACTGCGCTCTCGCCCATGTGCATTTCTTTTGCTGCACACTTTCTCTGCGTGAGAGCTGCAACTCTTCTTGAGCCCTTTCCCCCCTCACACTTACTTTACAAGTGTGGCCACCTCCACGCAGAGCAGGTGAGAGAGTCAAGTCAGAACACTTACAGCTGCTGGCGTGCTGGCGGGCATAGCGAGTAAGGCAACATTTGCAGTGTTTTTGGTCCACTCGCCAAAAAGAAAAAAAAGGAGCCATAGACTGCGAGACTGCACTCTTGTCCATTTATATTGTGGACAGTAATTTCATACCTCCCCAGAAAAGTCGTTGGGAAGCGTATTTTAGGATCAGACTAGACCACACATGGAGAGCACTGCCTATGCATGACAGGGCTCTGCCACAAAGGGGGATGATGGTTTCTGCAGATCTGCAGCCGTATCGAAATGGTTCCGATGGATTGGTTTCCATCTGATGGGTCCTGTGGACCCGGATCATGCAATTTTCCTCCGCTCTGACGGCCGTAGCCATACATCCTGTGGTGCTGCTGAGTCCAACAGAATAGACACACATACACACAAAGGAGGAGGACCTATGCCATAACAGGCAGAAAATAGGGTCCATCTTTACCTGAGGCTGAGGATCCCTCAGGGTGTGTGTGTGTGTGTGTGTGTGTGTGTGTGTGTGTGTGTGTGTGTGTGTGTGTGTGTGTGTGTGTGTGTGTGTGTGTGTGTGTGTGTGTGTGTGTGTGTGTGTGTGTGTGTGTGTGTGTGTGTGTGTGTGTGTGTGTGTGTGTGCGTGTGTGCGTGTGCGTGTGCGTGTGCGTGTGCGTGTGCGTGCGCGTGCGTGTGCGTGCGCTGCGAACGAAGCAGCCTGCTGATCCATACAGTTTGAATGCCTCCTGGTCATTTAATAGAGACTGCAGGGCAAGAAATGTGCAACCAATCACTTCATCTGGGCTATAAACATACACCCACAGCCATGCACCAGATTCATATCGATATATGATTCTGTGCAACGTGTGTGCACTTATCCCCTTAGCCATATGTGGCAGAGGTATAAGGTTTGTTTGATGGCAAAGGGCTCCCTCAGGGAACTGTTTAACAGAGGTCATAAGCCACCCACATCTTAATGCATATACAATGTGTGTGTGCTCAGTAGGTTTTTGCAAGAAAACCCACATTACTTAAGTGGATGGAGATGGAAGAGGGGAAAAAGGAGGAGGAAAGTTCACATACCTTCCACATACCTTCCACATTTGGAGATTAGGAGTTATAGAAAAGAAAGCAAAAGGTCTGGTGTAGCGGGGAGATACACTTCCTGCTGACCTTGAAGGAAACACACACACACACACACACATACCAAACAGGAAAGAGTAGATAAGAGCAACAGCTTGTTCCCCTTAAGTCTCTCTTTCCTCTTGGTGAGGAGCGGTTGAGCACCGTCTTTGGCCACAGTTTGATGACACAGAAATTTTAAAGAGGTGGGGTCCGCAAAGCGTTGTGGGTGTGAGTTTGGAGGAGGGTGGTAATGGGATTTTTCAGACGGCTGGGCCGGCGGGGTAGTGGGGGGGCCCCAGATGGTCAGAGGTAGGGGGTGAAGTCCTTGTTTGTGCGCATTGAGGGGAGTAAGCATCAGGTTAGACACAACATTGGTGTTTAGGCTCTGGACACAGCACGGCTTTGTGTGGGAGTGGAGGGGGGGCACACAGTTCATCAAGGGGAGGGAAGGGGATGGGGGACTTGTCCTGATTCTGCTCCGTCTTACATCCACACAGGGAATCGAGTAGGAGGGAGGAAATATGGAACAAAATGGTTTGAGTTACGCAAATTCTTGCAAATGTTGCAGTATCGAGAAGATGAAGGCGCTGTCTTTGCCGCTCATTCTCGGACTCCAAGGTGAAGCACTAAAGGTGTATGATTCCTTTTGTTTCTTCCTCTGAAGATAGGATAGCCTGTGGAGCAGGAGGTCATTGAAGATTTTGAGACCTTAAGGAAACAATGTTCTCCCTCTACCTTGTTTCTCTTTCCTCCTGTTACTGTCTTCAGGCTCTTTATGTCATACATTTCTCTCGTACTTTCCATCAATTAATCCCCATAGTGTAGTACTGTTTTTCCCTAGGCAGTCTTCCAAAGTCTGGTCTTACTCACTTGCCCATCATCAAACTTTATTGGTGTTTAAGTGTGGAAGTTTTACTCCAGTCCCTCTCTAGTCGGACCTGTGTTGAGATTTGCTTGCACGTAATTCTTTGTGATTTAGTTCCTAAATGTCACCAGGGAGCTGCACAACAGAAATCATTAGTAGGTCTCCACAACACAGGTGGGGTGCAAGGAAATATCGCAATATATGTTTTGTGATACTGCATCGATTCTCAAAAGCATCTGTATCATTTTTTAATTAATAGTTTTGCAACGCTTCGTGGCAGACAGTGGTTCATTTTGAGTTGTTTAAACCCTTTAACATCCTTCAGTCATTTGACTCTTCCACTTCATGTAACAAGGTATGCATATAGTGATGTGTTCTTTATCCTGACAGTTTTCCTTAAATTAGATTTTATGAAATCACATTTTATCTCTTGCTTACATTATCAGAATAAATCATGATATATTTTGTCGTTATGATGATATGTATAGTATCGCCAAGTTCTTGCCAACACAGCCCTACAAAACAGGTGGGATTGAAAGGTTAGTGACATACGAGCGAGGCTAGTTGGCAAGCCGCTGTGGCTGGTGAGGTATATCAAGTAGCTTGCTAAGCTAGCTGGCTTGCTAGTTTACTTTGTTGCTAAAGGACAATGAGGTAAAACAGCTTGTTCAAGAGACATTCGTACCATCAACTCCAGCCTCACAAGCAAACTTGTAGTTTACAGAAGAGTTGAAGGTCTTGCAGAGCAGAGTTTTGTACAATTTTATGGTGCAACAAAGCTAATGTCTCTAATATTTGCTTATTTTTATGTTAATGTTCATCAAACTTGAACTTAAAGCTCTTCACAGATTTGCTTTGCCTCAGCAACCATAGCCACTGATTGCAGCAATTCCATTTGATGATTTCATATCGGTGTGAAATTTAGCCATTCAAAATGCTGTTGTGAAGGGCTGGGCAATCAATATTATATCGATATTGTGATATAAGATTAGATATAAATTTGGGATAGCGTAATACAACATCCTGGATTTAAAGGCTGCATCACAGCAAATGTAATGTTCTGAATTAACCAGACTGTTCTAGCTGTTCTATTATTTTTCTTTACCCCCATTACTAATGATTATTTATCAGAAATCTGTGTAAATATTTTGTGAAAGCACCAATAGCAAACCTTACAATATCATGGCAATATCGATGTCATGGTAGTTGGTCAAAAGAATTGTGATTTCTGATTTTCTCCATACTGCCCAGCCCTATCGGTGTGACTGGTTCATTAGGATGACTGGTCGGATCAACCACACACACACAACTGTGACATCCAGAACACTAAGGCAATCTGTATGTTGAAGTTGACGTTTATTCATTGAGATTAATGACTCACCTGACATCTACTCATCATTCATCACACGGTAAACCCAACCCATCTGATACACCGAAACTGAAATAAACAATACCGCTTCACATAGTCATCCTCCTAGAGAGCGCCAAAAACCCTCCCATTTCACCAGAAGTGTTACTACAGCACCCACAGAGGTTGAAGCTGCGTCGTGCATGCTACGCGCAGCGGGGTACAGTGACCACAGCATGCTGTGCCCAGTCAGCATAGTGACTGAGTTAGTGATTGGCCCGCTGTGATTGACCACGGAAGAACTGAGGCTCCACCAAGCCTTTCGACCTCCCGCCGTCAACACAAGAAACCCAGCGACTTTTTCTGGGGGCTCATTATCGCCCCATCATGAGCATGAAAGTGTTTTTTTAAAACTACAGCATCTACAGTTACAGATACATGCATTCAGGATGCATAGTACAGTCTAGCATTGTAGAATTTTGTTAGCCCCCGTGTTTATCTGCCGTACATGCGTTAAGTGCCCAAGTGTATTCAGTATGCATAGTACGCAGCTGCTGTGCGTGATCGAGTATCTGCTCTGTATTCCTGAAGCCATGTTGTGGGATTGTTGCTCCTTTAATTATTCTCTCATATTAAAGGATCAAAGGTCTCTGCCTGAAGTCAACCCCCTGCATTTCATTATAACTGCACACACACACTCGCATGCACGTGTGTATATATGCTTTTGTGTGCACACACGTTAACACACATTGGGTTATATCATGGTTATGTTCAATTTTTGAATTCTGAATGTGATTTCCTGCAATTATAAAAAGGATCAATGTTAGCCTTTTCAAGTTCTCCATTGAAGAGCCCAGCATGTAATTTTTGATTTGGCTCCTCGGTGAGTTTTTCTTTATCAACCAAGAGCTTGCTCCAGCCCTCAGAAGGGTGTCACCGATCACCCTCTGGCGTGGGGGATGGAACATGTTTTATTCTCCAGAAGTTGTGTGTGTGTGTGTGTGTGTGTGTGTGTGTGTGTGTGTGTGTGTGTGTGTGTGTGTGTGTGTGTGTGTGTGTGTGTGTGTGTGTGTGTGTGTGTGTGTGTGTGTGTGTGTGTGTGTGTGTGTGTGTGTGTGTGTGTGTGTGTGTGTGTGTGTGTGTGTGTGTGTGTGTGTGTGTGTGTGTGTGTGTGTGTGTGTGTGTGTGTTTCCCCTCTGTTCCAGCACTGGACCAAACGAATCCTCTCCTCTGTTTCCAGAGGTGTTCTCCTACTTATAGGCTGCTCCAGCACTCTGTTCTTTATCACCCACAGCCCTTTCGGTTCTCCCATGATGCCTCTGTGCTGTCACCGCTCTGCTGTGGCTGGCAGGAAAATGGGAGGATGCTGAGTGTAATTAGGGCGTAGCCAAGCCTACCAGGGCCAGAGAGAATGAACGTGGAGGAAGGAAAGGGGTGAGGATAGAAAGAGGGCTGACAGTTTGACATCAGTAGAGCAAGCTGTCTCTGTAATTGCTGGCGTGCATATGGTACAGGCCGAGGTTGGAGGCTTGTGGGAGGAAAAGGGGGAGGGGGTGGGGTAATGGAGGATAGAGAAGAGTCAGATATAAGAGGGAGATGCAGCCTCCAAAGTGGGGAAAGATGAGGGAGGAGATCGAGTAGAGGAAGGGGCTGAGGAGAAATGCAGATCTGGTGGGTGGCTGAGGAGGGAACAGGACCCGTAGAAGACCTGCGGAAGAATCTTGAGTGAATGACATGTAGATGGGGGGGTGGGGGTGGGGGGGGCAGCGTGTTGACACAGCACACGTCTATTATTACATTCACATATTCACAATGCACATACACGCTCACACACTTCTACAGCTAGTGCATCTAAGTAAACTCAGAGAAGCCTCAGAAGGCACCACTGGTTGTGTGTGTGTGTGTCTGTCTGTGTGTATGTATGTGTGCGTGTCTGTCTGTCTGTGCTTACACTGGCTTCATGTGCTGTTCTGTTCCCTTAACCAGACAATCAAGTTCCTTTGTTCAGCTGTAATTAGCACACACAGGTAATAGAGCTATCGGGAAGTGGTCACACACATTCACAGAGGAGGTATTGATCAGGTGTGTGTGTGTGTGTGTGTGTGTGTGTGTGTGTGTGTGTGTGTGTGTGTGTGTGTGTGTGTGTGTGTGTGTGTGTGTGTGTGTGTGTGTGTGTGTGTGTGTGTGTGTGTGTGTGTGTGTGTGTGTGTGTGTGTGTGTGTGTGTGTGTGTGTGTGTGTGTGTGTGTGTGTGTGTGTGTGTGTGTGTGTCCCGATCAATGGTGTCCTGTCGCGTTGATAGATCGCCAATTCCACATGCTAGATATTGAGCAGGAAGCAGCTTTTGGCGAGACCTGCTTCCCCACGACACACACACACACTCTTCTGCTCCATTGTCTCACTCAGACTTATGCACCATTGCTCGCACATCGTTCAAAGTGAACAGAAAACGTAGATTTCTATTTCAGGTTTGCTGTCCTTTGTGCTCTTGTCATTTCTCCTCTCATTGCCCAATCCATCTTTGACACCCTCTGCAGATTTGATGGACCCACTCAGTCTCGTGCTTCCTGTCATGTCTATCTGTTTCATTTCAGTTTTTCAGCTCTGTCTCCTCCTCCTCCTCGTCTTCCTCTCTCTCTGCACTTATTCTTCCTCTTTTATTCTTGTGGTCTCTCCTCTTCTCTGTCCGCCTACTTAACTTAAGTCCGCCGACCACGGCCATCCTCCCTCCCAATTCTGCACTCTTTTTCCCTCCCATGTTCCCCTTCACTGACTCCCAGCACTCCCTTCCTCTCTCCTCCGGTCTGTCACCCCTCTGTAAAGACTCCCACTGATGGACCTGAACCTTCTGCCCAAGCCACATTCTTTTCTCCTGCGCTCCATGCGAAGAGGAGCCCAATTAAAGTCCGTCTCCTCTCTTTCTTCAACTCAGTTGTACTCCTCTCTGCGTGCGTTTGCACTCAGACTCTCTGGGGTCACTAATTAAAACACTTTACTTTCTTTTCTCTTTACTCCACTTTTTATTTTCCCACCTGTTCATCCTACTTTCCTCTCCTTAGCCTTCTTATTCATTTATTTAATTCCGTCTCTCTGCTGTAGCCTGTCTCAAATGCTCTATTTTCATCAGTCTCCACCTGTTTTCCTCTGGGCCTCTTCTCGTGTCACTCCATGGCTCACATTTCTTCCCTCCATTTGTCAAATATTTCTTTCTCATTTGTTGTCCTCTACATTGTTTTTCCATGCCTTTATGATTTCTTCATGTTGAATTCACCTCTCTCACCTCTTCCTTTGTATTAGTTTGTGCACGGGTAACTTTTTAACCTGCAGCTGACAGGAATTCCAAATCCACAGTCTAAAGGAGCACACATTATGCAGCTCCTCTGTTCTTATGATGCTGTCTTGTCCAGATTTGTTGCTACGCCTAAAGTCAGTCAACCTCGACTGAAGACGTGGTTGTGCATGTGCATGCGCATGCACGTCCGCAGAAGTTTGCACACGCCTTTGAATATCCATGCTGCATAGTGAAAGAGTGGAAAGCAGAGGAACTCACGTTTCTTTTACTCTGAACTCCATTCAATGGTCTTTAGCATATGAGGAATTGATATTCTCCCTAAATATCGCTTAACACCGCTCACTTGCTTGTCTGCGAGTAAAATGCAATTGCATCATTGTAATTGTAAATTGTTAAAGATTCTTTTAAGACCTGCACAACTTTGCTTTATCACCCTGCGTAATCGTTGCGTGTAATATTGATGAACTATCCATCTGCCGTAACTATCCACATTCCTCCGAGCACAAAGGAATTATGGAATACCTGTCATCCGTCTTCTTTTTCACTTTCTCTCTCTGTCTGTGTTTAATCACCACCTCCCCCCCTTCAGTCATGTATTACTCTGTGTAATCGTCGCATGAAATATTAATGCCATTGTCGTTCTTCCTTCCAGGTTAACAGCAGGAGATCTGTCAATCCAGGTGAATCTGAACGACTACCTGGATATTTACTGCCCACACTACCCCAACAAGGGGAGCCAGGGCCCCAGGCAGCCAGAGACGCTGGCCCTCTACCTGGTGGGAGAGGCTTCTTTCCAGGGCTGCGTGGAGACCAGAGGGGCCATCAAGAGGTGGGAGTGTAACACCCCCTACGCTCCGTTTGGACCAGTGCGCTTCTCTGAGAAGATCCAGAGGTTCACCCCCTTCTCACTGGGGTTTGAGTTTATCCCTGGGCGCCACTACTACTACAGCTGTGAGTGGAGGATATGTGTGTGCATGCGTGCATGTGTGTTTCAGTGAGTTAAGAGATTCAATTGGGTCTAAAGTAAAGCTGGGTATCATTTAGAATAGCATGATACCAGTACCAAAGCAGTCATGAGTTTTAATGCCGATTTATTTGACAAAATATACCAAACTTCTGAATTAATCAGTTTTTTGTTTTATTTTCTTAACAAGGAGCCATGCATAATCTTCATATTGTCAATAAGTAACAAAGTTTTAGAATTTTGTGGTTTGACCAGGACACATTTCAGTCGGTGATGGCTGCAGATTATTTTGATTATCGTGTAATCTGTGGACTATTTTCTGAGAAAATCCATTAATTGTAGGGATTGACCAATATGGATTTTTTAGGGCCAGTGCCCATATCGATTATTTTTTTTCATCAGCCTTAGCTGATGACCGATATGGACTGCCGGCTTTATGGAGCCAAAATTGTCTGGTACATGATAAACATGCTATGGCTATCGTGGTCTGCAAGTGAACTGCAGCGTCTCCAGCAACACGGAACTGCCTGTGGACGCCTGTCTCTAAATACTGCAGGGGAAAGAAGTCGTCGAACACAGCAGCCTGCCTTAGCCGCTGCCCGTACACGTTAAAAAAAAATGAATTACTTGGCATTGAAATATCCAAAAAATTGTGAAAAATGTCCATAACCATTTCATAAAACCAATGATGACGCATTCAAAATGCTTATTTTGTCCATCTAATGGTCACACACCCCAAAAATGTCAGTTTACCATCAGATAAAATTCCTAAAAGTAGCATATCCTTACAACTAAGAAGCTAGAGAGAGATGATGTTTTTAATTTTTTCTTGAAAAATTGACTTCAAGCCCTTGAAAACTTGGACTGAAATCATAAATATTTCACTGTAACATAAAATATTCATGACAAAATAAGCAAAAAAATCAAAGTTCAGCCTTGAAAGAGTCTAGAATTGTGTAACATCCTATCCCGTTCGATCGATTTATGGTTGCAGATTAATTTCCTGTCATTAATCCAAAAGTATTGTGGTTCAATACATGGCTAAAAGGTATGTGTTTTTAATGTGCAACGGGAATTATCACTTGCTGTCTTGTGAGAAATGTCTATTCTGTAAAGCAGAGAATATTCGCTTCAGGCTCCTCACACTGGAAGCCAAGTAAAACAGCCCAAAAAGAGAAAAATATGTAAATATTTGATGTTTCAATTCATCAGGCTGTGCATAGACACCTGCATTGGAGGATATTTCTAAGGGATGGAAAAGTTGAGAGCTACTTTAGCCAATGTCTTTTTATGAGTCTTTGAGTGTCTGCAGTCTACAGCTTATGGCATCAATGTTTGCCATAAATTTGCACTGAATGACATTAATTTGATGTTTTCTTAAACCTGTGGGCTTTTACACAAGTTTACTGATGGTTTCTTCTTTCCCCATTACACTCTATTGTGCTCCTCTCTCCTCACTCATTTATTTCAAACCACTGGAGGGAGAAAAAGGGAGGCAGAAGATTGCTTAGTGGCTGTAAAATCAGTTGACTGTTGCCCCTCCCCCCCCCCCCCCCCCTTTTTTTTTTTTTTTTTACAACTTCTGGTGTCAGTCCAACCAAGAGGAGGAGGACACGAAACAAGACAGAGAATGAAAGAGTCAAGTGAAAGCATGGTATGGAAGGGTGACAACAAAGAGACAGAGGGGACCGCAAAGTGTAGGAGGAAGAAATGGAGATCAATACGGGACGACAGTGCAGGAGGGAGGGTGGGGGTGGGGGGATAAAGGCAGGCAGAGAAGCAGACGGAGGTAGAGAAGCGTGGAGGAGTGACAGAGGCAGAGAAAGAGCAAAAGATGGACATAGTCTGACAGTACAGGAAGGGGGAGTGGAAAGGGTCGAAAGAGGCCGAACGAGAGGAATCCACAGTGGAAGAAGAAAAGGGAGATCAACAAAAGCGATGGAGAAAAAAAGGGATGGATGAGATGAAGAGAAAGAATCTTTGCATAAATTACTGTTGCGGTCCAAGGGACAATGGAGCATTGTGAGAGCATGAGAGAGTGCTTACACACACACACACACACGCTAACACACATGTATATATGTACACATATACACACACGGCTATTGTGGTTGTTCAGGCCGGTTCAGAGAAAAGCAACAATAGGTCCCCCCCCCGGTCAGGCCACATCGGGCTCAGAGCGATTGTGTGTGTTTTGTCCACATCAAAGATAAGGCGTAAAGTTGGTCCAAATGTCTGGCTCTGGGGTCTGTGGGCTGAATGGGAGAGCACTGGAGACAGTATAATGGCATTAGCCTGGGAGAACAGTACAATAGTATTAGAAACACTAATGGCATTAGTTGGCTCAGTCTGAGCCGGGCTCAGCTCCTCTCTACGGCTCCCACAGACTACGACACTGACAACCCACTGTTTCTGTCTGACCTGCTGACCAACACTCGCAGGTTTTCCACAGACGGATCCCCACAAACAGGAAACACCTTGACATCCTCTGACAGTCATCTGCTCCTAACATGGAACCAATTGAGGGAAGAGCAACCTTTCCAGGCGACACCTAAAGCTGAAGAATCTACTAGTAATTAGTCAAAGGCAAACACTAATTTAAAGAATCATGTTGTTAAAACTACAATAAATATTGAGTTTAGAAATACAAATTTAATATGAATTGTTTTAAAAGCATACATAGGGCTCAGGAACACTTCCAAAAACCAGTCTGAGAACACAGTTCATCGCTGCATCCACAAATGACAGCTGAAACTCCACCATTCAAAGAGGAAACCGCATATAAACTAGATGCAAAAAAGTTTAGCCTTCTCTAGACTCTAACTTATTTAAGATGGACAGAGACGAAGTAGGGAAACTATCCTGTAGTCTGACGAGTTAAAATTTAACTTTATTTTTGGAACTCACTCTGACGCCGCATCCTCCGGGTTAAAGAGGAGACCGACCATCCGGCTAGTTATCAGCGCACAGTTCAACAGCATCCGTGAAGACATCGTTAATGCTCAACCATATATACAGGTTTTGGTGCAACATATGCTGCCAAGTAGACGACGTGTTTTTCAGAGAAGGCCTTACCTATTTCAGCAAGACGATGCTAAACCACATTCTGCAC
The DNA here is from genome assembly GCF_963691815.1 of Echiichthys vipera. Classification (NCBI taxonomy): domain Eukaryota; kingdom Metazoa; phylum Chordata; class Actinopteri; order Perciformes; family Trachinidae; genus Echiichthys; species Echiichthys vipera. Next base: position 13,926,778 of record NC_139833.1, read on the forward strand.
ACATTACAACAGCAGGGCTTCTTAGTAAAAGAGTCCGGGTACTAATCTAGCCTACCTGCAGTCATGACTCGTCACTTATTAAAAATGTTTGGCACGTTATGAAATGTAAAATGCAGCACTGGAGACCTCAAACTATTTATATGAATATGCAAATATTGCTCATATAAATGTGTACATACTGGTTACAAGATGCCTCCTACTTAACTGAAAAGTACATTTTTAGTGTATTGTGCACTGGCGGCTTCAAGTTTCCACATCCCACTTGGGTAAGTTGCATCCTTAGCCACGATTTGCTTTTTGAACTAGCTGTAATGTCACAAAATCCTGCTCATATGCACTAAACTGAGATTTAAGGTGAACACAGAGAAACTTAACCAAATGAACCTGAAAACAGCCTTAAAGTGTCAAACTCAGCACATGCATCATTCTGAAGCAACAATAAACAAAACAAAAACTTGTTTAAGTCCAAAGTTCGAAGCTCCGGAAAAAAGCTAGTCTGTTGGCCTTGAGTTACGATTTGTTTAGTCAAACTGAAATAAACACCATTAGCTTCCGACATGATCACTGACGAGTGGGTGATCTTCAGCAAATTGGGTTTTTAGTTTCCCTTGGAACCGTCCGCAGTGTCGGACCTCACATCTGTCATGGTGCGTACGACTTGCAGCATCTTTAGTTCTTTCTGTATTTTGGGGAAAGTGGTCCTCACTTGGCTTTAGTTTCATTTATTTGCAGCATTTTCTTTCTTAATCTAACATGCTGTCAAACATTTTAGTTAAGATGTTTAGTGTGTGAGTTGAGCTCTCTCAGCCACCATAGATAGCACCTCATAACACAGCCCCACTGCTCCTGTGCTCCTATCTTATCAGTTGAAATTACAGATACAAAGTGAGACAGACTGTTAGCGATCATACACTCAGCTTGCGCGCTGGGTCCCTGTTGAGTTAGCAGCTGTTTGTGAATAATTCCCCCCAAAAATAAAGCCCTTTAACTTTGATAGATTTGTTTTTGTAAAAGCAATGCTAAACGACAGGTAATACAAGTGATGTTTGCCGGTTTTCCCACATGAGCCGTGATAAGCGTTGATATCGGAGCACTTGTTTGTTTTTGTTTTTTTATGGTCGCACTCTCAGCCGTGTGTGCTATTGTTTTTATTTAGTCGTGCAGCTAAGTGTGAAGCCTGTTAGTCTCTGTGACACACGGAGATTGTGTGATTCTTTATACTGCTCTCAGGGATCGTGTGAGGTATGGATATGGTGGGAACAGGAAAACAACCCCACTGCTCTTAAGCTTTTCTTGTCATAAGAATTCTTCAAAAGTACTAAGAGAGTTCTCAAAGTGAGGATTTGACTGAAAGATTTCATTCTGCTTTTGCACGTCTCATTTTATCTGTTATCATTTTGAATGCCAGCCTCTTTTTTGGGTTCAGTAGATCCGCAGCACATTTAAATCTCTCTTTCTGTTGATCTCGTTGTTCTTTCTAGCTCTGCCCTCAGACGAAGGCCCTCCTCTGCCATGTATGAAGTTGCGTGTCACCGTGTGCTGTGAGCCCAGTGAGTACACTTTTCATCTGTTCTTCCTTTCATGCTCCCCCCTGTTTGTACACCAAGAGACTCCTCTCTCTGCCTCTCTTATCTCTACTACCAGGGCATGATGATGATGATGTTTAGGCTGCTCCCCACAACTATTCCTCTTCTATTTCTGAATAACTGTAATGCTCTAATTCTCTCCACTTTTATCAATGAAACTAAATCTATCTCTACCCGTCAGAATCCTGCATTATCTTTAACCTTGTAAGATGAGACTTTACTCCACTCTCCACTCCACGTTGGCTTTTAAACCATAATTGGATTGAGGGTTTGTAAAGAATTAGTTCCCTCTCTTCTCTCCTAACTCCCTCCATTCTCTCCTCTTTTTCTACCTCCCTGTCTCCCTCATTCACCCACTCTCCATCTCTCTCTTTCCCAGTGTGAAATTCCCAGAGTTGATCTAATCCAGAGCACGCCTGGAGTAATGTTAGTCTTCCAGTCCAGTGAGCTGCCCATTCCGGTTGGGAATATTGCCCAGTCACTGTGGGAATCCCTGTACTAGTTGTTGTGTGTGTGTGTGTGTGTGTGTGTGTGTGTGTGTGTGTGTGTGTGTGTGTGTGTGTGTGTGTGTGTGTGTGTGTGTGTGTGTGTGTGTGTGTGTGTGTGTGTGTGTGTGTGTGTGTGTGTGTGTGTGTGTGTGTGTGTGTGTGTGTGTGTGTGTGTGTGTGTGTGTGTGTGTGTAATTTTATGTATGATCATTTTCCTGTGTCTGTGCACTTTGTGTTTTTGTGCATTCCTGCATGGGTATGTGGGCCTTTGCATGTGCTCTCTGGCTCTTTGTGCGTGTGTTTCTGTGTGCGCGCGTAAGCACCCCCCGCATATGCGTGTCTGAGACGTCTGTCCCAGTTCCCATCCCATTGCTATCTGCAGGGGGCTTGTCGTGCTGTCCCAGGCTGAACTAACACACACACTTTTTTTTTCCAGGGAAGCTGGTTGCAAGGTTCTGTGTATCTGCATGTGTATGAAACCCGTTTACTAAATTCTTACATGTCCTTTTAACGGACCCCCATTACACCACCTTGATTAAATTTGTGTTACTTTTAGCACAGATAGTTGTTCGGTGGTAAATTGCTTATGTAGTCTTCTGACTCTCTGACGGTACCCATCAGCCTATCTGAGCCAGACTTTACTGTTAAAGCCCATTACTTTACATAAGAAAGACTTCCACATACTTCCATCTACTGTTTCCTTTCCTCATCTCTTTTTTTCTCACCCTCTCATCCTGTTCCTTAACCAAAACTAATCCCAACTAAATGTCAGGATCTCCCTCTTCTTGCCACCTCCCCACCATCACCACCACTTGAACCTCCCGCTCTTTCTTTCTTTCTAGTCTTCTGTCATTCCTGAAGTGGCACTAATCCTCCCCTTCTCTCTGTCTCCTCAGCTTTCCCCTCCTTCCCTCATTTTTTATGATCTTTCGCTACTGGAGCAAAACTAATCTAGGCACCATCCATGGCAGTCTCTTACACCCCCCCCCCTCCCACACACCCCCATTCCTCCTCACCCCACCTCCTCCACCTTCCCTGTGTCTTGTCTATCTCTTTGTTGTATCTCCATATCCACAATGCTGTTTTTCACCGACTCCTCTCTCCCTGTTTCTCCGCTCCGCTCCATCTCTGTCGCGCACATGCTGTGCGGCAAGTGCGTTGGGATGAGAATACATGAGGCCGGAGAGAGAAGAGAGGACGAGATGGATGAGAGAGGACATGGAGGAGAGTTTGAGGGTCTCTCTCTCTCTCTCTCTCTCTCTCTCTCTGTCTTTCTGTTTGACTGTCCATTAGTGACCGCTTACCACAGCTGTTGTTGTGTCGTTCCCTGTGGTAACACCTTACATACCCTCTGGTTCCTTCCTGCTCTGGTTCCCTTTTATCTGACAGGTAGCATGGCAGTAGGGTGTGTGTGTGTGTGTGTGTGTGTGTGTGTGTGTGTGTGTGTGTGTGTGTGTGTGTGTGTGTGTGTGTGTGTGTGTGTGTGTGTGTGTGTGTGTGTGTGTGTGTGTGTGTGTGTGTGTGTGTGTGTGTGTGTGTGTGTGTGTGTGTGTGTGTGTGTGTGTGTGTGTGTGTGTGTGTGTGTGTGTGTGTGTGTGTGTGTCTGCGATGGCAGCCTCTTGTCCTACAACTACATCTTATCACAACTTCAAACCATGCACTTCCCTTCTTCTCTGCCCAAAATGATTTTTTCCTTGCAGAAAGCATGAGATTAAACAGTACTTCCATGCGGGGATGCCCTGTCTGTGTTTGAATTAATTTTCCATGGGAAGTTAAGCTGGGGAATTTTGGAAATGTTCTGTAGTCCACGGGCTAAAATGTGTGGCTTCAAAAGTCCAGGGTTCCGGAAATCATTGGTGCATGTGATGGAGGAATGCACAGTAGGGGGCGTGGCCTCAATACCACCGCAGTAAACAGTGTGCTATGTGCATATGAGCATAGATAGTCTCTGTACTCGCATGAAATCTGGTTGTTTGAGTCAAGATTATGCTAAAATATATTTTCCCCTGTTATAGTTAAAAATCCCTGTCAAGGTCCAACCTTCATTTTTATTCCCATGGAAAGTTTCACGGAATTTTGCAACCCTAGCCAGCACACACGCGCGCACTCATGCACCTTGCTCACACCGGTCTGAAGGACAGAGTGATGACAGTGAGAGGGTCCGTCAGGTACGCTGTCATTGCTCCAAGGTCAGCCACCACTCGCCGGTCCCTCAGTCTCCTCTCCAGTGTGTGAACGTGTGTGTTTAACGCCTTAATTTAACCCAAGAACACAACAAGCACTCACAGGAGAGAGTTACTGACGCAGGGAGCTCCTAATGACATCCTCTGTGTCTGATGTTTCCTCATTCTGGTTGTTGCTTGCGGCATTATAGTATTAAGCACGTTTTGGCTTTTGAGGTTTATAGTTGTTTGGGGCTTCGTGATGTACGTGATGATTTGAACACAACGCTGTCACAAAACACAATTAGACAGAGTGCTTTGCTGAAAGGTGCTTGATCCTGTTGCATCAGAAAACAAGGCTCTGAATGGGCACCAGCAAACGGGTGTCATAAGAATTCTGCGGCGCTTTGCAGCCCCTCTGTTGCGTCTTTCAGCGCTCGCTTCGCCTCTCACTCCATACTTACCTTTCTTTCCTTTTTTGTGTTGCAACTTCCCTCTAAAACTCCTCCTGTTGTGTTTATCTCCTTGTCGCTCTGTCTCTCCGCCTTTCCCCTTTTTTTTCGCCGCCCTACTGTGAGAAACCATTACAGACCAACTTCTCTCTCTCTCTAATTGATTCCTGTTCTCTCTCCGTCTCTGTTCCCTCTTTTCTGTCGTTCTCCCGCTGTGAGCAGTCCATTGCATTCATTTCAGTTTGCAGAGCTTCACCATTTTCCTTCTCTTTTTTTGGCTGCTATTTTTTTTTTTTTAATTTCTTACATCGCTGCCCTCCTTTACCCCCTCCGCTCTCTCCCAAATACCTTTGTACCCTCTGAACTCAATACACACAAGGACACAACTTGAAAACACACACACGCACACACACACACTGCTTGCCCAGGCGAGCTCCCTCCGACCCCAAACTCGATACTCAAAATTAGACTTTAACAGCTTTCGTCGATTTCGCTTTTTTCATTCGCCGTTTTTTCGCCTTTGCCTTTTTTTGTTTAATTTTTAGTAAAGTGCTAACAGTCAGGGTTGGTTAGCATTAGCTCCTGTGTGTGTGTGTATGTGCGTGTGTGTGTAAAATGGCGGCACGAGAGGAGAGGTGGGATGGTGGAACAGTGTCTGTCTCTGCAGTGGGGCGTTCTGCCGGCTGGAGACACTCACACACATACACTGGCATGCACACACACACACAGACACTCACACATTTAGCCATGGTTGTGTATGTACAGTCACACGTGCTGCATGTTTCTGACTGCATTGCAGAGACGGCACAGTTCTTCCAGTCACACCAGCGCGGACGCCATTTTGTGGCTTGCATGATGAAAATTATGATGTTGACACAAACTAGTGGTCCTCGGTGTTCAAATGCGCATGTGATTTAGAGTCGGATCAAAACACACATATCACACACAGCTGGATAAACACAAGGCATTTAACATCTTTAGTTTCGAACTGTGGCAAGGCGTTGCGCACACACACACACACACACACTCGCAAATTGGTACTTTTCAGTAAAGTGTTTTTCCTCTACCCAAGTAAATTACAAGTTTGACTTCAAGCATATTCGTAAGTGTCATAAAATCATTATTTTTTATATAGCTATGTTTGCCACATCCAAAACAACCACGATGAAAAAAACTCACAAAACTCAAGGAATTAAGCGATGTAATTTTTCTTATAAGTCACTTTTTAAGTTTTGTTAATTGATTTTAAATGCTCTATTGATAAAATTATACAAATTAGGCTTAGGCTTTTGCGATACAATTTAAACCTCAAGGACAGATAATGAATAAATATAAATTGGCCGTTAAATTGCATTAAAACATGGGTTGATGGCAGAAAAGCTACAGTTTTCAATTACAAATGAACACGACGATGATGCTGATTTTTAGTCTATATTGTTTAAGTGCAGCAGCGCTATTTAAAACCCCAAATGTTTGGCTATTATTTTCTTCTGTTTGCTTTATTTTTTTTTCCCTCCCAAATCTCATAATTACAGCCATGTTGACACGCACGCACGCACGCACGCACGCACGCACACACACACACACACACACACACACACACACACACACACACACACACACACACACACACACCAGCTCAGTAAGAGGCCCAGGCCCAGCGTGCTATTTAATGCTTCGTTAACCCCTAGATGGTCGTTAGTTGTACAAAACCCGGGAGTCATTTAGTGTCTCATGTCTGTCTGAGTGGCATGTTGCTGCGGAGACCTGTAGGTACAAGACGGATATTACAAACCCCCTCATTTAATAAAGCCTCGCTATCTTCTCTGTGGCTGTACAGCACGTCATAATCTCAGTCAGTCGCAGTGGGATGTGGCTAAGTGGTAGCTTTCCTGGAGACGTGTGTGTGTGTGTGTGTGTGTGTGTGTGTGTGTGTGTGTGTGTGTGTGTGTGTGTGTGTGTGTGTGTGTGTGTGTGTGTGTGTGTGTGTGTGTGTGTGTGTGTGTGTGTGTGTGTGTGTGTGTGTGTGTGTGTGTGTGTGTGTGTGTGTGTGTGTGTGTGTGTGTGTGTGTCTTTCTTTCTTTGGGGTCCCAGTGTCCGAGGCAGGTTTGAGGCCTCAGATCAATTTAATAACGGCTGCGATTGTTCCGCCTCATCCCCCCTTCCTGACCTTTCTGTCCTTTTTTAACCGTTTCCGCTTTTTAGTCTCACCACCTGTATTTTCTTTGTTTGCCCTTTTTTCCCTCATCTCTACACCAGCTCTCTCTCTCTCTCTCTCTCTCTCGCCTCTCCCTGTCCTAACATCCCTCCATCCCTCCCTCCATTATTTCCTTTTAGTCCGCCCCCCTGCTGAGAAAGTGACGCCCAGACACAAACACCCTTCTCTTTCTCTCCCCCCCTTTTCTCTCCGTCTGACCTTGTTTCAATCTTTCGAACCTTCCTTTTTCTTTTCTTTTTCTCCGCCATACTTTCTCACTCGGGTCTCCGCTGCTTTTCCTTTCATCTTCTGTCCACTTCTTGGTTTCGCTCTGTCATTTTGAATTTTCGTGTGTTTTTTTTTTTCTCCCCTTCTTTTTCATTTCCTGTGTCCCTGCTGTATAATCTCGATCATTCTTACTCTTCCTGATTTACATAACACTATCTTTTCCTGTTGCCATGCTTCTCAAGTGCTTTTTTTATCCGACCTTTAAGAGAATTTGCATAGGGGACATATTTAGGGTTGCACAGCTAGTCAGTACTCATTTTTCATGGCGTAAGGCTTTGAGTAATGGTAAATACCTTCCCTTGGTCATTTGTCTGTTCCTCGCTCCTTTTGTTCCACAAAGCAGTAGCTGTATTGAGAAAGTTAAGCATACAAAAATGACTAATCAGCAGCTTGTTTCTTCACATCAGCTTTATCTTAATCTTCTCTCTCCCCTTTCTCTCTTTCTCTCCTACAGCATCAGAGGGTTCAAAACAAATACAAGGTGAGCTGCAACATTTTAAACCCAATTTTATTCGTAGGCATCTTTACGATGCGTCTGTATGGTTACATATGCACACACGTCATAGTTCTTTTCTCTCTCAAATTCAAATGTGGTTGAATCGGTAGCAAGAGTACGGCACATAACTGTATGAGCCGTGTTGATTATTCATAGAAATGAGTCAAATGGAAACTATTCTACATTGCTATGGGGACACCCAAACTTTACACCTGTATGCGATGGTTATAAAATCTCCCTCCAATATAATGGCCATTAATGTGCTCCTGCAACAACCGTTTCTCTTCGGGGAAGTTTTTCCACACAGTTTTGGAACCTGGCTGCAGGGATGTGCTCCCATTCAGCCACATGAGCATTAGTGATATAGGGCGATAAGGCCTGGCTCGCAGTTTGCGTTCCAGTTCATTCCAATGGTGCTTTCTACAAAGTTCTTTTACGGCTACACCAAACTCAGAAACCAAGGACCTCTCACAAACTGTCAGGAAGCACGCCATTGCCTATGTAATATAATTAGGCTATATGCTGTAACATTAACATTTACATTAAGTGCATTAATGAGCCCAAGCAGTGGAAAAATGGACCAGACCTAAAGTCCTAAAGGCATCTACATACTTTTGGCCATTTAGTGTATTTCTTACAAACTATTTCTAACGGTGGACGAAGCACTCAGATCATTTACTTTAGTAAAAATAGAAATATTGCAGTATAAAAATACTCAATTACAAGTACAGAAGCATCATCAGCAAAATATACGTGATGACGAAAGATCAAAAGTAGAAGTACTCATGCAGAATGGTCTATTTCACATTGTTATATATTCTAGAATATCATATTATTAGGCTTTTGTCACTAATAAATACATGTGGAGTTCATCAATGTGGTGCAAATGTTGATGCTGTATGTACTAGATAAACTAGATAAACATATTGTAAAAAAATGTTTTTATGTTAAATGTAACTAGTAACTGTAGGGAGTAAAGTGTACATTGAATTAGAATAATAAGGAAGCATAAACTTTGCTAAAGTAAAGTACAAGTGCCTCAGAACAGTACTTAGGATGGTAAAGTAGTTGAGTAAATGTAGTTAGTTACATTCCACCACTGATTCTTTCATCCCTAAAGTTTTCCTCTCTCTTCCAGAAACTGTACCTGGAGGTAGTGCCTGCTCACTGAGGACAGCTTCCCCTTCACTCCTCCTCACCCTCGTCCTCTTCCTCTTCCTGCTGACAACCTGACTCCCTCGTTCCTTCTCACCGCCAACCTCACACACATATGCTCCCCCAGATCGGGAGATGTTCAATTTACACAATGCAATCAACGCTCAAGACAGTGAATGACGCAATGCAATCTATGCTAAACTACTGCAAATGATACATATTACCTTGTGGCTGGTTTACCTGTGAAATTCCAGGAAGAATCAGTCTTCTCCAGAACGGGGCCACAGTGACTCAGGGAGCGACACGGGGAATCGCAGTGATTCATTTCTTGTTATTTTCGTCAGAATATTACACATAGAGCTAGACCTAGTCATAAGATTCATATCCCACTCTGATGCCAAAAGAACAATGAGTCTGCCAGGAATTCTTTCAACCAAGTGTTCTCACTTTTTCATCTCTGTTTCTCATTTTCTACTCATTATATTGTTTTACTTCTTTTTGAGAACTTGCCTCCTGTTTAAAAAAAAAATGGCCAAATGAACACATATGACTGTACTGAGCGGCTCAGGTTGGAGATCAGCCAGGGACTTTATTTTTCTAAACATAGTTGAACATAAATAACTGACTTTTTTTAACTGGCTCATTTGCATCTAATGAAGAAAAAATGTGTTTATCTAATTTGATTTTCATAAATAAAGGTGTTTAGTTGGGAACATTCTTGAATAGTCAAGCAGGGCTGCTGCGCCCCCTACTGGGATCAAACTGGTTTAACTGGAGTTGGACTGGGTTGGCCAAAAACTCAGAAAGTGGACACTAGAATGTGGCGCTGTATAGTAAAAATAAGCACCTGGGACAGAGTTTGTCCTCTCTGATTGGACCCCCTGCTGTTCTGCCTCCCCACACCCTCTGTGCCTCACAAAGAAGCACAGAACAGAGGGATTTATAGGTAAACGGAGAGCATCAGCTCACGCCGCTCCACTGAACACACTGCGGACCGCTGAGAGGGGGGATTGGTTGATGCTCATGGAGACCAACCAGGTGTGCAGATATGCACGCAAGCTTTTTGTTCTTTTTATTGTGTTTTCTGTTTTTTTTTCTTCTTTTTTTAACGCAGGATCCTTGATTTTAAGTTTAACGCCATAGTTAATATATTCACTAAATGATATATATTAACTACATATTTCAATGTTATAGAAAGAACTGATATTAAAGTGCAAAAAATACTTATTTGGCATATACAAACAATGATTTATATTCTGGATATATATGTACTGGTATTTTCAGTACTTTGCTACAATGTAGTTCCACAAATGATTTAATTTTCTTTTTTGCAAAATAGTTTATTAAAGAAATCCCTCTAATTGACTGTAATAGATTAAGATACAGTATCATAATTAAGAATTATTATCATTATTTTTTTAATCGAAATTTGAGATACTGTAGTTGTGTATTTTTCATTGAAATTAATTGAGGTTTAGATGTTTATGAATTTAAACAATTATTTCCCCTCAGAGCTTAGAAAATCTAAAGTTTCTTTAATTTATCTTTTTGTTTTTTAAAAACCTACATTTTTAGCGCTTAATATATTTTCCCTCCTGCTGTAAATCACACCAGTCATGCCATTTGTTTTTTTTGGTTTTTTTTTTATGTGTATTTCCTAAATGGGTGATAAAACCAATATTTGAAGATGTGTTAAAAAATTTGTACAACTAGGATTTTTTTTTTTATTATTTCTTTACGTGTGTGTGACGTGTTCTGCTTTCACATTTTAGTGAAGAATGTAGCTTCTTCTGTGAAGAGCCAACTGCAATCTGAGCCTTTTTTTATGTGGCAAGACAACAAAAATAAACATGATTGCATAAAAATGCTTCCATCGTCATTTAACTTCTGAAAGTATTAATGTGTTATGTAACCGCGTGGCTCTGTGACAACACACAAAAACACAACTTTATTTGTGGAACACACACGTCTAGTGTAATACACATGGGTATGAAGATAAGAAGACTTCAGGGACTTGAAATGACCTTGTGGTGCAAGAGGCCATTGTAATGTGAGTAACTTGGTGGGATATTGAGCTGTGGGCAGCTAAAACCTGATAAGACTTCAGTAGAGTCCCGGTATTCGACCCTGCAGCATCATAGACAATACATCGACATTAAAGTAGTAACCATATTTTTTTTCAGCTAAAAACAGAACTGAGGTTGAATACGGGGGCGAAAGGAGATGTGT
>NC_139833.1:13940330-13977830 GCF_963691815.1 Echiichthys vipera
TTTCCAAAGGCTTTCACAGCTGATCAATATACCACACTTCATATACAATATATGTGGCCTACAGAAGTAAAACAACAGAAACTGTACAACCAGACTTATAATATTCAGTATGAGTACAGTGTTATTTCTATTATTATATACATTTTGTTTCAAAGTTTGCCTCTAATGTATGACTCACATTTGCAAATAATTTCTTAAAATGCAAATTAAAATGCCACATCCCAACACAGCCAACTATAGAAACATTTTTAACACTATTATAGTTTAAATGTACTGCATCATTTACAATAAGAGTTCTATTCAATTCAATTTAATGTATAGTGCCAAATAATAAAAAAGCTAACTCAAGACACTTTACATATAGAGGAGGTCAAGACCACACTCTGACTTATTTATGATTTACAGAGACCCAACAATTCCTCCATGAGCAGCAGCAAGTCACACTATCCTTAATAATAAGTAATATTATTATAGTTATTATATACAGTATTAATCCAGCAATCTTGTGCACACAGTGGCTACGAAAACCTTCCCTTTAACAGACAGGAAAATCGAACAGACCCAGCCCTATGGAGGGCGGACATCTGTCTGCACCGGTTGGGGAGAAAAACAGAGAAAGAGACAGACAGAGAGACAGACAGACACAAAGACACACAGTCAGTCCCAGAGATGCAATAAACCACAAAGGTAACAGTAACTATAATAATAATATCTATAGTAATGTGAATATGACTTACATGTAATGGCAGTTAATATACCAGAGTGATACAAAAAGTAGAAACAACTGAAGCTAAGGTGATAGAAAATGATACTGTATAATAATTATGGTGGTAAATATGATCAGTTCTCTTCTGAAGCAAAGAAACAACAACAACACATGAATCTTAACCATATTTTATGTGTTGCTGAATGTATTTTATGTGAGACTTTGGGTCCTGAAAGCCTCTGAGGATTACCATTGAATAATATTGCAGCCCAGATGAATCGGTGTGCTATTTAATTTCTAAGTAATGGATAATAGTCAGGGCTTTTATTTCCTCTTTGATGGTAAGCAGAATGTGTTCTAAAGAAAATTGTGTAAACTATTCACATTTGTGAAAATTGCGTATTCCTGTCCTGTACATGTAAGATAGCCAATAACAGTGTAATTATTTCTGCTGTGTGCTCACAAAGCAGGCACTTCCAGTGTGACACGTAAACTGTGATGAATGTGGATGGACCAGATTATGATGAAGGAGGTAAAAAACACACATTAGCTGTTTGCCATTTAGCTAAAGCCAGAGCACTTGTCAATAGATATATCAACAGACAGCATTTGTTTTCTTTTTTGTGATTGTGTTTCTAATCAAATCCATTAATTTCACAATTTATACATAAGAGAAACCCAAAGGATGTTCGTCAAAACATCGAAACTAACTTTTTATACTTAAAAAAATGATGTAATCTGAAAGAGGTAAACATACGTAAATATTATTTCCATGCCTGACTTTGGATATTTTACACTGATTCATACAGAAAATTGGCATCAAAAAAAGCCATGGCAGGACTTTCTGGATGCAGTCCTCATCTTAAAAAGCAGGAATCAGTTGACATTGGCTGGGCCTTTCTAGTGTTAAACACCTCTCATCTTTCTAACACCCCGCACCATGTTTAAGTTATGGCTGTTGAGTGCAAATGAGCTCCAGTTGAGTTGAGCTGAGCAGATTTTTTCTCATCAGTTTTCAGCATGCTGGTCGAAGCTTCACAGACCCTGGCCCTTTACATTAAAGTGAGCACGCCGTGTGAAAGGCATTTCTAAATGCATCCCATGTGTGTGCCTACGAGCAGGGGGTCTTGGTTCTGTGTACCAAACTGCGAGCTGTGACAAATTTAGGATTATGAGACTGGCTTTTATTAAAACACACCAAAACCAGACACAAACGAGTAGACACAATTCACGTGGCAGTAAAGCAAAGTGGCCTCCTTCAACTTTCTACCTTCCTTCCTTTCTCTCTTACTTTCATCCACTTTTATTGTGTGACACTTTGATACTGAACATCCTATTTCCCATGTTCTGGTCGGTTGAGTTTACATGCAGATGGGTTGGTAATTTGCATAGACTCAAAGGTCTCCCTTCTCTCCTGATGCTTTCTGACAACGGAGTATCTATTCATCCTCTGTGTTAAGCATCCCTCCTAGGACGTCGTCTGATTTGCTGTCTCATGCTGCTTCAAGTCTCGTTTTACACCGCAGGAACTGCTGAGAAATTGGATTAGGAGCATTTCCTTTAGAGAAGAGCATAGCAGTCTCCAAGGCAGCCTTGCATCATCCGGGCATCTGAAACGGACAGTTTACTCTGATATCAAAGGTTGTCGCATGTTTTTGTACAAAGTCGCACCAAGTCATGCTGTGTCCACTTCCCACACACTGTTAGCTCTGTGGATATATGTATATATGTTACACCTTAAAGCACTGGTGGACTTAGGGGGGACATCAAGCAGGGTATTTGCAAAACAAAAACTTCCCCCTTGGATGCTCTATTAGATAAAACATTATGAAGTAGTACCCTAGGATGCCCTCCCAGCAGAGAAAACATGATTAAGTGCCCTTTAGGGTGCCCTTAAATGGAGGAAACACAATATGATATGATACGATACGATACAATACGATATGATACGATACGGTACGATACGATACGGTGAGATAGGATGCGATATGATGTGGAACGATACGATACGATAATACAATATTGTCAGATCAAGTCTGAAATTTTTCTTGCATCCAACCGGCTCCATTTGCAAATTCAACAAAGACAAAATTGCAAGACAATACACAAGGAAACACATATCCAACACAACACCACAGTCACAGAACACAACATTCTCAAGACCCTTCAACGTACATCTGATCTGATTCTAACCTCATTAAATCAATTTGATGGTGACAATTTGTATTCACTGTTCAGGACGTGTGCTGGTTTCAGCGACAATGTTACTGGCCAATCTAAGTATGTTATTGTGGTAGGCCGATTCATGGAGTTTCTCAAGAGGATGCCCTAAAATCTTTCAGCAGATTTTCATTTGTTGCAGCAATTTTGGCTTTAAGGTGGTGGTCCTACACTTTGCCATTTTGTATTACAATATTGACGAACACTCATAATCACAGAAGTAAAAAACAGAAGAATTTTTCTCCTCGCCCCAAAAGACCTAAGGCAGTGGAGAAAATAAATACATCCTTTTGCAAACAGAGTCAGTGTTGCTTTTCCAGGATAGCAGACGGTCTATCATCACATCACACATGTATTTAAATGAAAACACCTGCTCTATTTTCATTACGTAATTACGATTTGTATCAATCTCAAGCGAATTGTTATCACTCTACTCTACCACTTTGTTTACGCCATGTTGGTGCAGCTCAGGGTTGAAATAGTAAAAGGCCTCTTGCATAGCAGGTGGGTTTAGTCTTGGTATACTACGACTCTGCTTATAAGCCTACTGGGTGCCCTTGCAGGAGAGAAAAAGCGATGCAGTGCCATTGCCCTACATGCTAGAAAAATTTGCCCGAACTCATGCAGCTGTGCCTTTTTTTACTTTTTTCACCCCTGTCCCTCAGATTGAGTCTGCCCCAACCTAAGAGTCCCACCGGGGAGATTCAGAGAAAAGCACTGAGGTGTTTCAGCAGAGTCGTGACGAGTTGTGGTCCTAATGACAAAGAGGTCTGATCACCCCAGTTCTTCTTATCCTCACATCACCTTTATTGCTGCTGTGATCTACTTCCACCCGCAGACCTAAAATCTGTCGTTGGAGAGCCAATTAAGTTTAAATATGCACAGGAGGAAAAAGAAATAGCCACTTTTTCTATTACTGTTTGTTCCACTTCGTCTCAAACAACACAAAAGTTGCTGTATTGGAATTTCAAGAGTGTTTTGTTTGCAGTTTTGCAGATTTCAAACAGACTCTATTTCAAAAGCACAGCAGTGTGAAATTAAGAAATAAGATATTCATAAATATGCAGTGGAAGGCCACATAAAAGATAATTTTAGGCCCCTCAATACCAATATCCTCACACTATGTCACCCTAGACGCTTTTCTGACTCAGTCTTCCGGGTCAAAATCAAAACATCATTTTGAAATTCATAAGAACTGAAGAAGAATCAAGAGTTATAACACACAGCAAAGGCAGTGACTATAGTCGGTAGATACAGTAGTGGAGCCAAGACAGACATGAAGGATGAAGCAGGCAAGTGAGTGTGATAGAGTGACAACTGAGAGGATGAAGACAGAAATGTGGAAGGCAGTTGAACAAAATGACAAATCAACTTCAGAGAGATTTCATACAAATTTCAAAATAAATGTAGCATCCATGATATAGTATTCAGATATTTTACTGCGTTTACTGTGCTGGTTGCACCCATGTCTGCCCCCCCCCCCTGTCACAGGGTTGATATGGGGATGTGATTAATGAGGTATGATACAAAAACAAGTCCTGCTACACAAATCTGCATTCCTTTTTTTTTTGTATTTCTCTTATCTTTGAAATGAAATATTGGACAATCCTTCTTCTGTGGACTCAGAACAGATATTTAAACGAAACCATATGAGAAGTTTACTGGGGCAATGACTCTTCTGAGTGAAACCGCAAACAACTCAGATATCTGAAATGGGACAAGAGGCCCAAAGGAGAAACTTTTATTTTGTAAGGGGTCACAAGCCAAAACTGTTGGGAACCACAGATCTTTGTGTGTCTTTATATTACATTGTGTTTTGTAAGATCATCACATGTTTTTTTAGGAAAAATCTTTAATGTGAAAAGTAACTCATAACTACTGCTGCGGGATAATTGCCTAAAAAGCTTAATATCTCCCTCTGAAATGTAGTGAATTAAACCTAAACCTATAAAGTAACATAAACTACTACAGTAAAGTGCAAGTACCTCTAAATCGTACTGGTATTTGAGTATATAGTAGCAGTAGTTAATATAGTAGTTACTATCCACATGTAAGCCACGTCCCTGCAAGTGATAGGTCTACTTAGAGAAAAGGACCACTATAAAAGTAATGAATTATGAATGACGTAATATTTCAGGTGGCAATATCAATCAAATTATATTACAGCAATTACAGAGAAACAGAGGAAACTGAGGGACTAGAACTTTACAATAAATATGACTTCAGACTATAGCTCAGGGCTATGTGTCTATATATGTAATGTCATTTGTAAAGCACTTCTTGAATTAAAGGTGCAATATATATTAAATAAATATCATCTAAAATCTGATTCTTCTTCCTCCACATAATATAGCCTACTTGTAAATAGGGCAAAGTTTGTGTCCCACTGGGAGCCAGCCTCAGACACATTGTAATGAATAGACTACAATTTTCTTCCACACAAATATCATAATTCCAGACAATGTCCCGGTGCTTTTACAGCAGCACCAAAACACACACCATTACATTTGTGCTGCGATTATGAAGCCTCTGCTCATTGTCTCTTTTATTACTGTTATTATTAATAAATTAAGCAAGCCAGCCGTGAAGCCCGGACAGATAAGTTAGGGGGGAAAGGAGGGGGGGGGTCTGGAGGTGGTAATTGCTGGTGTAACCGTGTGTGCTACCCCGCGGTGGCCTCGTAAGCGACCCGCTTTATTAGATCGGCCGGTATCGATCCTCGCTGCGCGGCGTTGACTAATCTCCAGGCGGGGAGGAAGGGTGGGGGAAGAGAGAGACAGGATCGATAAGCCTGGATTCAATCATGTCTGGAAACAGAGAAGGTAATTCATTGTGATCACGTGTGCTTAATGCAAAGGAGAAAAAAAAGTGAGAACAACGCGCCCGTGAGGTGCTCAAAGGGAACTGCATCAGGGAGGTTTTCCACAGTGAAGAGATGCTCGGTTAAATAAGCTGCAGTGTGCGAATGTGGATTCTCAAGTGAGACACGGATGAGTCAATATGAGCCTGTCAGCTGACCTTCAGCAGTCTGTCCATGCTGCTGCACAAGCAGATTTTCTTACCTTGACAAAACTCTTCCAACATTACTTAGGAATTCATTTGGATAGAGGCTTTGTTCTTATTGCACACATAAATAAGAGAGCGATATTGGGTTAGGTCGTGCATGCTGCATTCTGTATGTGAAACTCCTCTTAAAATAGTAACATGACAATAGGAAAGATGACTCAAAATGATCTTTTATTCAACAACACAGAGAGCCGTGACTTTAGGCGGATACATGTATAAAACAAACAGAGCGCACACAGACTTCATTTACAATCTCATTCTGCAAATATTCACGTGAAGACCGGATGAAAGAGTCCCATGTTTTAAAATATATATATGTATATATGAAAGGTGGCTCCATCTGCTACAGGTGACACAGTGGGAAGTGAGACTACATCAGTCACGGTTGTTTCGCTCCTCTTCTTCGTTCTCCAGGAGGTAGGCCGGCTTGTATCGCGTCACCCCCTTGTCGTCCACCATCTGGAGGGAAGCGTTTCGACAGGTGTTGTCCATACTGCCCAGTGAAGTGTACCTGCAGGTGGACAGAGGTTTAAGACCGAATAATTCTGCACTTGTTGCTGTGATGTTGTGAATAATGCAGCATACAGAAAGTGTGGAACGTATTCTTACCCTTTATCATAAAGAATACAGTAGGGCACATATAACGTCCTCAGGAACTGCCAGATGTCATGATACGTCCAGTCCTGTGGAACGTTGGAAGACATCAAATTTAATTGGTAAGGGAACTCATCCTCAGTGGACCCCTTTGAGATGCACTCGTGTGATGAGGGGTTAAATAAATTACCGTAAAATTAGGTCAACTGGTGTGCTTCTCCTGTGTGTATCATATGTACCATTGTGGCAGTATGACTGTTAACAGCCCTTTCCATTTCTAAATACATTAGCAAATCTAAAATAAAGCAAAACATCTATTCTTCAGTGTTCAATATGTGTTAAGAATGTGTCACAGATGTGTTAGACTCGCATCACTGGATTATTGGGTCGCATTATTATTATAAAAGTGTACCTAGTGTGTGTGTGTGTGTGTGTGTGTGTGTGTGTGTGTGTGTGTGTGTGTGTGTGTCAGGGGGAGCAAAAATACTCACAACATAATTTAAAGCCTCACAAATGCAGTATCACTGCAGGGCTGTTGAATTGCATTAAACTGTGCAGGTGCTATGATATTTTGTTCACACCCTGTAGATCTGCACTCTGAAACTTCAGTCAAGATGACAAATAACATTAAGTTTAACAAGGGGAAATTGCCTGGCTGGGCCAGTGAAAACAGATTTGTATTACCAGTCAAAAAGCAGTTTTTCCTGCAGCGCTTTATAGACTGTAACTTTAGAAATGGGGGGACACTGAAGGACTGCTTGGTATTTATTTTATAATTAATGCCTGCAGGTGCTCTTAAGATAAAAAATCAGTTGAGGTAAGGTTCAGCTGTTAGGTAAAGGGTACATATGCTCGTTTTCAGATTTATTGGGTTTCCACTAGAACATGTTTATATGCTTTAATGTTCAATTCTTTTTCTCATACTGTCTGTCTGAACATACAGTGTATGTATTCACCCTCAGCCTGAAACGCTCAGTTTTAGCACCTGTCTCTTTAAGATTGCCTATGAAAAATCCCAGTCTGCGCTGATTGGTCACCATTTCCAGGTATTCTGCATCTGCACTCAGTGTCTGTGCACCATCATTGCAGCCTGTAGCAGCCCTTTCTACATACATATAGTATAGTTATGACATCACAATGGTACAGAAGTCCTGACAACTTGTTTAAGGGTGCAGTTTCTGAATACAGGCTGTTTTGATACTTTCACAGTATTTATATAGCACCTCGACCTACTTTATAATTAAACAAAAAAAGAAAAGAATATCACTTTGTACAATATGGGAGCTTGAACTTTAACTTGTCTTTTGGTTGCATGTACTTCTCCCAAGTGGATGATCGTAGACCCTCTTACATGATATAACTTTGTGCCACAAAATATAGGAAGAAATACAAAACAGAGAAATATAAAACATAATTAAACAGTATATCTTTATGTAATTTGGGTGTGCATCTCACTAGTAATGGGTTGACTCTCATGTAGTCTGGCCAGCCGGGGTCAGTGGGACACATGGCTGTGAGTGTGTGTGAGTAGGGGTCACTCCTCCTGGTCCCCATGAGGACAGCTTTGAGCTCCGGTGTCCTCTCCTGCACTTCACTCAGTGCCTGCCGTATATTGCCCTCCACAGAGATGATCCCCAAGTCATACCTACGGGAGACACATCTCCAAATAATGAGCTTTACTGTGACATAGAGTATTAGGGCATCTTCTAGACAACTATCTAGACTGGTTATGACTGCTGACTCCTTTTAAGTTAAAATATATTAAAATACATGAATCTGCAAAGAAAAAAAAACAATCAGCTGAAATGTGTTTCTCAACAGTGCAAAAGGGTAGGCTGGTGGTTCACCTTTTTATCGTGTTTTGAAGGAATCTTTCCATTTCTGGGAATGGAGAGACAATTCGGATATACAGGGCTTTCACCTTGTCTTTACCATCTGGATATCGCCTGAGAGTGACAGGAGCAGAGAAATGGACATTTTAAAAAAATTTAAAAAAAGATAAATAAATATGAAGGGCACAGAAAAAGATTAGATGTTTCACTTATCACCATCTCCAGCTATCTATCCAATACGGGTCAACAAAAGATGGACTTGTACTTATATAGCGCCGTCCTAGTCTCAATCACTCAAAACCCTTTTACACACACATTCCACAGTGTCATCTATTCATCAGGATCTAAAACACACGCACGCACACCCCCTTTGGGAGCAAAATGGGGTTTAATGTCTTGTCCAGGGACACTTTGACATGCGGACTGGAGGAGCCGGGAATCCAACCTCCGATCTACATCCTGAGCCACAGAAAAGTTAAAATTTTAGCCTGTCTTGTCCATATTTTTCTCAGTCTCGCTCATTTTCTTCTTCACTTACTTCTTACAGTGATGCCCCACTGTGCAGGAGTGGTTTCATTATGTTTTTAATTTTACCCTCTCTTTCATCTCTTCTCTCTCACGTCATATGTTGTCTCCTGATCAAAACCATGCCCTACCCCGAAATGTTCTAATCGTCCCAGCCGTCCTGTCCCCTCCTGTTACCGTTTCAGTGCTGCGTAGTAGAGATGGAGCAGCGCCGTGCAGTCTTTTCCGCCGTTGAAGCCCACGCAGACTTCCTCTGTCGAATACTGATCCAGTGCAGCCTCTAACGTTTTCAGCGCAGACATGACTTTCTCACCCAAGGGTGTGCCTGTGGGGATTGAAATCCACAGCGACACTTGAATGTAGTTGAATTATCAGTCATTCTTATATCAAATTCAGAGTAAAAGATATCTGACTGTCCTTTGTTTATTGTACTGATGCTTGATTCTATTCTCTGTTCAGTCTCATGCCAGTTATATTCTTTTTTATACGTCACTTTGATTTGACAGGGATAATAATTTCTTACATCTTTTTGACTTCTTTATTGGTCCCAATGTTTGTGTAAAATCTAAGAGTTCTCTGCAACACTCATGTTATATTAAGTTTAACTATCATCTTTCACCACCCTCTGCCCTCTTTCTCCCCCTCACCGCTGTTGGCCAGTGTGTACACCTCAGCACTGGCGATGGACACCGGGTCAGTAACCAAGGGCACCACGCTACCCTTGGGCAGTTCGTCCAGCAGCTGTGCCCGTGATTTGTCAACCTCCTCCTGGCTATCGGAGTCCAGGACCAGCCTGACTTTGTGATAGTTGCTTAACCAGTCAGGGTAGGAGCCGAGAGCCACCTTCCGGCCCCAATCTGCCTGCAGTTTGGTCAAAATGGGAGCGATATCTGCTTCCTCTGCATCCACGAACACCTAATGCGAAGATCTCAGGTTATCAAAAACATATTAAGCTGGATTTGTAAATGATAGGTATCGTCATGGTGTTACCTCACGGGTGTGAAAAGTGGTTCCTGAACCAGCAAAGAGGTGCTCTAGCCCAGTGAAGGCTCTTTCCATCAGAGACGGGATCCCAGGAAAGACGTACACGTTACGCACACTGACCTGGAAGAAGAAGGTGAAGACATCATAAACTAAATGAGTATATGGGCCAGACAGTTCGTGTTTTCCTAAACCCACATGTTGCAGCCATTATACATGTATTTGTTATTTATTCTTTTGAACAGTTGGTAGAGTATAGGTGCAGGAAGGCATATAAGCGAGCTCCCCACGGGTAGAAGTGATTGGAGACTAGGATGAGCACATCTTTTTTTGACCGTGTAGCCATACACACACACTGTTGTTTTGATGTATTGTTATATTATAAGAATAAACAGTCTTGAAAGCTCTTGAAGACATCTGTATCGAGTTCACACATCCATACTAGTTTTACCCAGTCTAAGCGATCGTGGTAGTTTTGAGTAGCAATAGTCACCACACCTAAGTTTGATGAATCTGTGTTTATTTCCGGTACATGGACCGACAATTCTTATGTATTTTAAAAGGTGGTTAACATCTCAAAACTATTAAGTGTTTTTATTTTTACTAAAACAGTCTAGCTTCTATTTAATGTTTTGTAATGGGGCCCTTAATTTAGTCAGTGAGTCTAATCAGGACACTGGAAGGTAGGGATATCCTATGAAGGTTTTATGTGAACATAAAAATACAGATGCACAGGCACTATTCCTAATAAACTATCAGGGTTCAACGTTTAATAAAATCGACGTATGTCCATTTTTACTTGCCCTATATAAATGTTTTTTTTAAATGTATTAGCGGTTATCAGATAACAACAAATACTAATAACTGTCATGTTTAATCTTTATTTAAGAAAGGTGTTAAGGTTGATGTTATTTGGAAACTTGGTATTGTTGTTGGTATTCTTACGTTAACCTTAAAGGGATACGTTACCCATTTCAATCCAGGTATGTGACATGGCGATGTGGACGTTGTGTTCAGATGAATGGTGTTTGACCAGCCTCCGTAGCAGAAGTTCCCATGGAACGGAGAATCAGAGATCTGCTGAAAACTGCTGAATGATGCAAAAGAGATCTCCACCACAGAGACAGGCCAAACACCGTTCATCTGACCACAATGCCCAACTTACAACAGTACAGACCTGGATTAAAATGAGCAAAGTATCTCTTTAACCAATGTCACTCCTCGATTAGAGGCGCGTCACTCGCCTTCTGCTGTTCCACTGGAACATCCTTTTCAGCAACAACCATGTTTCACTCTCAGCTATCTGCAACACAAATGCTCGTGGGAATTCTGTTTTCTATAAATGTTCAACGTAAGTTTGCCCATTGTGAGAAGGTGTTTTTCACTTCTGCAGTCTCCGCTAAGCAGTTCATGTTGCAATCTGAAAAGTTGTGTTAGCTAAACAAATTTCTTTAGCCCCAAAAAGGCCTCCTGGAAAAGTTCTGGTCCTTTAAATCAAATTTTGTGTTTTTATGACAACATGATCAAGGATTTAACAATTGCAGCTTGATGAAAGAACTAAGCTACCCCCCCACAGTGGTATTTCACTTACCACTGGGTAGCGGAGCAGTTGTCCAGTCTGAGGGTCAGTTCCATAGTTGAGATTGGCTGAGCGAGGCACAAATGCCAGCTTCATAGCAGCACTGTTCTTATCCGTCACTCCGAAGAATTCCTCAACCAGCTGCGTTAGCTCAGGGTGGGGATATAACTCCTCCTTGAACGCCATGCCGATGCTCTCAAGGGTGACGTCGTCATGGGTGGGGCCTATTCCCCCTGAGGTGAAGAGGTGTGTATACTGAGGGGAAAGGAGGGCCACCTCTTTGGCGATGACCTCCTGTAAATCTGGTATGACTGTTATGCGCTGCACAGACACTCCGAGCTTCCTTAGTGCCTTTGAAAGAAAGGCACTGTTTGTGTCCCGTGTGTGACCCTGAGAGAAGAGACAGTTAGTTTAGGACCCAGAGTTCCCATGAACATTCAAAGACTTAACAATGACTCCAAGGACTTGGTTGATGAAATTCAATGACAATGAGTATGGTTTGAGGGGGGGACATGACATTGGACAAAATCAAAGCCTTCATCTTTTAATCATGTCAAGTCAAAAAATAGTGGGGAACTTGTCATTCTAAACCGAGCACTGCTGCCACATCAAATAACCATCATGTGGTTTTCCTGGGGATATACAATGAAGATCCTGGACTGCATAGAAGCCCAGAGAGCTGGGGCATACTAATGAATGGGGATGTAATGTTAGAATGTAAAAATCATACTTTGAAATGTGTGGATGTATTAGAAAAAAAAAAGAAATGTATTTAGATTTTCACAAATCCACAATCTTTAAAGGATTCTTAGTGGGATACTGTCAATCCCAAATACGTCTTAGTCGTTCAAAACACAAGTATCTATCAACACTAAATCACCTTGAGTATCTCATCTCCGATGATGAGAATGGCCGCAGTGGGAGCATCCCCGTTGCCTGCAGTGGACGGACTAGAGCCCTGGTGGGTTGTGGACATGGTTGCTTTGGAGAGTTGAGCCGCCAGTCTCCTCACACGAACCACTGTTCCACTCAGTTTGGGAAAAGCAAGGCTAGAAGACAAAAGGAAAAATGATTATGACACTGTTCATGAAGCATTTACGTAAGTTATGCTCTCTGACAAAAAGTCACAAGTCTCCCTGGTCAACAGCAACTCTATCTTGACATACAGTAAAATGCAATGTATCGCAAATTGGCTTTTATAGTGGGTTATTTATACACTTTTTGTTGCTTTTGTGATGGCCCATTATGTTATAAGTAAAGTTGATTTTGAATCTTACGTCAGCATGAAGAACTCATGTGGAGTGTCCCAAAATGTTTCATTACAGTTCAGGCCTTCTTCTTCTTCATAACTTGTCTCCTAACAGGGAGCATCTTGGAAGAGACACATGAAAGAACAGATTAGAGGAAGAAAGACAATAAAGGTGAAAGAAGACTACTGCAGCAGCAGCAGCACAGAGTGCATCAACTAATAATGATTTCACATCAGTTGTTTCTTGACAATCTAATTCTATTTAATGAGTCTGTTAACCGTACTTTAAATACTATATAGTTCGACCACAGTGGTCGCATATGCATCAATGATACTGATAGACTTTCATACTTGATTGTCAAACTATGAATTTGTGACATTGCAGGTATGGTCCGTCTACAACTTATATGAAGCAGATTTGAAGGATTGACAAATAATTCTAAAACACGTTGATGGGACTGACGATGGCACAAAAATACGTAATAAGGAGGACTTGTCAAGATATGTGTGTTAACTACCGTATACGTAGGGAACTGAGAGGATGGAGATCAGGGATCTTCTACGTTTTTAGGCTAAAGACCCTAAAGATTAAAATTGAGTTGCATATTAAATTGGGCAGCTAGGGCTACCTAAAGCCTTTACACACTGCTTTTTATAGTGCATACAATAATTAGATATTACACTGATCATTATAAACATATTCATATACATCATTTGTCAATGTTAAACATATATTTGGAAGGCACATTGAATCCTTAAGCTCAATTGTAGCTGTGCATGGCTACCTTAGTGGCTACCTTGCCTATGAGCAGTATCAGGTTGTGTAAACGTATCTATTTATTTTTTCACAAATGTATATTTGCTGTCAAAACGGTGAATTCATGTTAATGTATATTTTCAAACATATTACTGAAAAAAAAGAAAAACGTTGCAAAGATTATCCAATAATTTGGCGGACAGGCTGCAGTCACTCCGAGGACCCCCCTGGGTGTCCCAGAACCTCTGTTGAAGATCTCTGGTTTAGTAGACACCTGCCAGTTCAGCGATCAAAAGAGGTTACGTTAACGTAAAGGTAGTTTCGATGCATTTTTCCGACCTCGGTGGTTATGACGGTCTCTCTGTATGTTGACGTGTGGCCTTCACGTTGTTTGTAACGTTATTCCAAGGATATGACAGATGCAGCAGGAGCTACCATCTTCACTTGACTGCTCATTCGTAACACTGTAACGTAACACCTAACGTTATGTAACAAAATAGTTAAATTAAACTCTTGCACATTCATTAAGAAACTACCACAAAGTAGGGCTTTATAACAATTAAATCGATTCCATTAACATTAACTATAGATGTCAAGTCTCCTTGCTAGGTTAACGTACTTAACAGCACACTAGCAACAAGAACATTAGTCATTCACCTTCACAGTAAGTTAAGTTCTGTCTATTACTGCCGGCTTCTCTCCACCGCCACATATTGTGAAGAAACATATATATATATATAACAGATATTTTGGAAACCAAACTCATCAAATACCGGGACAACTTACTCCTGAGTCGAAGATATGACCTCGTTACGTGCCCAAACGTTTGTGGCTACATGTCATTCAAAGTACCGTTCCGTTAGCCGTCCAATCAGAAATAAGAACGCGCTCCCCAAGTGTTCCGAGAGCCAATCAGGTTAAAGGAGGTCCGTCTTAACGCTCGGCCCTTTTTACGTACACGGAAGTAACTGAACGATGATCTTGTGCTAGAATCAGTAAAGACGATGCGGAACGATATAATGTTTGGTAAAAATTAAATACGCTACACGAACGGTACATACAACTCGTCTATGTGCGAGTTGGCACTTTGCACAACT
Organism: Echiichthys vipera; assembly: GCF_963691815.1. Taxonomy (NCBI): domain Eukaryota; kingdom Metazoa; phylum Chordata; class Actinopteri; order Perciformes; family Trachinidae; genus Echiichthys; species Echiichthys vipera. Next base: position 13,954,937 of record NC_139833.1, read on the forward strand.
CAAATAGCATGATGCTAACCGATGCTAACAGCTCCCAAGACAAGACTTCTCCGTCTTCTTCTCTTGTGCTAATCACGGTGTATTAATGTGCCTCGTCTGCCTCTGGTGGCTGGAGGAGCCACAGTAACCAAGACTACCACCGTCTAGACTTCATGCTGCTGTTGGCTTTCTTGTTTAATGGGTGGCGCATGTTTGCATGTCTGCAAATTGAAACAAAGTGGAAGTTGAATAGTGTATTTTCCACAGTACTGTAGTGGTTTGAGGACACGTGGTGGATTAAGATTATATGCAAACATAATAAAAATTAATTAAAAAAATAATACATTTTGGTTCTGAGGGCAAGTCATGCCAAGAAACTTGTGGAGTCCATTCAAGCAATCATAATATTTAGCTGTCAGAACATATTAAGTGTAGCTTAATATAATATCATGGTGTTTAACCATATCATTATTAATACCTTTTTTAAAGTATTTCAGATAAGTCTGCAAATGAAGGTCGCTTGTATGAAAGTAATTTATTTGCCAGGAAAACAAATCGAATTGAAAAAATATAATTATGATGAAACATACTGATGGTATGTCCAAATAATTAAATATTAAGTCAGAATTAAAAACAAATATCTAAGTTAGAATAATACATATATTTCATAATTTTTACTTTAAAAGTTAAGGTTTTGACAACATTTTTTGACTTTTTTTATTTTCAGCAAATCGTAAAGTGGCTGCCACTATGATAAAGCGGCATAAGCCAATCCCCAGAGTGATATGCCAGTCAGTACTGCGGCATATACAGGCCTATATCAATCCCCTGGCGGTTTATTCTGCTCATGGCAGCAGCACGTGCTGATCCTCTGGCACCTAATGCCCCTCATTACAATGGCATTCACTGATCTCCAGAGTCCACCGGCACATATCATTTCCTAACAGCAGATGCTTCTTAAAAGCTTTAGGCCCCTGCCAATGACAAACAGTAAAGTAATTCATATATCTTAGCCAATGTACCTACAGCTAATATTAGACCAAGCTATTGTTAGCCTAGCCACCATAGCAGCTTGTGTCATGGTGATAGCAACAGTTTACTCATTCAAAGTAGCCAATTTATGGTAAATAATACATACTATGCTGTATGTAATGTGTTGTTAATGTTTTAAATTATGTAATGTGTGATTACGTTCTACTATCAAAATACTAAATACATTTAAGTGACAGTTAATGTTAGTTTGCTCTAAAGTTTGGGTACATCAGCAACGATTTTCAAAGCATCACATGTCCCTACAATAGAACAGACGAGAGAAACTTATACATTTCTTTGAATTGCTTTTTTGGCTTGAAATGTCTGTGATTGAAAAGTCAAACAGACTACGGTAGCTAGGCTAATAGCCATGTTAGCTGAGCGGGAACCATAGGACCCGGGGAACATAGGGATGATCCCCATGCTATTGAAGCATACGTGCAGGCTGTGACTTATCTGATTCTCTCTTGCCCGATTAATTAATGAAAAGTTTGGGTCCCGGGCGGACATTTACTTTCTCTTTTGGGTCTCCAGTTGAAGAAGTTTGGGAAACCCTGCACTAGGGCATCAGTACATGCCGCTGTAGCCTACCATATGGTATACCATTAGTTATTCTTCAATCTCAACGTCACTCTTTATTATTGTTTTTCCTATAACTTTTCCTGGCAGACATAGGCCTGTTTCACAGACACTGTATTTTGCAAATCAAAAGTGTGACTAATAACATTAACTATGGTTCTGTTCTTTTCATGTGTCCCAGTAGGCCACGTGACAGTGAGCCAACCTATAGGCTACAATAGGAGAACCCTAAAACCACAGCATCTAAAAAGAATTCACCCATCATTTATTTTGTTCCTTTCTTACTGCCACATGTCCAAATGTTTTCTGTGACAAATAGCCAAGTTTGCAAATGAAAAGATCTATACTGGGTGCAGCAGGTCCACAGTGCGTATTAGGGTTAAGTCAGATGCCTTGCTCAAGGACATGTTGTCTACGTGTTAGAATCCATGTGTTTTTGAACTAGTTTGCTTTCCATATGTTCAAGGACATGTTAACCTGTTGTTCATTGTTTAGGGTACGACATGAGCAGAGTCACTTTCAAAAGTTTTAACAAATAGAAGAACAAGATTATTCTATTATTATTTTTGTCCGCACCATTCATTTCAGTGACATTAGGATAAATAACAGGAACTCCCCTTCTATTTAATGCAATAAAGTTCAACAACATCCTCCAAAATGGTCCTACTATTAAATCAACGTCTCTCTGAAACAGCTTCAACTCAGAATAAACCATTTAACTTTCATGAGGGATTAATTGCAAAACTGCTATTTTATACTGGCAACTGAGTTAAATGTAAATGTGTATGATACTATCGGGATAAATCCATATGTAGGTCACCACGCAGCCTCTACAACCAATAACAATAGGTCATTCAAATTAGAAATACTTTAATAATCCCAGGGGGGGAATTATTTTCGTTACAAAATTCCAGATATACAAACAACAAACATTATACAGACAACATATATTAGAAAAAAACAAAGGGATACTACAAGGCTGCTATATAAGAGATACTATGGTTGATAAGATGGAAGACTAGATTTTTCTTTTGTAAAAAAAAAAAGAAGAGAAAATGCAGCTGTCAGTTGTGGTGAGGAGGAAGAAAATGAAACTTTGCATGTGATGTTTATTTAAGGTAACTTACGTGTTAATGCTTTTGGCTCGCGAGCTGGGATTTCTACTTTTGCGCAATTGTGCTCCGAGTTGGCCAGGTGAAACACACACACACACACACACACACACGCACACACACACACACACACACACACACACACACACACACACACACACACACACACACACACACACACACACACACACACACACACACGCACACAGGATCCGCGGCCAGATGACGTTGCCATTTGTTCGCGGAAGTAGCTTCTGTCGTGACCGTGGAGGGGGGAGGCGGAGGCAGGGGGAGGAGGAAGGAAAGGGAGAGGAAAGAAGAAGTTTGGACTAATCTCTTATGAAGTTTATTAAAACTGTGAGGCGCCTGGCGGACAAAAACAACATCGAGACTTTTTGTCCTGTTAGATGAAATTAAGCTGAAGTTTGTGCAGCAACAGCTTGGCGGGCAGGAGGGGCAGCTCGAGGGGAAAAGGGAGGAAGAGAGCTGGTAAGTTGCTCGTTAAAAAGTTGACCACACTTTTTTTTAGGGGCATGGTTTGTACTCTACCGTTGCGTGCTGTGCGTCAGTGGACCGCAGTTATTAACGATACAACTGAAACGTTTGAGGAAATCGTTTTTCTCTCTATCTTTGTGGTGCTCGCAGGGATACACTGTTCTGCATTGTGTTATCTATATTAAGACAACACAGTGGAGTTTAGCCTGTCGGGTTACTGTAAAGAAAAGAAAAAAAAGTTCATTATCAGATAGGCTGTGCAGACTTTAGCATCTAAATGTTTAACTTGTGTTCGTCTTCGCGCTGTCAGACGAGTTTTTTAGGTTGTGTTATTGGAGCTGGAAGTCCTCAGAAGCTTCCAGTTAAGCAACATAGTTGAAAACACAGCAGTCACTGTTAAAGTAGGCCTATTGTAGTTTAAAATAGGCAATGATGAGAAGTAAACTGAGTGGCCTCGAGCTGAATCCGCTCGAATAACATGAATAGAGTAACTCACTAAATGCTCCTTAGTTACCTTAACATTCTCAAATTGTGTCAGAGCTGAAATTAATAATCAGTGAGTCAACAGACAGATTATTAATAGGCAACTGTTTTGTTAATTAATTCATTTTCATGTTTAAAAAAAAGTCAAACATTTGCTGCTGGCTCCATCTTCCCCAATGTAAAGATATGTTGTTGTTTTTGTCGCAACAGTAAACTGAATATACTTAAATTGTGGCCTGTTGGTCAGACAAAACAAGCCATTTCAATAAGTCAAATTTTAAAACATTCTGATTTTTCACTTATCTCTGACATGTCACCGACAAAACAAAACTATTGTGCAAATAATGAATACAACAATAAAGCAGCTATAAAGTTTATAAAAAAATAAAGCGCCTTGTTGGTGTCAGTTGAGCAGATAGTTGTAAATTGCCAGTGAGATAAGCGTTGGAGCAGTGTACACACACACACACACACACACACACACACACACACACACATACACACACACACACACACACACACACACACAAATCTTCTCACAGTCGCACAGCGAACTTACAGTTTTATGTGAGTCGGTGTATCCATGGAGACCGATCAGCAAACACACCTCAGATGTGTTGGGAAAGGGTCACTGTGAAAGAGTTAAAGTTCACCATGAAGGGGTGAAGGACAGACAGACTATTATGGAAATGGACTCAAGGGCATGGGGGGGTATGATTGAGGTGACTGAAAGCAGTGCGCTCTTATCAGGGTCAGCCACACCACTCAGACCAGCAGCCCCCTGACATGATATTATATGGTGGAAGTTATCTCCGCTGATGAAATAGAGAGGGGAAGAGTAGGTCCAATCAACAGCTGATCCGAAAAAATGGTCGATTCCGACACATGTCAGGGGCCAGACAAACGAGACACATGTGCACGCACACACACATACACAAGGACAAAAACGACACAAACGGGGAAGGACAGCCCCAGACACAATCTGTCAGTTGGAGCGGAGCATCTCTGCCGCTCAATCACAACACTGGCACTATCCAAAATCCACTTGATTAAAATTGGATCTGTCCAATTCTGCTCAAACTGCATCAGTCACTGGTGAAAGCTTTCGCCCTGGTTGACGGCACAGTGTGACACTTGTGATTGTTGCAGCTTCACTTTGACAGGTGTGTGTGTACTTGTGCACATAGTCATACTCACATCCATAGACATACACCACTTTTTTTGTTGCAAGAGTTGAATGTTGCACAATATTAGCCTTGAATTAGTCTTGGCTATTGATAAAAACACAGTGGCAAGGTCATAAGCTGCCTTAAACATGTCAAAGCTGTTGACAGGAGTGTGTGAGCATGTGCGTGTGTGTGTGCGTATGTGTGTGCATGTGTGTGTGTGTGTGCGTGTGCGTGTGTCTGATGTGCACTAAATCTGTCTTGTCTGCCGGTGTGGGTGTATGTATGTTTGCAAGTGTGTTCTGGTCTGGAAACAAACTGTAGGAGTTTGTTTTTGAGGTCATAGCATGTGGTTGTCCGTCTCTACCTCTACACAATGGGACTGAGCCTCAGCTGTGTTTCCTCCTGCACCGCGGAATGCAACATGCTCGGTGCTCGGAACACTGCAGGATCCGCAATTTGATTAAAATCCTGTCGTGTGTTGTTTTAAAAATGAGAAGTAGTATAGCTCAGGTGTAATAAGTGACACTGACTATGAGGACAGTTGATGGTATTTTTAGATTGGCTGGCTCTGATTGTTATATTACTGTATTTGACACACACACACACACACACACACACACACACACACACACACACACACACACACACACACACACACACACACACACACACAGTTTATCAGTATGGATCTGTCATGTCATGAACTTTAAGTGGAGAAGTGCCTTAATGTCCTCATCATGGTTGATATCTTTTATGCGTTTTAATAAGTCTATTTCCTTTTTTTGCAAAACAGGGCTCCACCACCCATGTCTAGCCTTTATAGGTAATGTGTTGGATGTGAGAATAAAGCAGTTCCTCTGCCAAGAAAGGTCAATTTAAGGTTAGGTTAGTATCAGAGTCTGGAGCAGACTTAATTCACATTTCCCTGTTAGAGATACCATCACTGTTTTGATTGTTCTCTACACTGATTTCAGATAATAATACATCATTGATAAGATCATGATCCCACCCAACTGAAATATTTAACTGCAAATACAGAGTGCCATGATGCTTTTAAGATGCAGAAAACACCCTATTTTACTCTGTAGATAAAAGTGGACATTAAATATGTTTTTTAAATGTAGCGATTGCAACACTGTTATCCAAGCAACTGAAAAAAACAGGGACTTGGACACCTGTTTTGCTAAAATAGAAATGAAAGCAGTGATACTGCATGATTAAATTAGATCTACGGGGTAAGCAGTATGTACAACAGAAAAATATTTGAATCTATGTTTGAATTTGTTTATGTTTGCAGAACAGGGATTTGGCCCTGTTCACACCTGGCATTAGAATGTGGGTGGTCTGATCACAAGTGGACAGCACAAAGTGCATCTTTTCACACCTAGCATTAGATTCTCACTTCCCCGCTCTATTTGCAATTAAACATGTCCACATTTCCTCTTGCAAAGACCAAATGCGTTGCTTTTTTTAAGCTTGTGGCAGGCAGCAGTGTTTTTCTAAATTGCTGGAAATTAAAAGAAAAAGGAGAAAAAGAAATCTAAACTGTACTAGTCAAACCAAATCGGCCGAGATGTTTGACGCACTAGTATCTTTTATGGGCTTTCTTAAGTTTTCATGGTCAAAGCAAGCCTACGCAATTTCAGAATGCTACCCTTATAGAGATGACGTCAGTTGAATAGACGGAGGACAGATAGGACATTGCTAAAAGGATGTGGCCATGTGCAGGCAGGCAACCTCCGAATGTTATTTAGCGATCAAATCTCAATACGTTCTCAGTGCATCTTGGGTGCATTCACACTTGTAATTAGAGCTGTCCACTTGTGATCAAATCACCTACGATGCACGTTAAAGGGGAATTTATAATTTAGTTTATTTTAACCTGGACCCTATTTCCCCATGTATTTCTGTTTAAGTGACTAATGTCAACAACTTTTTTGAAACTGGTCCAGTATTGAGCACAAGTGCTGCAACCTTGTCGCTGTGAACCGGGCTGCAATAGGCTTCCATTATGGTCCAAATACCCAGAATGAGGTGGGTCTATCTTGCCGAAACACCCCTCAAGCAGCCAATTGAGCGGCTGTTTTTTGGACTTGGGGGAGAGCAGGGCCAAAAAACGGCCACTCAAACCCCTGAGAGAAGCTCTAGGAGAATCTATTCTGTATTTCTCTTGAGGAAGAGAGGCGCACGGCTGATCACTGATCAGCTGATAACCGGCGATCGAAACCAATTCAGAGTGATACGTCACTTCCAGAGTCCCGTAAATCCCTCTCTGGCCTTTTTTTTTGTAATGAAAACACTGCGAGTGAATGGCCATTTGAGAGAGCGTGCCCTGCAACTTTCCGAGCGGCCACATTTTACCTTAATAGAAACAAGCCTAATGTATGGATGTATGAATACACTGAACTCGTGACTCACGATACTGGGTTCATGATACGATCTTTCCACAGTTGTTTTAACAAAGTTAGATTGAAGACACATTCTCTATGTTTGTCTGTTTTCCCCTGAATTATAGAATTATTATTTATGAGGTATGGTATAAACTTCCAAACAGTGCATGTTTCCCTTTCTTTCTAAAAGTGAAACCTGGCCTGTGTTCCTAGTTTGGAATTTACACGTTTCTTAAGGAATATCATCAAATCTACATTTTCGGGCAGAAACTGAGATCTCTTCACATTCCCAATGTACCTGTTGGTGAAGATTTCACAGGGGCAGAGGTGGGAATCCTTTATAGTCAACTAAGGAAAATGGTCTCATATAAACACCAATGCATCTCGTTGGCTCTTGCACTCGTATTGGCGAGCAGCGTTGCAAATCAATATACATCCAGTAAAAATGCTTGTTTTTGCCACTGGCAGATTGTTATCATAATTGTCTGACTGTATTACAGTGAAGCCTAGCTTTGTGTTATCTAAAACATTTTAAATATACATAATGGTTTTGCCTTTCCAAACTTTGCTAACGATATGTGGAGTTACACTTCACACAACTTTCATAAACCTGCGTTAGCTTTGGATGCAGGTGGGCAGAAAGTGTGGCTAGTTGCATCTTTGTAACTGGATTCACTGCACCGTGCAGACCATTATGTCTGCAGTTTGACCAGGACATTACTGTCAGCTAAATGGGAGAAAACATCCTACCAACGCACTTTTTCCTAAAGAAAAATGCTGTTCCAAGAGTGGAGACACATGCTGCAGACAGAGTGGAGGTAGACTAAAGCTATTAGTTGTTGTGTTGCTGACCTGCATCACTAGCTGCACAAATACTTTTAGTTGACGTATATTGTCTCACAGCGCCTCCCTCAAACCTCCTACTATCCAATTCGAGGTAGATCGACCTACCCCTAGTTCACTAGTAGGAGGTTCCACTTTGACAGGCATTCTAGTGTTGGAGTACCAACCTAGTTTGAGGTCTGAAACGTCCTACTTCCCATGGCCCTGCATGAGCAGCACAAGTGAAAACGGAGCGACGGATGACTGGCGGGAAGCTTTATTCCGACTGAATAAAATGATTAGTCAGACTTTTATCAGAAATATGATAACTGAATAGTGATGAGTTTTAACACCTGGTGGATAGTGTGCCGTATTCTTATTTGGAGCATTTTAAGATTACAAAGGAAGTGTAAAAATGCCAGAAAGGTGAGGGAATTGCTTTCACTGCGGCCAGGCTGCAGCACTAGCACTCAATACTGGACCTTTTTTTTTTTTTTTTTTTAATGTTGTTGACATTAGTCACTCACACAAAAAATACATGGGAAAATAGGGTCTAGGTTGAAAAATACCAAAATAACCCTGTTATGCCAGGTCTGAACAGGGCCTTTGAAATCTTTCTTGCTTTGACAAACATTTCTAACTTTAGTGTTGCATACTTTTAATGACAGCTTCCAATCAGTTTTCTATTAACGTTCAACTCAACCTGGTAAAGCCTGATTAATGGTTAATGTGAAAGCAGAATAGGACTGGGTATCGTTTGACTTTTTTTTATACTTGTCGTCAATACAATACCTGCCAGGTGGAACATGGAACACTGTTGAGGCGAGGCTTCTCCTTGATCCACTGTGGCTTGGATTTCATCTCATTTGTCCTTTTGCTTTGGCCAAAAGCATCTGCTGAATTGATAAATGTAAACTCCAACCCTCTTTTTTTGTTTCACACAAAAAAGACACACAAGCCAAACATTCCAAACACAGCAGCTTGTATTGTTTCAGCACAAGCTGCCAAACAGAAATAGAAACTTTGCTGAAATGAAATAGTAAAAAATTGGCAAAGTTAAATTGGGAAATCTCTGATCAGAGAATATGTAAACAAAGCCTGACAAAGCATTCCATCCTAACTTTTGGCACTTGATAGTGTCAATACTCAGTGCTTTGGACGCATTTAAGTTGGCAGCTAATCAGACAGTGTTACAGCTGGACGAGGAACTAAAGTGAAGAAATAAAACTGTTCACAAAAAATTGACCGTTGAAGCAAGAGGGAAGTTGTAGGTGGAGGGAGGCAGAGAGTGGCAGCAGGAAGAGAATGATGGAAGGAGATAGAGATGTGGGAGTGTGCTTAGAGGGGGTGGGGGGGTTGGCGTGACCCAAAATAGCCAGCTCACATGTTTGCTGTGTGCGTGGTGAGCTATAAAACCAGCAGAAAGGCCTCCTGCTGAATGCCTGTCTAATCTAATGTCCACCCTCACCTCTAATTTTTGGAAATTTGATTGCCATTTTGCTGTTGTACGTAAGTGTGTTTGCACATCTTTTTCAGTCAGAGAGGCTCTCCATTGTCAGTAACCCCCTCTCCCAGCTGTTCCCTCTGCGCTCATCGTCATCATCATCGTTGTCTTTCTTGTCTCCGTAATGTGAACTGATGTTAGACAGCGTCTCGGGCTGGCAGTAGTCCAGTAGGAAAAAGGTCAATGACTAGGCCCACTTACTCATCTAGGCTCATTTTTATGCCTAGTGTTTGTAAGGGTGAGTGAGGCAGGCCAAATCCGATCACACACGTACACGCACGCACACAAATTATAAATACTTGATTTATTCTGATATATTGTTATATTTTATTGTTCAGAATTTGATAGAATATCTGCTGTGGCAATACCACTGCTGTTCTAGCATGATTTTTTGTTCTTTACTTTTGATCTCCAGTGTATAAGAGCAGACAGCAGATATGGCCTTGCAGCGCGTCGGTGCATTAGATCCAGAGCCCTGTCTCAGTCTGACTCTTTTATACAACATATACTTACTGACTAGCTGCAGCTTCCACAGTTATTCCCTCGACTGCATGTATTGAAACAAAACATACACTCACTGACTTGCGTTGGGCAAGCCGAGACACAAGCATCCTGCACATGCGATCCTTTCCGTTGATTCCTTTCATTCCGCAGAGTATGTTTCAACACGCACACAGGATTATTGCCTCTCCTCTCGCTGTTTCTGTTACTTTCTCCCACTCAATCTTGCTCCGTCTATTGTCAGTGTTGTGTCTCTGTGTGCTTAACCAACTGGGCCGTTTTTATCAAGGAGGTCCCATGACCCTCTCCACAGCTGATCCTGGGAGCAAAGCATGCTGGGAGTCAAGTAGCTGCCAGGGCGTCAGTGAAGAGCGCTGTGATTTGTTCTTTGAGCTTTGTGCGTATGTGTACAGTATGCTGATGTACAGTTTGGTGTTTTTAGGGTTACAGACTCACAGGCAGCCTGTGTTGGCCAATGGAATATATGGTAAGACATTCAAATGATACAATCAAAAACACAGCTAACACAGTGGCAAAGGGGTTGCTTCTTCTCACCACAATGTAATGTCAAACAGAAAGGTCATCTCTTATGTCTAAAATGTAAATCAGTTGTTATAATAGTATTTCGAGATTGGTGAGGTTAAAATGGTATATAAAAGTAAGTCGATCCTTTTGGAAGTCATTATTTGGCCCACTTTGTTTCAAGAGTGTTAAATATTGGTATTTTAGTTAATTAATTGTACATTTAGGGCTGCATGATTACAGCAAATGACCCTCCAAAGTAATATTCTAGATATTATGAACATGACTGCAGGTTTGAGTACCCAGAGTAATAATTCACAATTCAGAGTTTGATTAATTTCCCGTATATAGTCTTCTTCCGATGTGCCCTACATTTATACTTTCAGTTTATCATAATTTAACTTGATTACATTGTAAAGTTTAAGACTTTGAAATGAAAAAGTGGGGCTTTATGTGATCCATTTAAATTAGTTTCTCAGCAGCAGCAAAATACAGGAGTACTATTCAACAGATTCAGAACAAAGCACAGGATGTAGTGTGTACAGATGATTGATTTATACTACATCTTTGGCGTCTTATATCATTTAAAAGTTTCCCCCTGCAGCAGACTAAAAGAAATACTTTGAAACAGTTATGATACCAGTATTTGGGACTGGGAACTAAAGTCACAGTGAGTAATCGTGCAGCCCTGTGAGTAAATGCATTGTGGTCTTTAGTTATTGTCAACTACACTCAGTTGCCAGTTTTATTAGGTTAATTTACTTCAAACTAACGCAGTCTAACAAAGCAATCCTCCATTAAAACCTCCCTTGTTACGACTGTAATGTTCATTTTTTGTTGGAACTGTTTTAAAGAGGCGTTGATTTAACTTGGTCATTTTGGAGGCTGCATTTTGTGCTGCTGTGGAATTGTGTTGTGTAAAAAAAGAAATTACATCCTTAATGAAGGTGGAATTTTTTTGCATTAGACTGCATTAGTTTTCATTGGTTAAACCAAATAAACTGTCAACGAAGAGTTTTTTTAATCAAAATCCAGGATAGCACATAAGTGATGAATTTATTAAAACATGTTCTTAATATTATCTTTTTGTCAACCCTAAGCCACAGTGTGTCATGTGTTTCACTGGTTACAGGCATGGTGGAGGGGGTCTGTCTTAAATCACTGTCATATCACTCACTGTGTGGTGTACGGGGGATAGATATTACCTCGAATGACCCTAGTTCTCTGCAGTTATCTGATTTTGATCCCAGACACTTGACTACATGACGGTGTAGTGGTCAGACGTAGTACTGCAGGGACAGTATTTCAGGGTGTCATTTGAGGACTCCTCACTATCCACTCTGCTGTGTTTCTTCGTTACTCTATGGGTGGTTTCTTCTGCTTTCCGCAACACTGCCTTCTCATCAGATATGCTTGAATGTCGGGGCCTATCTGTGGGATCTCTGCTTTCTGTTTGCCTCTTCAGAGTTGTTATTGTGCTTGCCTGTTAATAGTCTGTCCTTTTCCCCTAGAGAGCTCTAGTCATGTAGTAATGTAAGGGAATGTGTATCATGTGAATGAACATCTTTTTCTTTCTTTTTAAATGTGTCCACTCCATCAAGGTTACATAGAGTGACCTCATGTCGCACAGCCAATAGAGGGAGGGTGAACCCTCTTCCGCTCTCTGCCCGTCTGTCTCCAACCTCCCTCCCTCCCTCTCTTTCTCTCCCTCTTTCACTCTGTTTCTCAGGTTACCAAACATGAATAAGGGAGGAGACTTGAATAGTCAACATGTACAACCCTCCCCCAACACACACATCAACCCCCCCCCCCCCCCCCAGCATCTCCATCACCCCTTGGAGCTTGTGCATTAATGTGCGGGAGTGCAGGATCTTGCTGTGCATATACATGTACACTATTAAATGAGTGAGCCTGCAGAGAGGTGGGGGGAAGGGGAGGAAACAGGAAGGAGGTAGGATGGGAGGAAAGGAAGTGGGGAGGGTGTGTGTGTGTGTGAGAAAGAGAGAGAGAAAGAGAGTGTGTGTGTGTGAGAGAGAGAGAGAGAAAAAATGGGAGGCAGCATCACCCACCAAGACTGGGAGGAGGAGAGGGGAGGACAGACAGCGTGCCCGTCCCTCCAACAGACAGAGGTGAAAGGAAAGTGGGAATGAGAGACAGACGTGAGGGGAGAAGAGGCGCACAACGAAGGAGTGCCATTGTCCATCCTGGCAACACTGCCATTTCCCCATCTGCTGAGAGAGAGAGAGAGAGAGAGAGAGCGAGCAGGGAAGTAAAGAGAAGAGGAGGCAGCCAAACGGAGAAGAGGAGAGATGGAGAGGAGCTGCCGGCAGTGACTTTGTGAATTAATCGAGCAGAAGAGCAGATCAGAGGAGAAGCACGTTTTTCAGGGAGTGGACGGACGGAGAGCCAGAAAGAGGAAGGAGAGGACGGATGACCGGACAGTCTGAGGCTGTTTAAACATTAATGTGGTTCTCATGTGAATATGGAGCCCAGCTTTAGATGAATCACCATGGAGTATCAACTGTATGCTTTTTAAACCAAAAAAAAGGAACTCTTATGCTTTGCCATTCATCAAAAAAAACTTAGGGAAATTGATTAGACTCACTTTATACTGATCAATTTTTAATTACTTTTTTTTTTGGTGTAAATATAGACTATCTTTGTGACTTCTGATTTCCTATTCTCTTTGACCATACTCTGCAGGATGTTATACAATCATTTGTTAAATGCTGCACAAAATATTCAGGTTTTTATGCAAGTTTTTTAAACATCAGTGTTGTCTTTTAAAAGTAAATGTTTGTGTAGTTGTTATTAAGAAGGTGATTATTGTTCTTTTGAAATAATATCAGAAAATATCATCAGTTTTACGTGCCCTAGTTTGTGTCGGTGCATGCAGTCGACATGGGATGCCAACATTGATTGGGTTTTATGGCTGGCGCGACGCCGGTAAAACTTTGATCATTTCCTGACACTATTGATCTTTCTAGGAGTCTTTAGTTTTTCCTGCTGTTGGCTGAAAAACAAGCTCTAATGTGGAGCCTTTGATGCAGCAACTAATTGCTGCCATGTGATTTGACAAAGCTGTTATCTCTTTGTCTGAAGATTTCTGCAGTTGTCGGGACTTATCAGTATATTCTCTGCAAGCATCTCTTTTAATGTCTGTTGCCATAGCAACGGGCAGCAGCTGCAGACTGAACAAGATGTAAAGTTCTTTTTTTTGGTCTAAATCTGTTAAAACGGGTGCTGTTCCTTTAGGTAACTGTATATATTTAGTAGATAAGATGCAGTAGACTTGATAAGTCCGTAGTTGTGTGCAGTTTTTACACTTTTGTCCTTGGACAGGATTTTCTTTCTAGACGGTCTTTGTCTATGCGGTGCTCGGCAGTCTCCGGGAATCAGGGTTGTTTCAGGTCACCTGTCTCCCCCTCCCCATTCTGTGTGTTAGTCTTGTGCGAGTCAGCCGAGCCAGGCGTGTCCTGATCTCACCTTTTATCGGCTTTTAAACGGCATATACCATCTTCATCAGTCAAGCTGATGCACCATTATCAGGAATGACTGGATAAATGAGATTATCATACTGGTGTCACTTGTACATATCACTCTGTGCAGCTGCTTGGCCCTGAGGCCACTAATCACTGATCATTAGGTGCGCTTGTGACAGTCTGTTCTTTTTACTCTCCGTGTGTAGGTGACTACAGATTTGTCCTTATGTAGAGGGTCATTTCCTCTGCAGTCACCTGACCTACACTGTGTTCTGTGCACTAACATCCTAGGCAGGGCAACGGTTAACTGGAGCTTTTCAGCAGCCTGTGTATGAGAACACACCTGCAATTTCCTCTTTAGTGTGCATTTCTGTTGGATCTTTTGCCTTTTTTATGTGCTTTTTCCTGTTTTTATTAGGGGTGTGACAGACTGTTTTGTTTGCTCTGCATGCTCTTTGATTGTTCAAATACCACGTGTCTTTTGTGACTTTTCCAGCCATACTTCTTTACAGCTTTCTGGAGATCATCCCAGCCTGTCTGGCAGTGCATGAGTGTGACTGGATTCTCCATGGTGCTTTTTTGACCAAGACCAGATGGATGACTAGCTAGAATCGCTAGACAATCCCTCTGTGGTGCTAGACTTGTGTAGGCGACTGTTCCTTTTCATGCACGCAGCGCCCACTACAAGCTGGTTCACTGTACTTCAGACACAGTTTACTTCTTAAAGGTTAGCTTGTGGAAAGATCAACCATCTGACTTTGCATCACTGCAACATTGGTGCCAAATTTACAACATTGTGCAAACGGTCTAGGTGTGTAAAAACCTTGCCCTTCCTTGAGGGAGTAAAGGTCAAGAGATTGTAAACTAGTGCATAAACACAACTGAGGTGTAGGCTAGCCAGTTCGCTGCAGGACTGTAGGTGTAGCCTTGCCTCTGACTGAGGTCAAACCGCTGCAGATGCTTTTGTTTGTGGGACTCTGCAAGAGACTGTTAATGTAAACAGACTGTTGTTTGCCTTCTAGGTTGGAATATGCAGAATATGAGACATTATGCAGTGTCATAGGCGTTGTAGTAGTTTGAAATAAAACTGAGAGCTAACCTGCTGCTTGATAAGCCCTGCCTTAGATAAGGAGGGAAGCGGCTCAAGAATATAACACTTGGTTTCTTCATATCACATGGGGCTGTGTGAACGCTCTTCTCTCAGGTAACTGACTATAATCTGGGCATGTTCTTTAAACCAGGCGGTTATAAAGTAACAGGGTGAGAAGAGAGGCGCATTTGGAGATCAGCCTAACAACAGAGTGCAGTTTTAATTGAGCCTTTCCAGACTGATGAGCCTCCAGCACCATTCAGGGAACCCTGGGTTGGGAGTTCAAACTGGACAAATCAGGTCTCATTATTATCACACAAGCCCACCGGTAGTCGTCATCAGTCAATGACCTACATTCTCTGGTGTTACATCACTACCGTGCTACTGCAGTGTGTGTCACTGTACCAGACACAGACAACATCTCAGACTCAACCTACCACTATCTAATGGTGCTCCAGAAAACATCCTCACCGAGGTTGCTAGTTTTAGGAAACACACTTGAACCAAGGCAGCCTCACTTGTTTTAGCCATATCAGGAACTTCTGTCAGGAACGGGCCTGACTCTGCTGGCCCAATCTTAAATACTAAGTTTTGCTTTTCTTTCCGTTTCCTATTGGTGTCTAAGTAGGTGACCATGCCTAGCCTCTAGCCATCACTAATCTTAAAGTTAGAGAGGCAGAAAGACAGGGCTCACCGTTAATATATTAGACAAGGGGACTGTTAAACAGGACAGCCTGGAGAACGGGCGAGACTACGAGGGAGGGGGCGAGGGGGAGCGAGAGATCATCTGGAAGAGGAGAGAGGAAGTGGTGGCGCGGGAGAGGGCGGAGGCGTTGGAGAGACAGAGATTGGCAGAGTACATCGTGTGGAGGAAGAGAGAGGACTTCCAGGAGAAGAGAGGAGACAGAGAGAAGAGAGGGAATAGTGCAGAGAAAGGGAACAAGGCTGTGCCAGAAGTGATCTGGAAGAGGAGAGAAGAAGAGGAACAAGGAGACGGAGGGAGAGAGAGAGCGAGGGCCATTCAGAGAGGACATGAGCAACCTTTTGGAGTAAGAGAGAGAGAGAGTAAGAGAGGAATACGATGAGAGATCTGAGAAAACCATGCACTTGAAAAGTAGGCAGTAAAAAAAGTGTGCCGCGTTGGATACTAGCAATACATCAGTAAGCCTCCTCTCTTTTTTTTTTTTCTTAGCAATTCTGAGCTTCATTTAGCTCTGCAGGTGCTCACTGTTTTATCAACCAATTGGACCTGTGCATTGCGTGTGCGCGTGTGTTGCTGCCGTGTTGCTTCGCACAGCCCCCTTGCGATCCCCTTGTTGGCTGCTAATAGGATTTTTATGGGCCCGTGTCGAACAGGATAGAGCTGCCAAAGGGGAGCTGCTTCACACGTATGCACACGCCAACACACACACACATACAAAGATAATCTAAAAAGCATTGTGGGCAGGGAAGGTTTATACTGCCTCACGCATGTAAACACATCACGTACAAGAGAGCACCCCTCAGTGCAGAGAGACACATGCGACGGGCAGTTGAGAGACAGTCACTTGTGTTGATTCTCCATGGTGCTGCTGACAGCTGGATAACTGGCCCTCACTGAGGGCCTATTAAGTTCAGGACAAGATACTCACAGATATTGTTTTACATTATGGCAAAAACACAAAGATGAACACTTTGTGGAGAGCTAAGACTGTGTCATCATCAGTTCCTGGGAACACAATTAACATTGATGCAGATTTCAAAGTGATGACAACATGATCTGCACTGGTGCACTAAAACCAAACTTTTTTCATCTACATTCTTCCATTAACTGGGACGCCGCACTTTTCCTCCGCACCTTTTCTCATTCTGCTTTCATTGTGGGTAAAGACGTTTTCAAAGCAGTTTGGTTTCAACCGCCTGGTAATGATCGGAGGACAGACAACCAGACAGATGGATGCAGCTCCTTTGCTGACAGAGACGGACAGATGGCCGCGTGTCCTGTTCGAGAAAAACTTTGAACACTGAGACAAAAAGACTTTGATTGAATAACTACAGCCTGTGTGGACTGATTTGTAAAACTGACGCTGCAGATTCATTATGGAGCTTGTCCCAAAAACCAAGTACACCCACTTTCGGAGTGAATCGCTAAGCTCAACCGATGAAACAAATTCCAATCCATCATCGTTCCCTCCTTCCAGTCCTGCCACCCCACTCACTCCCTCCCCTGGTTTACCTTCTTCTCTCTCCTCCTCATCGCTCACTCCCATTTTACCCCCCTCTTCTCCCCGTGCGGCTGAGAACAGCCCCACCACCCTCTGCTCCTTCTTCCCCAGGATGGGATCCCTTCGCCTGGGTGTCTCTGCCACTCTTCTCCCGGGACTCAAGGCCTCGAGCAGGCCGCAGCAGCCTCGCGCGCCTGTTGAGTCCTGTGGGGATGACCGAAGCAGCTCTAGCTCCTCCCCTCCGTTTCATCATCCGATTCACACTTTAACCGCTCCTTCTCCCCCTCCTCGACCTCCTCTGCAGGACATGAACCGGCTGGGAGGGGCGTCCAGGAGGGCAAGGGTGGAAGGAGGGCAGCTGGGAGGAGATGAGTGGACGCGCCATGGCTCCTTTGTCAATAAACCCACCCGCGGCTGGCTGCACTCCGACAGTGTGGTCAGCACCACCGGTGTTTCCTACAGTGTACGGGTAAGAGACTGGCACACTCTTCACTAACCCGCCAACTAAAACATAACTTGACAACTTTCTATCCAGACAGTTTATTTGCATATATACACCCTTCTGTCACTGAAACTGACACAGAAATGAGGAAAGAACCACCGGTGCTTTCTTCTTTTGTTTTTGTTCCGTCTGTCCAATGGGACTGAAGCAGGAAATGTCTGCTGCTAATATGTTGGCTTCCTGTTTCCTTCCGCAGTACATGGGTTGTGTGGAGGTGCTACAGTCAATGCGAGCGCTGGACTTCAACACCAGAACTCAGGTCACCAGGTGAGATTACACACCGATCATCTGTCGCCGGCTTGCCATTTCTGGTTTGTGCGTGTGGGGGCGGGATGGCAAAAGTGTGGTCAGACTTAGAGAAACACAACTCACAGCTCATATATCGGCTTCCTTTCCGTCTGTCCTGCTTCCACTTTATTTCTTTCGCTCGCTTGTTGCTCTCTGCGTTAGTGTCAGTATGTGCATGTGTGTGTATGTGCTCAGTTCGCCCAGCCCCTAAATTAGAATGCTCTGGAATCCTGGTGGTTTCCTTATGGTTTCCGTAGTGATGTTTGTCTCCATGGCAAAGACGAGCACAGTTTAGGGATGATAAATTCAATCACCCACTGCCGGATCTAATTTAATCCACATAATTGTCATTCTGGGAAGGTGTGAGAGGGTTCATCACATGCTATTGCAACACTTGCATGTTTTTCAATGTTTGCTGTTGCAGGGAGG
This sequence comes from Echiichthys vipera, assembly GCF_963691815.1. Lineage (NCBI taxonomy): Eukaryota > Metazoa > Chordata > Actinopteri > Perciformes > Trachinidae > Echiichthys > Echiichthys vipera. Next base: position 13,973,520 of record NC_139833.1, read on the forward strand.
CCATCTCTGTGGTGTGTGAGGCCGTGCCCGGAGCCAAAGGAGCCCAGCGCAGGAGAAAGGTACACAGCATGTTACACCCTTGCAGGGCATTATTTATTTATAAGGCTTAAGTGGGCGTCAGTGGGAAGGGTTTTCTGGATAAGAGCTAGATTTAGCTTGATTGTCCACTCTGTGGTCAGTTGGCTATTTAGGCTATTTAGTCACACACACTCCCTTACACACTCACACACACACACACAGACAGAGATCTTGATTTAGGATGATTGTACACTTCTGCGGTTTGCGTGCTACTCGCAGGTAATTACCAATCACTCTCTGGTCTCTCTTTTCCCGCCCTCTTGTCACAAGGGAGGCTGTAGAAGAAGGAGGAGGAGGAGTTGTAGTTCGTGTGGAGCCAGTGTCAGGCCAGATAAGCAGACACAACTGACAGTCTGCTGTGTAAAGACTGCAAATGTCTCTGCACAGTATTCCGGTAAAACTAAAAACATTCCACCCCAAACAGTCCATAAAACAGGTGGCTAAATCCAGCTGCCTGTTGCCGTAGTAGGATTTGACCAAGGAATGTCAGGCGCAGCAGACAAAATATAGTTAAAGGATGTAAACAAGAATAGATAAAAGCACTCTAGTCCCTCTGATATAGCTGGACTGAGGTTAATGTGGCTGAGCATGCGTATCCTGCTCTGATGGTGTTATTCTCACAGCGTGCGCCAAATATTCTGGAGCAGATATGGAAGAAAGCCATGAGAACAGGAGGAGGATTGGGATAAACAGGCTGGCACAATAATGCTGGCGTGGTCTGCGTGATGCTCTTGGCCCAGCTTTTGGCCCAGCCTTCAGAATGCGAGCTGTCCTGTCTACTCCCCATTGGTCACAGTTAGCCTTGGAGACAGGATCACTTTCACAATTGCAGCTGTTCTTCCACTCCCACACACACAGGCATTTCCACACATACGCCCACAGGCTCATGCAGAGGCAGGGAGGACTCAATGGACTATCATGACTTGTTGAACTAAAAAAAAAAAAAAGAATCACTGACCACATCCATTGTCCTTCGCAGCCTACCCATCGCTGTATGACATCCATCCTTGGGAAGAGTAACCTGCAGTTTGCCGGCATGACAATCAGCCTCACCATCTCGACCAGCAGCCTCAACCTGCTGGCCTCCGACTGCAAACAGGTTAGACTGAGTCCAGCTCGCCCCTTGAAGCTGCTTATGTGTATTTGTCCTCAAAAACTCTTGACAGTGTTCAGTAAATGTCTCCCTGATCGCCAGAGATTTGACTGTGAGTCAGCGATGCATCTGATTGTTAGAGCTCTGTTGTAGCCAGAGGTGTGTTTGGTATCCAGAGTGCACTTAGCCTGTGCAGTTTACTGAGGCAGAGTAAACCTGAAGATCTCTCTGCTTGAGGGATTTCATGTGGGTTTAAGGATTATACAGACTTTAGAATGGCATTTTTAAAAAATTGTAAATGCTTTTTTTAATCATCACCATTTTATTGTAATTTTCAATATCTTTTATTAAAACTTCTCTGTGTAACTTAAAAAAAAAACTATCGTTATTGTCAACACTGGTGGTCATTCATTTATTTACGTTAATGTGAGTGAGTAGCGGCCAAAACAGTGAGACTGAACATTTATTCATTCATTCATAATTTATAAATCTGTAAAATTAGTTACAATCATATTTAGAATAACACTCACTTTCTATTTGTGAATCACTCCACTAGCCAACGCCACGAGGCAACCAACGGCAGATTCATGAGCTGCAGCTTGCTTAGGTTTTGGTGAGCTACCGGTTGCAAGCAAGCTAGCTGTACCTTCTGCATTGTATTGATCAGTTGTTGCTTGCTTCTTAAAGTTGGCTAATAACGTAATTTACAAGTGACGAGCCAGCCAGACCTGCCACAGCATGTGTGGACTCCATTTAGCTATCGCTGTTGGCTGCAGGCGAGCTGAAGAGAGGCGAGGGACTCGGAAAAAAACGTCACATCCTTTTGGAGTTTCCTGGAAAATCCGTCCCGAATCCTTTCCATAGAAGTCAGTCCACAGCTTTTACAGGCAACCGAGAAAGTCGGTGACAGTCTTAATTTTTAAGTTGCGTAACAATCCGTTGGCCCATTGGCAATAAAAAAAATGATTAATACGTGTAAAATGTTACACACAGGAGTTTTATTTGTTAAAAAAAACAGCTTTGCTTTTGTTTAGTATCATTATATCTACTAACCTGAATTACCTACCGAGAGTTAGCTTTATGACCGTGTCAGAAGTTGAAATAAATCCCACTTCATTCACATTCTGATAAATAATATAATAAGATTTTAGTAACCTGAAATTTCACAGAAGGTCGGACCTAGATGAAAAACATTATTTTAAATGGACTTTGACATCAAGGAAGTATCTTAATTCCCCATATTCTAATTTAGGTTATTCTTTTTGTGATTTTATTCATCAGCAGACTGTGTTGTGACCTTTTGGGGATACCCAGATACATTAAGAGCTTCTTCACTTAGTTTGCCTCCTTTATGGATGCAGCACTAAATCACTCTTAACCATCGTCTTCGTTGCTGCATCGCCACAAGGCAGGATGTGTTCCTCTGCCTATCACTGCTGTTGAGCTGTGTTTATTTCTTTGGGGAGAGGGTTGCACAAGCATTAACACATTGCAAAAAGAAACATACCATCCCCATATATCCATTCAGAAATAAAGCGTTAGATGAAGACCACATATTGTGCGCAGCGCATTAGCAAGTGTCGACGGTGTTATTGATCCAGCATGGGCGGTCATGGCAGACTGTTAAAAAGGTGTTCCATCTATTGTCCCACTTAGTTTTATCTCTGCTGCAGTTGATGCCGCTCAATGGAAGGGAAAAGCACTTTTCTAAGTAATGATTCCACATTTGTCTCTCCATCCACATGCTTTCATCTCACTTCCCACATACTTCATGTCACCCACGTGCTCTCCTTCTGTCTCTCTCTCTCTCTTCCCTCTCTCCCTCTGTCTTTTCCTCCACAGATAATCGCCAATCATCACATGCAGTCCATCTCCTTCGCCTCTGGAGGAGACCCAGTGAGTCACTCTCTCTCTTTCTCTCTTTCTTTCTCTCTCTTTCTCTCTCTCTCTCTCTCTCTCTCAGCTCAAATATCACTCTTGCCTTTTTCCATCTTTTTTCAGCCAGCATATCCTTCCTTCCTGTCTTCTGTCTTTGTCTATTCCTATGAATGCCACTCACTCCGTTGCTGCCTCGCTGGTTTACAGTCCTCCTCTGACCAAGCTTGATCTTGTTACTTCCTGTCATTTCTCTTCCAGCTCAATGTGTGTTTTTAACTTCTGTTATGACTTAAAGACAGCAGCCTCTGCTTTATCTCTTTCTTCTTTTTTTCAACCTGTCTGTCCTAAACCTGTCCTTCACCTTTTCTTCCTATCGATTTTCCATCTTCCTCTCCTCCCCTGACTGTCTTACCCCTGTCTCCCTCAGGATACCGCTGAGTACGTAGCATATGTGGCCAAAGACCCAGTCAACCAGAGAGGTGAGCAGAAACAGCAAAATGACACCTTTACGCAGGCAGCTTCTGACAAAATAGAGACATAAAGTTTTTTCGTGCCCTTTTTGTTGAGCAGAACTCTGACCATGATCCTTTAGTACATGAGTTGCAAATGTTCCCTCTTCATTCATTCTAGTTGGATGGCAAAACAGGGTTTTCAGATTGCACTTTCAGCAAATACTGCATACAAACACGAACAAGCCATCTTTATTAACATATAAATGAATCCTATTAAATAAATGATATCACTCTATTCATTCTTTTACTCTCTGAATATAACACGCCGCCCACTGGAGCTGAGACATTACAGACCCAGTGTGCAGGGTGAAGATAGAAACAGTGCATTTACCACTAAATAGGCGTAGCAAGTCACAGGACTGTTGTTAATTGTTTGGCAGAAACTGCCAAATCAGATTATATATGCTAATGTACTAAATATGTCAGCATGTGGCTTGGTTTTCCATCCGTAATGAAGGGGTATGGAGGAAAAAAAATTGTAGTCTCACTGCCTGTATATGTGTGTACACACACACACAGACACACACAGACACACACACACACACACACACACACACACACACACACACACACACACACACACACACACACTTTCACTAATACCATGCATGTTTTCTCTGCAATTTTGCAATTTAAAGGAAAGCAAGAGTGTCTAAAATGAATGACATGACTGCCCATGTTTCCATTGTACCATATAAATATGTGTACTGGTGCTAAACATGCACGATTGTACATAATATCAATGGTCCC
>NC_139833.1:13982830-14215330 GCF_963691815.1 Echiichthys vipera
CAATCTAATCAGGAGAGCCATCCCACCCCCAACCACTCCCCTTTTAAGGACTTGTGAACTTTGACCCCTGGAGTTATACTGTAACTGGTGATGATGAAAGCCTGTATGCAAAACTGGGGGATTGTTATGCCAATAACCATGTTCTTGTTTCCATCTGTTATCTTGGGACTGTCGGGACATTCTGAGTTGAGGAGGACGTAAACAGCTGTATCTCCCTAATCCCTTCATAAATATGCACACACACCTTTACACCACACACAGTCCGAACCACCTGCCATGCCAAAGAACTTGGTCGCTAAGAGCAGAGAAAGCCATGTCCATTATCATCAGTTATCTGTATTGTGTGCTTACAGCATTGGGAGCAAGTTAAGCTTTAGAATGTATATCAAAATGGGCCTGTTTAAGAGGGGAGAATAATCTAGAATACATCCTCAGAAAGGAGACTTTTAAATTAAAGTGTGCGTTGATGTCACCCACGAACATGATAACAAGTACATTCTGAGAAGCATCGTTTTAACCTGGTGCTTTTCATCGACTCCTTAGTATGTGTTTGCACTGACAATCTGTGGGTTATATCTTTACGGAGGATTCAGACTGAAAAGCAAAGGAAAGTAGTTAAGGAAGACTCCTTTCTAAACTTTGGCCAATGAGAAATGTTGAACAGGCTAAGCAATGAATCACCTTCTGCAAAAAATGATGCAAAATATGTCATTGTAACTGGTTAGGTAATTTTGTGTATTGTGATTTTGCTTCATTTTTTAATCACTTGAGGGAATAATGTCCTTTAAAAAAATAAATAAAATGTAGTGGTTGGGGTGGGGGTGGGGGATACTGAACATGAGGACATAAATGTTTTTGGAGAATTGCTAATGTTAAGCCAAATGTTGCTCCAAAGTGTGCAGTTTTCACAATTTTTTTTAGGTTCTGGGGGGGTGGGGAGTTCAAACAATTGTTGCTCCTTTCCTCTTCCTCCTATCTCAGTTCATGACGTTGTTGTTGTTGTTGTTTTTTATATCTTTTTAATTGTGCCTTGGTATTTCAATGCAGTCACGTCACTTCAGTGCAGTTACCTTATGTACTTAATTCAAATGTAGAGGACTACAGGAGAATCTCACACAAGCCTCTCGGTCAAAGACTCTGCAAAAATGACACGCCAATAAACACTCGCAAACGGATCCAGTAATCGCAATCTCTTCTGATGCACATTCGTGCATCCAGCATATAGTCACAGATACTTGATGTCACAGTTGGGGGAGGGAGGGGAGGGGAGGTATTTCCTGACCATCTGTAAATAACATTGACTTTTGACTGGTCAGCTTAGTATTGAATTATTGTTTTTCATAGATCTATAATGACTTATTTGATAAGTAACACACGCACCACGCAGCACTGAGGTAGCTTTTCTTAAAGCCAATTGAACTTCTCAAAGAGGTCGAAGCCAAACTCTTGAAGTATGAGAAGGGATCTTTCGAACTAAACCTTAACCTTCAACCAGTCCTCAGACCCTGAAGTGGCCTCACGTGTAATCTAACATGCATACACACACACACACACACACACATCTACCAGAGTGACAGCTGGGTCAGTCAGACATTCACACTTGCCTGTTCAGGTGTTTGTAGGTCAGAGATGGGGAAAATCAGAGCTTTAAAATCAGCCGTTACTGTGTATGTGCTGAAACGGACCCACCTGACCCTCTGCATCATTAGTGAACTGGTCCTGTGTTACTGTCCATCACAGATGCCTTTGTTGCATGAAAATCCTTTGGAGAAAAAAAAAAAAAATGTGTTGTTTGTCATTGGTGGTGGTGATAGTGTTGCTGTTGTACTTTTTCATTTGTGAAAGCCAAAGGTTACTTTGAAAAATAGCGTGCACAAATCTTGATTTTTATTTTATATGTTCCTGTTTTAATACTTTTGTTTTTAGGGAAACATTTCTGTTTACACCTGTATCTGAAAATATAGATTGCATATATAAATACATATATCATTCATCTCTTTTTGTGAGTTTGACTTTAGATATGACAAGTTTACCCTGAGTGTTTATCACTTTGTTGGATAGATCCCTTTCATCTTTCTATCAAAAAAACAAAAATCTTTGATGCAAAATGAAACAACACACAATGCTGGAAGGTATGATGGCCTGTCACATACTGTCCTGAACAAAGAGTGGTGGGTGTACTGGAGCTACTGGAACTCTCTTGTTTGTGAACAGATGGGGCTGTAACAGTAGGGGGCTGATTCAGGGATTATTAGAGGCGAGGGAGAGTCTGTGTGTGGCTATATACAACAGAGGGGGACAGTGCACTGTGAAGGTAAACAAGGCCTTTAATCAATCAGCAGATATTTGAAAGCGGGGAACAGTCAAGAAAAAGCAGGATGTGAATGGAGGCAGTGTGCAGTTCAAATAGGAGGTTATAAGTAGAGAAGCTGTGCCAGGAATACGGAGCAGACCTCAGCTGTTGCACTGGCCCCAGTCTGATCGAATTTTTCAGACATCACCTCCTCTTTCTCTTAATCGACTACCCTCCTCCTTGCCTCTGCCTCGGGTTTTTTTCTTCTCCGGAGCCATGCATCCCCAGCGTCCTCTTCCCCAGGCCATGCCCTCCTCCTCTCTGGGACAGCACCTGAGGGACATGGCCATGGGTCTGGGAAGAGGCAAGAACTTCCTTGGAGGAAACGTCGCCTACGGTTTCATCCAGTCGGTTAAGGAGTGCCTCTATTTCCTTCTCTGCTGCTGGTGCATCAAAGAGATCCTGGATTGAAAGACTGAAAGAGAGTAGATCAAGTGGTGGTCAGACATTGATTTTCCCTTTTTTCCCCCTCCATTGGCTCCTATAGTGTTATTTCAACCAGCTTTTATTACATCTGAATGGATTGTTTGATCAGCGGTGCTGGCAAAGCATCGGCAAGTATGAGTCTTGTCGTCTAATTTATATAATGCGATTTATGTTTAAAGGGAGGTTCTCATTTTTTTAAAGACACAGTTGCAATAAGGAATAGGTGTACTAAATCATAAAATGATTAAATGTGTTAAAATATTTTAATCTTTGTTTTTCAGTGTCTGTAGGATGCTCTTCTGGATTTCAGGAAACACATTTACAGAAGCTACAAATGTTCACTATTTGAGACTGGGTCAGAGTTCAACCCTGCTGATCTGAGATCTTTAGGAATGGAAGCCCTGGTGTGCAATAAATAAAAGAACTAATGACTAGAAAAAAAATTACCTTTATGTCTGCATGTTTGTTCATTTTGCTGTGGTTAATCTTATAGTAAACATACTGGATAATGTACAGCTAAAAAAGCATTTTTAAGTTTGGTGAAATGTTAAGTTTTTATATGACTTTAAGGAGACTAAGGTTTATGTTTATTTAATTTGACAAAGTTTACAAAGTAGCATATACAGGTGCTTGTATATTGAATATAAAAATGATGCATGTTACAAGCTGTTGTATGTGGGGAAAGAGGATACCAAAAGTATGCCCGAGGAGTCAGCCCAAGCCTGCGGACTACCAGCATTAAATGCCAAGGACCTGTGCGGTTATCGTACTGTGTGTAAGATGTATGGTTTACATACTCTCCATCACCTGCGTGTGTCAATCAATCTGGAACCTCTCCCAGTGAAGAACTGCGAGGCTGCATTGCCATTGGTCCGAACTGGAGGGCGAGGGGCGGGACCAGAGCCGACGCTGTCTGTGATTGGAGGAGACGCGCGTGGATCATGCAAGTTCAGGAGGCACTTTTCTAAGTTCGCAAGTTGGATGGGGAGACTCATGTGTGAAGTGTCTGCTGAATCTGGAACAGACTGTGTGGGGACTGAATTAAAGCGACGGACCACGGTAAGAAGTATCCGCATATTGGAGGGTGTCACTTCCAATTGTCTCTGTCACAAAGTTACAACGTCTGTGTTGTTTGTTTTTCCATTGCGTCGCCGTTTCACTCACTCTTTCCTGGTTGACCGTTTTAACGGTCTTACGTTTTTGTATTAAATGGCTAATGTTAACAAACGTGTGTCATTTGAAGCTATTCAGTGATTTACATCACTCACACTGGCTTTAACAAAGTGATAGTTGTGAGTTGAACTCGTTGTTAAGTTTTCCTTATCTTTGAGCCTATCGTCATATGCCATTTCCTGTTAAAGGCGTCACGCTGTGAAGATCTAAAGTAGCAACATAATAATAATAATAAAAATAATAATAATGTGATGAACTGCGTGCTTTGTTGATGCTGCTGTGTGTGAACTTGCTGCGTATGGTGCTTTTGCTGATAGTCCAACATTGCTTTCCTAGTGGCCTCTCCTGTAGTTTATTTTCTTGACCTTTTTTGGTAATATTCCTTCAATAACATTAGGCCTACACTTGTAAAAATAGCCTACATTTGGCTGTGTTTTGCTAAAGAAAAAAAGAAAAGTGCGGCCAAATTGCCTAACGGAACGTGACACATAAACTGAACTTGAAGACAGATTGTTGTATTAATAAACTGAGATCAGGCAGGGTTTCAAGTATCTTTAACTATGACTTTGACTATGGCTATGAAGATATAATGTAACCCAACCTACCAAAGCCAGGGCTTTTTACAGGTTGAATTCAGTTTTAATCATAAAGACTAGAGAGTAAGAGAAGACTACAAGACAAGGCAGTGAAAATAACTCTTTTTTTTTATAATTATATTTTAAAGCCAGCAGCTTTGTGGTGCAGTTAAACTAAGCCTTTTAACACTGTCCTTTTTAGAATAAATGTTTGCCTCTGTTGTGTTCCCCATGGCCATCTTCTGCATGCTCCCTCTTCTGTTTCCAGTCAATCTCATGACAGCTATATTTAGCGAGTATCTATTTAAGCCATTCCACTATATGCCCCACAATGCTCCTAGGGCCCTAGGCTAGATTCAGTAGCCTCTTGGGAGGCACTCGATTAGGAGACCTAAATTGCGGAGCTGGGAGAGAATTGAATTTGGGGAGTGAAGTGTGTCATTACCCAGACAATGTGATGTTAATGTAAGTGGTTTGCTCTTTATGCATTCACCGTAGAAAGCCAGACCACACTGATAGATATACATCTGTTATGTCTTCCCCTGCTTGTTGAGAGGAAATACTTTATACAGCTGTAATACCTGACACTTGTATCTGAGTAGGTGGTGGAATTAAAATGTCAGTTGGTGTTTCCGCTTGAGTTATCTTGGTCTGATCAGGTACACTACTACAGACGCATATGAAGGAACAACACCATATGTTTATCTTTGTAATTCATAGGGATAGGCATATTCCTTATACAGATACATTTGGTGGTTCGTATATATTAACAGACCAGAAGCTTTGTAATGAGCAGCCCATTCTACTGTCTGTATTTCCAGAATGGTGCCGGCCTTAGTTACGCTTATCTCTGCCAAAACATGTCCCAGCTAGTCAAAAGCCAGGGTGACCAAAAGGGTTACAACACACACAAAATACTAATGAAGAACTGAATGCTCCCAAGAAACTGGGCTTCCTGCACACACACTCACATGTACTCATACACACACACAGCAATGTGTTACAGTAGCTCCATTATTGGCAGAATGGGTGAGGCTGAATAGTGAAGGCATGTATTCAAATCCTGTGCATGGGTAAACAGAAGATGTAAATTTCTTTAAGCCGCAGTACTTACACTGTCGCACTAATTTTGGGCTAGTGACAGGCCTCTGAACATTACATGTGCTCTATTGGGGCGATTAGCAGTCACTTCGGTAAAAAGTGCCTCGTTAACAAACCAAAATTCTGTTTTACCCACTTAAATTTAGGATTTACTTTGTTGGGAAATAACACAGCCAGCTCTGATGCAGGGCATATGAAGACACAAAGACGTGAATTTACCTTGATTTCCACAAAATTTAACTATTATTAATCATGTAATCTGTTTTGTATGTTCCTCTTGTGTTGCAGGAGACAGGCAAAGCCTTTGGGGGGCCATGTCTGGCAGCAGCAGTGCTACCAACAACTGGACCATCCTCACTCCTGAGGTACAGTCTTAGCACTCTGCAAAGAGCATAGGAAGTCGCTGTGCATGACCTCATTGAAAATGCATTATTTTTAGTTGATTTTCTTTTGGGTCACCTGGATATGAAGTCATTTTCTTCAATAGGTCTTTTTTCAATTTTTTATGACTTCAACTGTTGTTCACAAAGGCAAACTTGCTTAAGAGGCAAAAGTCTGATGGCCAGTCACACAAGCACGCACGCACACACACACTGCCTTGTTCAGCGGCACTAATGGTGCTGAGAAACAAATTTTGTTTGTCGTTTTTAGGAGACTGTCGCTGAAACCCTGAGGCCTTTGGCAGAGGGGACAGAGCACCATGAAGAAAACCATACAGGTGTTAATTACAATACAATACAATACGATAGTAGTTATAGTTTTTAATGTGTACTTTTACCTGAAAGTCCTTTTTACAGTATACACATTGCCGCAGGGATCCCAAGTTAGAATTGCTCCATTTTAAAGAGTCACAACTGATAAATGTTAAACTACTGTTCTAAAAGTTTTCCTTCTTGACTCCTGTGTCTTTGCTTGATGAGCCAGGTCCTGGGGAGAAGCAGCCTGCAACCAGTGCAGAGTCTGCAAAGCAGCTCCCTGTGCACGGCCACCTGGTAAGACAGCAATATACATATTTCTCTATAATGTAATATTTGTTACACAGTTTGCTGAAAGGTATTCAAGATTGACCAACAAAGGCATTTTGCTGCCTTTTTTTTTTTTGTAATTACCATGCTTATTTTGAATACTCATCTATGATTTGCGGATTTGAGGATATACTTTAAATTTTTTATACTATGGCCACCAAGAGCATTTGATTCTGACTGACCAGTATGTAGTGTGTGTAGCCACATTATTACTCATCTAAGTATGTTATACCTAGAGGATGACTCATTTCAGCTGTTACCAGGCTAACGCTTACCAATGGAGATATAAAAAGAATAGTTCTATTTGAAGAACTTAAGAAAACAAGTGAGCACTTATTTTGTTCAGGACTTTGTTAAAGGCAGGTGCACAATAAGCAGAATGTCAGAAACATTTTATCTATACCTCTTTATTATATGTTAAGGAATAGTTAAACATTTTGGAGGGGGGGGGGCACCAATTGAGCTAGAGTGAGATGAGAATAGAAATACCATTCTCATATCTGTCCATGAAGTATGAACTATAGCCGACAGTTGGCTAGCTTAGCTCAGTGTAACGACTGGAAACAGCTAACCTGGCTCAGTTGGAAGGTAACAACATGCTCCTGGACTACTTGGCCGTGACTGGTAACTTTCTGGACTCCATTCTGCTGGTTGCCCAGCAACTGGTCCTAGCCAAGAAATAGTCCAGCACATAAACCATTGTCTTGGTGATTGTGGCTCAGAAGGTAGAGCATTCGTCCACTAACAGGAAGGTCAATGCCTGGACCCTGCAGTCAACATGTCAAAGTGGTCGTTGGTCAAGATACTAAATTCCCAGTGAAAGGTGCTTTAGAAACAATAGTTTAAGTTTCTCAAAGTTCAAAAAGTGCACCTGAATGCACTGCAGATGCATGATCCATTTTTTTTACGATCCAATCCGATACCCGATACCTGATACTACTTTTGAATGAATTAACCGTATACTTTGCCATGTGAGTGAAGGTATCAGGCTTGACATTAACATTTAGCCTTGTTAAAAAAAGTTAACATTAACACAGATATAAATGTACTTAATATTATTTATTAACAAATAACAAAGTGTACATTAGCAGCGAAAAGAAAAAAATGACACTTTCATGTAAAGTGCACTGCAAACAGATATTTTAAAATGTAATATAAAGCCCTAACCGAACTAGAATTGAAGTGACTAGATTGTTGTAACTGTATTGCTGTTTATGATATTAATAAAACAGAAATTACTGGATCGGATTGCTGGATTGGCCTCATTCATCCGATATCCGATCCAGCGAATAAGTCAATATTGGAGTTGATATACGATCATGGTATCGGATCGGTGCACCTCTAGAATGCACCGTGGAGTCCTGTCGGTGAGCACATGCGATACCGTTCGTTGTTTGTTTACCAGTGACTGCAAACTTTTGCTTTTGTATTAGACTCATCGTTTGAGTTTCAATCAAAAATGCTGAAAGGACCGATGAAACCTTTACTGACAGTATAAGGAATTTTTAATGAGCTGATTCATCTATCCAGGTATCAGAAGAAAAAGCAGCAGAGCTAAGTGGAGACACAAACACAGAGAAACACACCTCTGTGCCCACCGCCGTCACTGATGCCCCTGTTCCCATCTCTTTGGAAGTCTCCGACACCTTTGTCCCTGTCCGTGATGCACTCAGCCAGTCAGAGGGCCTACCTGAGGGCCCGGCTGACCCGGATTCTTTTTCTGACTCCTACACCCACATAACCCCCTCCCCCGAAGAGCCCTCAGCCTCACTGCTGAGCACAGAGACTCTGGGAGGGGTGGAGTTTACACAGCAAGAAGAAAGGCTCACACAAGGAACACTGCATCCGCTGAATGAGGAGGAGCCAAAGACGGAATGGGAGGAGTCATACCTGTTACCGAGGACGGCTGACTTAGGGAAACAGGCAGGTATGAAGACCAAGTCATGTCATTATTACATTAATATTATACTCAGCATCTGTCTTTATTATGTGTATGTCATTAGATCCTCACCTGGTATGCCTGTATCCTTTCCTTTTTTTGGAGACTAAGCTGTATATACCGTTTGTGTTTGAAGTGTACTTGGTGGACCAGCTGGTTATGGAATTGTTCCATATCTGGGCCGGGAGGTTGTCTGGAGAGGCTGTGGTTGGTATGAGGCAGGGAGCATGATGTGTCAGACTTGCATGACACCCTGCAGAAGTAAATTGGCTTCAGAGGGACTGGGACCTCTAAAGTTTTTTGCAGTGTGGCATTTTTATGTCTGCAGCTCTTCATCTCTCGCTACAGCATTAAAAAAAGAGCCTTTTTTTGCTCTACTGTGCATTTCTTTCATATACTTTTGTTTAACAAGTGTCAGTGAGGTTTTTATAGTGCAATTGGTCTTTTACAATAAATTGTGATGCAAATTGTTTGGAAAGTTTTGGTGCCAGAAGTTCCAAAATTAAGCTTTTGAATCACTTTCCACACAATTTATTCAAGATTGAAGCCTTATTTATGTCATTTAAAGGAAAATAAGGAACGGTAATGGAGCAAAATAACGAGTGTGCCGTACACAGCAGAGCCAATAAAGACGTTTCATCTCCCATGAGGAATATACTGCAACATCAGACCGTTTACTGCGCCAGAGCTGCTGTGCTATCTAACATCAACTTTAGTGCAAGAGCAAATTTCTGCCCAATAATGTGCAACAGCTTTAAAATAAAAAAATATGGTAAAATGATCTAATGAATACCTACACATTTAATGATCAGCTGTTTTTGTATGTAATTGCAAAGTAGTTGTCAAAAAAATACAGCTTTTCATTCTCCGTCTTCAGACTCCCCTGTGGATTCAGAGGTGGGCGAGGAGAGGACTGAGAAGACAGGAGAGGAGGCAGAGCCAGAGGTGAGGAGAAGGAGGTCGCTCTTAGCAGCTCTGGAGCGGATCGGAAGGACAGAGGATGAAGAGGAAGGAGAGGAAGAGCTTCAGCTGCCACAGCGGGAGGATGACAGCGGGTTCTCTGTAAACAAGTGCATCCTTGTTGCTGTCATTCTGTTAGGCCTTGGCACCATCTTTTTCTCAGGTAGGCCTGTTGAGAACGTATGCATCCTATTTTGTTTGCCTGTTACTTTATGACATTTTAAGATGAATTTTAGGATTCTAAAATGTATTTAGTTGGACAAAGGTTATGAGTAACTAGCAGTAAACTAGACAAAAGGTGCTCTGAGACTGAGGTGTATTATACCTGCAGGTGTCTTCATGGACCTGGATGAGGGTAGGTCAGCTGCGTGTGAGTGTGTCATTGAGTGATTGAGTGTGTTCTTGCCTGGCGCATATGTTTGTACGTTTGAGCGTGCATGCGGTAAAAAAACTGTTTTGCACCTGCACCTTTTTTATAGAAGTGAATTTTAAAAGCACTGCATGTGAACATGTGTGAGCAAGAGAGAAAATGTTTTTTGCACTTTTGCAACGAGGCTTATTTACTGTTTGCTGAATGTTTATAAAATGTCCGTAGCATGACCCGTGTAAATACATGCAAGAACATAGAGGATTGCAAGAGATACAAGGTTTTCAACCAGTAAAAAAAATATTGTTCATAACCTTTCATTTTAGATATTGTACAGTATTGTATGTCCTAACTCAGTGGAACGTACATATTTTATCATAAAAGCCTTGATTGTTGTTTGGGTATGTGGCTTTTGTCTTTTCTATGTAGAGCTTTTGCTTGTGTTCTTTGGCAGTGCATTATTCACATGAAAATTAAGCTTTGTATAAATCATTTGCAGAGAGTGACTATGGTACAGTGGAGCTGAAAGATGCAGAGGTTCCAGAAAAACAGGTCAGTCTGACATCGATTTGTCACTTCTTTTTTTATAACCATTATCCATTATACATACCTTTTTGTATACTGACTTTACAGTACAGTGAGTACCACCACATTAATTTTTAGTGTGATATGCTCACCAGGAGACCACCCACACCACTGGAAGCATGAATGCTTTTGTCTATCAGCTGTGCTAGTCTGGACTTTTGTTCTTTCCTGCCTCATCAACACGCACTTCTCGACTACTCTGTCTGGCAAAAGTAATTCTGAGAAGTCGTCTGAAATCTGTGTCTGCAATTTTTTTGACAGGAGTGGCTTAATCCAGAGGTTCCTCCACTCCCAGTAGACACTGAGAGTACAGAGCTTCTAAATAAGTTAGACAAAGGGAACGACCAGATTTCTGTGCTACAAGCCCAACTTCAGGTGTGACTCCATTCTGTCTCTGTGTGTCTCTGTGTGTGTGTGTGTGTGTGTGTGTGTGTGTGTGTGTGTGTGTGTGTGTGTGTGTGTGTGTGTGTGTGTGTGTGTGTGTGTGTGTGTGTGTGTGTGTGTGTGTGTGTGTGTGTGTGTGTGTGTGTGTGTGTGTGTGTGTGTGTGTGTGTGTGTGTGTGTGTGTGTGTGTGTGTGTGTGTGTGTGTGTGTGTGTGTGATTCTCACAGGACCATCTTTTCCTGTACTCCTTTTTTTCAAACAGGCACAGAAAGAAGAGCTAAAAGTAGCCAAGGGACAGGCAGCAGAGGGAGCAAAGGAGCGGCTGCGGTGGGAGGAGGTGGAGAAGGAAAACAGTAGGTTGAAGAAAGAGATGGCATCTCTCCCTGTCCTTCAGAAAGAGAACGACAGGATGAAGAGAGAGCTGGAGTCTGTCCCGGCCCTACAGAAAGAAATAGAAACTCTGAGATCCACTGTGACTGACTTAAAACTCACCTCAGGTACCATGGGATAGAGGGAAGGGGGCGTGGAGGAGGGTAGAAGATGTAGAAGGATGATAGTTATTAGACAGCCCGGGAAAGTGCAGCATGTTTCCTCCCTTTTTCTTCTTTTCTGTTACTCTCACTTGAATAGTCACTTCCCTTCTTTGTAGTTGTAGTGACTTCTTGTATTTCTTTCAGCGGCCAGTGAAGCAGCTCAAGCACCTATGAAGCCCACCACACCGCCCTCCAGTGGCCAGCCAGAGGACAGCACGTACAGCACACCTCGATCTGCAGAGAGTCAGCCTAAGAAGCCGTGGGATGACAAGAGGGAGAAGAAGACAGATGTGAAGAAGGATAAAATGGACAGGGGAGAGAAGCAAGAGTTGAAAGAGAGAGAGAAATCTGAATGGAAGGGAGGAGAGACAAAGGAGCGCAAAGATGGAGGGAAAACAGAATGGAAAAGGGGAAAACATGAGCATGGAAAGTTTGACAAGGAGAAAGATAAGGAAGGTAAGCAAAAGAGGCCAATTGATGAGACAAAACAATGGAAGGAGAAAGAGTGGAAGACAGAAAAGAGTAGCAGATGTGATGAAGGAAAGCCATGGAAGGCTAGTGATGGGAAGAAAGAGTGGATAGAAAAGAGTGAGAGAAAAGAAAGGAAGGAGGAGAAAGATAACTGGAAAAGGGCAAAGCATGAAAAAGTGAAGGAGGGTAAAGAATCGAGGGGTATGGAAGAGAAGAAGGATTGGAAGGTAGGAAAGGACCACCGAGAGAAACACAAGGGCAAAGAGGAGTGGAAGAAGGGGAAAGATGGCGTCAAGGAAAGTGGCAAAGAAAAATGGGGGAAAAAAGATTGGAGAGAGAAAGGAGAGAAGAAAGAGTGGAAGAAAAAAGATAGTGACAGGAAAAGTAAAAATGGCAACGATCATAGTAAAGAAGGGAAAGGAAGGGGTGAAAGGAAACAGTGGGAAGAGAGAAAAAATCATGGCAAGGAAAGGAAGGATGAGAGGAAACAGTGGAATGAGAATGAGAAGAAGAGTAAAAATGGCAAAGACGATAAGGAGTGGAGGAAGAAAGATGTGAGGAAACAGTGGGAAAAGAAAGAACCGTGGAAGATTGGAGGAAAAAAGGACAACGAACACAACGGAGATTGGAAAATGGACAGATCAAGCCACCAGAAACACAAAGATGAGCACAAATATAATAGTAATCATGGCCACAAGGAAGAGCATCTGTGGGGAGACGGGAAGTCTCCTCGCACACACAGCCGACCCTCCCTGGACCAGCCTGAGTACTGGGTCCAGCAGAGAGACCGCCTCCAGCACAACCCCAAACCACCACAGCAGTGTAGCTCACTGGAGACCTGCGCTCAGGCTGAGGGGCTGCTCCCTGTCCCCCTCCCCGAATTTGAGGCCATCTTGCAAACTTACCTAGCCAAGGCAGAGGAGGCGGGAGTGGATGATTCCAAAAGAGAAGAGCTCAGAAAGCTAGCCGCCGAATTCTTCAAGGACGGAGTCTTTGTCCACGACCAGACAAGCTTTCAAGAGTTTGTCGAAGATTTGACGGATATTTTGGAAGACATGGTGGAAGGAGATGACGACGCAGAAGAAGAAGAAGAAGATAGTGCCATAGAGGAAGAAATGGAGGAGTTTGAAAGAGAGGTCCTGAAAAAGTTTTCCATGCCAAGAGCTGTAGAGAAAGAGGAGAAATCCAAAGGGGAGTGGAGGAAGGAGAGCGGACGAGCACGTGGCTGACGAAGTGACAGAATTGATGCATCTGTCAAAAGTAGCTTAAGAGCAGTCATGACGGATGAGAGGTTATTCAAAAGGGAACATTTTATATTGGACCACAAATGCTTACAAGTATACATTTTGTCATCCTGTCACCCTTTTTAAAAGGCCTTATTTTAACCCTTACATCTGTTGACCAAGAAGTTCAACTTGCAATTTAATTTCACTGTTTATTTTGTATTTTACTTCTGCTCCAGCACACACAGTAGTACTTAATAATGGAGAAGGTGCTTTCATCTGCATAATGCTTTTCATATGGACTTAAGAGAGGATAAAGATACCAGTGGAGCTTAATGCACACATTACCTAGCTTCTGTGTGCCTTTCCTTCTAGTGTTCAATCAAAATCCCACATCTATTTTTTTGTGACAGAGCACCTGCAGCTAATGTTGAACATCCGTTGATGTGAAAGTCATTTCTGCACACAGTGCCACTTAATCCCTTTGCTTTGGGGAGATTTAACCTGTAAGATTGAGTTGGATGTAACTCTGTAGGAATAGATACTGTATAGTCTTATTCACACACACGACACCTCGTGTTCTGCAATCTGCACTGTACTTACAGTATGCCATCTTTATGTATTCATTGCTGTAGCCTGGCTCATATTGTCAGATTATCTTTAAACCATTAGTTTTTAGAAAGGGTGAAGTGAACTACTGAAATAAGCTTAGTGAATATTTATGTAAAATTTGACAAGTCTGCATTGATTTTGGTATGAATCTGTGTACATATTGCATTGAATGTGTTTAAGAACTATGCAGAAATATGCGATTAACTTATTTTACAGAGTTTGGCATAATATAGAAATAATTGGTTGGCGCATAAGATATCAATGTGTATTTTTCTTTTCAGGTACAGAACTTATTGTGCACTATAATGTCCTTTTATTACTGTTTTGTCATGAATGTAACATTTGTTTTTGTTGATTAGGTCAGTCATGGCACTGAGGTCATGGCATGTACTTTCCACAAAAAGCACGTTTTCTTTGCTATCTGTTTACACGCTAACTTATTAAATGTTGTTGATTCAAGGGCCTACTGCCAAATAGAGATTGTTTTTCTGAGTGTCGTTGCAGAACCACATGCTGCGTGAGTTTGTGGCAGCATTGAGAACTTTGTATGTAAGGATGTTCATGTTAGGATGTTCACATTTGGCTGTTACTGTCACAAAAACAGGTTAATAAATTTGATGCATCCCTGTGATGAAATTACATGTTTTTGTCTCTTTTCTCGGTCTCTTGTTAAATATTTGTTTCTCCAAAGAATGCCACCTGCAAACATCTACTTATTATTATTAGACATTGATTTAAGGTCTTCATCTGAATTTCATCCTGTTTTGTTCACTCGTCCTGGTGATTCTGCAAGGTTAGAAACAAGGGGAGCGAATTTGTTTTGTTTATAATTAATAAACCATTCGTGGTCGTTTGAACAGTTGTCACACCAATTTCTGTTAAAAGTCAGTGGAATCTGTTAAGCGCTGTATTTGCTGACAGATTATTACAACATGAGTGATGTATTACTGCTATGGGCCGTTGCAGATGAAGCAACTCCTTTCTCCTTGGATTGCCTTTGCCGGACTGATGCTAACTTCTCAGGGATACTTTTTCTGCTGTTCCTAACTTTTATATTCCCTGTGTCTGGAATCAACATGGCTGACGGTAGCAGAGGAAAAGAAAAACGAAAAAAGTACTGGGTGAGATTGACTATGATGACTTAAGTAATTTTGCCTGTTTGAGACTAGAAACTGGAGTACAGGCCTGGTTAAATAATGTCAATGTAAAAGTCAATTTCATTTGTAGTGTGAAATCGTAACAAAGGTTATCTCAGGACACTTTCCACATAGAGTCGTTTTAAACCAGATTATATGATTGATGAGCAACAGTGGTGACCTTCCTTTAACAGGCAGGTACAACTGACGCCCCTAGGCTCTAATCGGAGCGGCCATCTGTCCTGACCTGTGGGGGGAGAAGGATAGAGAGAAAGACCAATGGTAGCAATAAAAGTATTAATAATAATGCTATTGCAGGTGCTGCCACGATCCAAGGAAACCTGCAGCATTGATATGTTTTAGATACGTAGCTAAAATGCAAGTGAAATACCAGAGGTTCTCTGCTCAGGAGAAGTATCGATACTTAGCCCTTCATGACAAATTGAGGTGCCATTACTCCCCATAATGTTTTGAGACTGCTTCTGTAGCTTCAGCAGTAACATCACAAACAGAAACGTACATTTATACTACTGCTGCTGTGGAAAAGCAACATCTCATGCAGGTTTTCATTCCCTAATACACACTTCTCTGTAATGAATAACCACCTAATGTGTGTGAAAGAAGACACTGTAAATCAATCCTGTATAGCCCTTGTTATATACATGTGTGACTTTAAGGACCTCTGAGTTTTTCCCCTCCCATTTTTATTTATTTGCATAAAATATTTAAATCCGAAAACAAATTTACTCTAAATGCCAAATGATGTATGAGTGAATACACCAGGCAATCATTGAATTCAAGAAGTATGGATTATGTTTCGAGATATCAACAAATCCTTAGACACAAATGCATTAATCATTAGCCAAGTAGCAGCTTTGCCCCACTGAAAACCCTGATGCATACATACCAGTGGACGTGATTACTCAGTTCTCTGTTAGTCATTTATTTTGAGTAAGTAGCTGCTCTCTCTTTCCTCAACGATGGCCGAGGGAATGAAAGCAGAAGATGAGAAGACTGCTGTTTCAGGTGTATGGGGATATAGGTGTGTGTGTGTTAGTGTGTGTGCCATGCAGCTGAGACAAGAAAGCTAGATGTGGGGATATTTGGATGATAAAGCCATAGTGCTTGTCAGCACTAACAACCTCCCTAATTTGCCAATTGTGCACATCCTGTCGGAGCTTAAATGATACGACTCTTCTGAGGTGAAACCCAAGTGCCTCATTCTCCAAAGTTTTTGCAACAGACTGTGTAATTATATTTGATTTAGTGCTTTCTTTGTGCTCTCTGTAGCTTTTTGCCCACAGTTTCACTCTCATACAGAGCAAAGGAAAAATGTGAGAGCATGCATTGGCATGAACTGAGCAAAACATTAAACTACTTGTATTATGTTTAACTCGTTCTAACTCTGATTGTTAGTCTGGAGTTCCCTGAGCGAGGTGATTCATCCATCAACCCACATCCTGCCAGAGACTAGTTACAAGCTGAGATTGCATCTGAAAATGCAATCACGTCATGGAAAAATGCTCAGTGGTGTTTGGGAAACATGGTTTACATTTTGACTGGTTTACTAGTGTTTGGAAAAACAAAAGCTGAGAAATGAGTGAATGATTTATCTTCTTTACCAGGAGAGGTCAGCTAGAAAAAGACCAGAGAGACTTGTGTCCTCACAACTCACTCGTAACATAACTGAGCTGGTGAGTCTCTGCTTTGTGTTGCCAGTTTCTCTTTAATCCGAACTTAATCTGTGAAATAAATTAACTGTATTTTGGAAATTCAGCATTATTGTGATCAACTGTATTTCTCCCTCTTTACGTTTCCTGAAATATTGGCCTGAAGATCAAACCCTGTCGGCCCTCTCGACTTGTGATGGAGTCTGCTATTGGTGTGCTGGTGTCGCAGTTCAAGGCGTACGCTGGCAGCGACGGTTCCTCTGACACACTGAGCAGAGAGGAGTTCCACAGACTGCTCACATCAGAGCTCCCTAACTTTGTGAAGGTGAGAAACAACAATTACGTTGTACACACTCTTGTTACACTAAGTAAGTCACTTCTTTGTATAGTATACTTGTTCTCTTTTGAATATATACTAGAACTGGTATATTTGACTTAAAGGGTAATACCAGTAATATTCTATATTTTTCCTCCCGTGTATCCAAAGCTTGATACAACTTATTCCCCTGTACAGTAGCACTCCATGTTGTCTAAAAACTATTAAAATAATAATCAGTCAGTCATATCAGGTCCTTCATTACTATGAACATTTACATGTCCCTGCTGCCATAAATACTCATCAGTCCAACAAATGTGTATTAAGCCACGCCTCAAAATAGTTCCGAACAAATGCAGTATTCACTCTTTTTTAGAGTAACGTTTGGCAAACTGTTTCAGATAATCAATAAGCCTGTTTTACGAGTATATGTTCATATTTAGTGCCAGCCTATATAGATTTTTTATAAAGTACTGTACTTAGCTTCCTATTTGAAAAAAGTTACACTTATACAGAACAATCAGGACAACATAAGTTTGCTCTGAAACTCTTTGTTTGCAAAGCAAAAAGGGCAGATTCATACTGAAATGGAAATCATCTGAAAGCCACATTGGCCCTTTTTTCCTGTGACCATATAATTAACTGTTAGTCATACTTCTGTTCTTCTACTTGGGCAGTTTTAATGAATGTGGTCTTACTATACTTTGGAGTCAAATAACAAGACTTGAAAAGAATATTTCGCAATATTTAGTCTTTCCACTCCTGCCTGTGATCTAGAGCAGTCATGTCTCATGTTGGGACAGGATACTCGTTCACTGTTTCATTGCGTTCCACAAAAACAACGCGTTTGTCATAAAACAAAAAGGTTACTACCCTACAGAGACTTCGAAGTTTCTCTGTAACCTTGTCTGATTGTGGTTATGTTGTCATGTCTAACCAGAGCACAATGGCAGAAAGTAGTAGTTCCTGAGGCCTAAGACAAAATACAGGGCTGCCTTTTTCCAACTGTGGAAAATTCCATGTGTTTCTCCCTGCATGAACTGTCGAAACAACCAATTTAGCCACTAGATGGTGACAGAGACACAGATCATTGTTCCAAACACATCTGCTGACGCTGCATTATTTTTTTCAACTGGCGTCCATCCCAGTGGTGTCAGCTTGCCTCTTTCTCCTCGCCCCCCACACACACAGCCAGTAATATCACAGACTCACTATTGTTTTATTTAATATTTGATGCAGTGTATCATCCTGTTTTCCTGCAGAATGCTTCAGACCCCGCTGCCATTGACCTGCTTATGAGCTCATTGGACAAGAACAATGATGGAGAGCTCAACTTCCTGGAGTTCTGGCAGCTGATTGGGCGTCTTGCAAGCAAGCATGGGGAGTTCAGCCAATAAGAGTGTCCTCAGATACTCTGTTACACTTTCATGCCTGTTACTGACTGAAAAAAATGGGAATACAGCCAATTGGAAAACACCCTAAAGTCTGTTTCAACTACACAACACTGTGTTTTTACTAGTAGTCTGCATTTCTTCTCACCCCATCTTCTCACCATGCAACTGCCAAACTGGCACTGACAATTTGAGCATTATTAGAACCAGTCCTAGCTGTTTCCCAGCACACACACACACACACACACACACACACACACACACACACACACACACTGACAGCTGCTTGTGCTTACAGGTCTGCTGAGTGAGTTTCAGAATGGGAATGCATCTGAAAACTCTGTGTGTGCTTGTGCGTGCATGTATGTGTGTGTGTGTGTGTGTGTGTGTGTGTGTGTGTGTGTGTGTGTGTGAGTGTGTGTGTGTGTGTGTGAGCAGTATTGACTCGTCTTATTATTGGAAAACGATTCACATGATGTTAACCATCTCCCTCCCAGACACAAACAGAGATGTGTTGCTTGCAGAGCCGAAGGCTGGAAATAAAATATAAACAAAATGTAAGAAACATGTTTCTCGTGGCTCAGACCTTCATTTGACAGTTTGTTCTAAAGTTTCCTTTCTACAGAACACACTATCTTTCCATTCTTTGCACAACTGAGTCAATTTTCAGGGTGTGGCTTGGGTACATCTGTATGTTGGGAGAGCTTTGAACACACGCGCACTTAGACGTGAGCACGCGCTTGTTACTACACGTTGAGAGTATGTGTGCCAGAAAAAGAGTTGCCAATGTGCAAGTATGAGAGACATATTTGAAAAAAAAACCTTGAATCATTATTAAACCACATTATAAAGTCTGTTTTCTTAAACAACGGGATTGTTTGTTACAAAAATGTTGGTTTCAAAAAAACTGCGGTGTTGCTCAAGCTGCGCCTCTTTCCACATTCCTTCACTCCCAGGCACACGCCCTATGACAATGAAAAAAAGTTGGCTGCAGTGAGAAGTTAAATCACGGAAAAGATATGTGTTGCTGCTTAATCTAGAGCAGGACTGAAGAGGAGAATCTGTGAGAAAGTAGGAGCGCAGTGGCAGAAATCGTTTCTTCCTTTTTTCGTGTTCCTCTCCCAACGGTGAGTTTGCTTTCTTCTGATTACTACTTTTCTGCTGTGTCTTTCTGTACTTCATTTTTTTCTGCTATCTTCGCAAAAAAAGATCATTTGAGCTAATTTCCTCCGCTGTGTCATACATTTTGTATAATTAGCGAGCGTCTCTAATGTCCCTACCCAACTTGGTGGCCACAGGGATCAGGTTCTCCTTCTTGGTAATCTAATCCCAATCCCTTTACACTTCCACAGAAACCTGAGCCTGGACTCACGTTTACTTATTTATTTGCTGTGTTTCAGTCTTGCCTCGGGTCCGCTCTACAAATTGTCAGGATTAGTTAGGGCTAAATGTAAATGTGGGACGAGGGCAAGCCCCTGGCATCACATCTCTTTTTACGCACGGCGCTGGCGAGTTTTGCCATTTGTGCCGAGACCCTCATACTGTGATTATTGAACCGACGGTCAGAATTGGCTCCTATCAGTCTGAATTATTAACAATATGATAAGACTCCGGTATAGCGACACTCAGTTAGCTTCGACCTGGCGTAGGTAATAACGCGCAGAAGAAGAAATAGCGACCTGGGCGATGATGGAGGAAGTGAGTCAGTTAGGAACGAACAACAAGATCAGGGTGGAGCTGATCACTAGGATTTATCAATGCTCATGAGCTCATGAACTCATGAGCAATCAGGTGGCAGCGAGGCATACCTATAATGTGTGCCCTGGTAAAATGAATAAATAAAAATAACCTACAGTGAGATATGAAAGATAGACTTTCTGGCAGCCTCACCCAGGGGTAGTGAGGCGACTGTCGGGTTGGGTGGCCCTACCTGACTGACCTGCTAACTGGTTTGTACTTGTCGTGCCTTAAAACCAGCTCTGACTAAACTCTCACTCACCACCGTATGCACGTCAATCATGCCTCATTTGCTTTATGTGGGAGGTAGACCGCTGTGCACATACACTATGATACTGTACATCTCAACTGAGGGCTTTTACATCTGCAGTGGCTTCAGGAGCCAATTATAACATATAGACACTGAGGATTATACACACTACAGTATGGTATGATACACTTTTCATTGTTAACATGTGTGTGTGTGTGTCATCATGGCAAAATGAGGTCCTGAGAAACCTATTTTAGAGGGATCTACCACAGAGGAGGAATTGAATACTTTGCCAGGTGTTTATATTTCTGTCTGTGGTCAGGTGTTGTGCAAGATGCAGTCACAAAATTTTACAGGTGTGTAGTTGATATCAAAATGAAGGTTGAGTTTAAGATGGGTGTGGTCCGAGCAAACAGTGTAAAACAAAACAAAGTATGCCAAAATAAGCTATACAGACAATGGGTTAAATTATTGTTTTGAATTCTGCCAGAGATATCCCTCATTGTTATTATACCAAATTAACATGAAATATTTAACTAACAAATTCAAAACCACTGAGTGCAGTAGTTTACAATCTGTGGAAAAGTAGGGAAGTAAAAGAACATACCTTTGTATTAACTTTTTCAGATCCTCTAAGCCCAAACCTTTTTTTAGATTTAAGAATTACTGGGTAGTTTTACAACTTTAGGCCTTGAAAATATTCACAGAAGGGTAGATATCACTCTTAACTTTGTTATAATCCATTGACATACAACTGGAGACAAAAGGTCATACGATGTTGCTTTATTACCAGCTGCAACAGGGATGCAGCTATTGTTTCAACCTTGTGTCACAAAAGAGGATTTGAGTCTTTTTGCCACTTGTTTATGTTTCATTTCTGTCTGTATGCGGTCAGATTTTGCCCCCACAATAGCTTCACAACTGTGCGAGGTGCAGTCACAAAACTTCGCAGGTGTGGAGTTCAGATCAAAATGAAGGCTGAGAACGAAGATAGGTGTGGTGCCAGAAAGGGTGACGGAAGTAGGTGGTGGGGTAGAAAGTAGGGCAGGTCTCCCTCTCTTTTCCGCCCCTGGTCTGATTTTGCTTTCTGATGTGGCTGGTGCAATCCCATCACAACATAGTCAGTTTGGTCACAAGGTTGGGAACCACTGAACTAATGTGTGTGGTGAAAAATTCCAGGACCACAACGCAAATAAAAACAATGCACTGGGTGTCTTACAAGCATTCATTACACTTGAGTCATGATAATCTGCAGGCTCTAAACCTGAACTGGGAACATGTGCCGAGACGCTGTAGGAGAGCTTCATTTGTTCTCAGCACACCAGGCCACTTCTTGCTCTTATCAGACAACCCCCCACTTCATGTTCCTTTCTACCCATTTGTAATTCTGTGGCCTCGATGTCTCCGGTTCTCACCGAAAGCTGACTTGGTTTCACATTCATCTCATTACGCTCTGAAGAGATGCTAATGGATGGTGGGCTGTAGCTGTCAGGCATTTTGATATATGGACCGCACAGATACAAACACGCACACACACCAGCCCCAGTCTGCCCTGCTCCTGTACCGCTATTTGTCTTGTTAGAGGGTGTTAGGATTGGGACAATTATAGTAACCTATTAAATAATTATGAATAGCATGCTGATGACAGATGCTCACTTGTATGTAGGATAGAGTTGTGTGTCCACTTTTGTGTGCGTGTCTGCTGGCATGACAGGGAAACATGAAACAGAATCCAGGGTTTGGGTGCCTGCTCTCACTCACCCAGTAATTAGGTTAATGCAACAGAAGTCCTAATTAGTGTTGCGCTTCTTCAGATATGTATGTCGGCGTGTGTGTTTCATCCATTCTGTGTAGGCCAGTGTGGTGGCATAGTGTGAGCATTGAGGTGTGACATCTGTGTCAGATGGAAGATTTGCCGGCTTCTACGGTTACTCCAACACCATCACCACAGGCAGCTAACCCGCGGCCGTTGTTGCCTCCTGGTAGTTTCTGATAAATCCCCCAGCAAGGCCTCGCACCACACTGTTGCGATACTTATCAACTCTACTCGAGTATCTGCAGCTTTTTATTCAGGCCCATTTTATTTTCTGTGAGCAGTTGCCTTGGAAATGTTGTTTGTTAATACAACAGAAAGCTAAATGGGAGCAGAAACCTAGAGAGACCGTTCCACTGGCTGAATTATGTCTGGGTACATTAGGTTGCCAATGTACTGGCCTCATCAGTTCCAGCGCTAGTTCCATATGACAAAATAAACAATACATAGTCATGTAGTTTGTGCTGTTATTATGCAGAAAAAAACTGCTTTCTTATTGACATACATACCAATAACATACTAAATACTAATTGTTGTAATGTTTTTGCAGTTTTCTATACAAGAAGTCAGCTTACTTTGTACCAAAAGTAAATCATGCAATGATTCAACACTACATACTATTTACACACAGTATACAAACAAATATACAAGTATACCTAATATACATGGTTGTTTTTTGAAAGCCACTTGAACCACAGCTGTTAGCACCAAGCCCCCACAACAGCGACTTCCTCGTTGATCCAATAAGGAAGTGCCAAAAACTGCAGTTCTCTGAGTGTCCACTAGGAGTAGTTTGCAGGTTAGAGCAATTTCTCATTGCTCCCATGTTAAACAGGCTGTTTTCACAGCATCATTAAACCTGTTTAAGGCCTGGTACAAAAAAAAACATTCTAGTCTGTATGCTTCGGTCATATCTCCATAACAAAACCGAGGGGGGTGAATTTTATCTTACCAGGCTCGTTTTTATTTTATTTTTTTAGGTTAAAGTTTATGAATAATTAGGGGCGCAGCCTCTTTAGTGACAGCTAGCCGCTGGCCCTCACTTCTCCTCGAAGGTATACGTCAGCCAGACGGACGTATCTCCCTCCTCCAACGTCACATGTATGCCCTTTTTTGGTAGGAGGAAATTAGGCACAGTCAAAGTCTAACAAGTTGGCGACTCCTGTAGGAGAGGATGATTGGATCAAGTTGAGAGAATGGACCCCGACAGGTATGCTACGTCCATTTTATAAACAGTCTATGGTTAGCAACAGCAGCTCCTCTGTTTCATTTGTGCAGTACATTGTTGGAGAATAGTGTACATCAACAGCACACTCAAATGAAACCTGGTTTGATATATGTACTTCATTTGGTCACTTTTCCACTTCACAAGGAAAAAAACAGAAAGATTTCTTCCAAAACCAACCAAAATGTATATTTATATATTAAATGTGTTGCAGCTGTTAGTAGTTTTTCTATTTCTTCTATGCATTGCATAAGAAGACAACAGTCCATTTTCACAGCAGTTATATATGTTTACTTACCATAGTCAAAGAAAAGTAGAGTAAAGTAAAAAAAAAAGAAAGGACAAACTGTAGACTTCTGACCTGAAAAGTGAAGCCAATGTGGAAGTGCCTTAAACCTGCATTCTTTCTAATGGCTAGCAGGAGGCTACTTTACTGGTTGCAAAAAGAAGTGAACTTCTCATGAAACCAACTCTAATAAGTTTATGGTCTCAATCACTAGTTTCAAGTCTTCATCAATACAGCATTATGTTCATGACAATAAAGCAGGGAAATGCTTTAGAGTGTGGGTACCTTTTAAATCTTTGGTTTTTGGGTGTATTCGTCTTCCAACTGACCTGTCCTCCAGATGACTTGTGTCAGCTGGTTGGAAATCATCAAAGTTTCCTTCTTTAGCGTTTAGCTTTAGGAAGTGCCATTGATAGGACAATGGCTTACGTTCACTACCTTTATACAATGTGTGGTCATAGTAGGAAAAGTTCAGGTGTTACTAATGACATTAACAATGGTTCTGCCCTATTCAAGTGTCCCAGTGAGCCATGACAGTGTGAAAGTGAGCCAGCATGCACAGTTCAAGGTACCTGAAACTGAAGCAGCTAAATGGAACTCAGCCATCATTCACTTTGTTATTTAGTCCAGTACTTCTCCTACTGTGACATACAGTACATGTCTCCTGTGAAAAGGCCTATAGTGTCCATCAATAGCACACTCCGAAATTAAGTTTATGAGTGTAAGACATAATCAAAATTGTGCAGCATTAGCATGTAGTATGGAACTGGGACGTAGCTTTTGTTTTTATACAGTATTTATTAAGAAAAAAGTTTTTTCAATTTCTAGTTTATGTGCTTCCTGCAAGGTCCAATAAGCAGTAAGTGGAAAGGACCAAAACTTTCAACTGCTTGATTTAGCTTCACATGACTCATTGGATGCTTCAGGCCTGTTTAATCTGTTGCTGCGCCGTGATGTTTTTCAGTTCATGCTTGAGAACAGTAGTGTGAGTGTGTGAGGAGGAGCTGTGCTGAAGCAGACAGGCAGCAGGCAGTAATCTGAACCCGTGGCCTCACGCTGGCTTCTGAGGATCAGATGTCCACCGTCAGAGATCACAGCTCCCATTGTGTTTACCTCAGAGACTCCCCTCTTCTTCAACCTTCCATCACTCCCTCTCTTACTCTGTTTACCTCAGAGAGCTTCTAGGCTCTGTCCCCCCTCGCTCCTTCTCCTCCTTCTTGAATGCTGACATCACTGGTGTGTCTCACCTTTCTCACATGTTTACGTTCAGAGCAGGGGGTGTATCTGAACATATCCAATTCCCATACAATTTCAAGATCCATCTAACACCAAATAATTGCATATGTCTCATCTTCAGAACTGCACATTTATGACTTAATTTGCACACATGCAAAATAAATGAACCGTGGTAATATAACTTGATTTGAATACATTATAATATATAATATGATTGCACAGAGTTAATTATAAATCCCTAATCTTGATCTGTCAGCTTTGCACAAGGATTTCAAGTTTACGATGTATTCTCTTGAGCAATGATCTAGTCAGTAACTAAAATAAGCCTTTGATCCACCCAAGTGTGATCAAATTCATGGAAACTGTACCCAACGGCATGATGTCTGAGTGTCTAAGATATGGCCATATCTCTCCTTGCCACTTCCTACGCTGAATCCATCTCTTTTTGTCCTTGTCTTTCACTCTCTCTCTCTCTTTAGATATGGAGTCAGCCATTAAGACGGTGGTGACCACGTTTCTTAGTTCTTCCAGGGGAAAGGAGAACCTAGATGGGGGCGGCTTCCAGAAACTGGTAAAGAAACAACTTGGCGGACTCATGCAGGTAAAGAACTACATCACCTTTTGCTGTTTTCTCTCCATTTTCCTTCACTACACACAAACTATCCATCTGGTTATTAAAATGTTGTTGTTTTTTAATAACATTCATTCATTTCTATCCCTTTGTGTTCAGGATACATCCTGCTCATCTGCTGTCAAGGAGATGCAGCAAGGACTGGATGAGAACAACGATGGAAAGGTCAGCTTCCAGGAATACCTCACTCTGATTGGCTACCTGGCCAATTCCCTCAGTCAGAGCAAGACTGGATCCAGTGCAGATGCATCATAGATGCTTGTGAAGCAGCAGTGTTTGGTTGATCAGCAAATTAACAGCCTTTTTTATTTTTGCAAGTATCTTTTCTCACTTCCCCATGTGTTAAACAATATTTTTTTCCATAACAGCCCATAATCATTTCCATTCAGTCGATCAACCAGTTTTGTAATGCTCTTAATGTCTGTCCAGGTCAGCCTTTTTTTCAGTCACCATAATGATTTCCACTGTCAAGGACACATTGAAGGACTCTAAGCGGGGAGTGTCTTTTATTATACCAATTATACAGAAGATGCATACTGTATTTTCAAAATAAAAGCTTTATATAATAAATCTATATTGTCTGTAGTTTTTAATTGGCGTTCCATATTTGTTAAGTTGCATTTGCATTCAAGCTCACATATTATGCCAATTTCAGGTGCATACATGTATATTGGGTTTCTACCAGAACATGTTTACGTGCTTTAATGTTCAAAACATTATTTTATCATACTGCCTGTCTGAATATACCTCTATTCACCCTCTGGCTGAAACTCTCTGTTTTAGCGCCTGTCTCCTTAACCTACAAAAAGTCCCGTCTGCTCTGATGGGTTAGTGTTTCCAAGTCTTCCACATCTACACTCTCAGCATCTCTGTGCTGTCATTGCAATGATACCCTTACAGTATTAATACAGCACCTTGTCCTGATTTATAATAAAAAAAACATGGTACCTTTGAAGTGTCTACTTGCTGATGCATTAACTTCCACAATAAAATCAAAATTCTGCTAGGAAACCTAACAAAATACTTTATGTGTTTTGTGTTTTCCTTGATATGATTTGACATTGCCGCTCAGGTACCACTGCAATGATCTGCCTCTTCCATAGCTACCAGCAACACTTGCTAAATATAGCTGTGATATCCCTGACTAGTCAGACTCAGCAGCCTTTAGATGCATCAACTATTGCAACCAGATACCAACATACAGTATACGCTTCCTATTGTGCACCACCCTCCACTCTGCAACACTATACATACACACATATGGTGCATACGAATGGCACATACACCGTGCTACCCCACTCACTGACACAATATACTACAGTGACGACACACAAACAAGAGGATGCTCTGCAGGACCACACATAAAACATACCTTTCATGATCATTGCACTGTTTGTGCATTAATGTTGACGTTGTTTGCTTTCACAAGTATGATCTCTGAGATCATTCATTCAAGAGTGCACGATCATATATGTTTCATCCATTGGCTCTCATTAAATCCATTGCACCGCTTGCATGTGGTGTGTTTTGGAGCCTGAGGTGTGTGCGCATCCTTGTATTAGCATTTTTTCCTTTGTGCGTGTTTTTGCAAAGTCTTTGTTTGGGGATTTCTCTGCATGGCTGCCAGGTGTGATGGTTCCATTCATTGGTGCTACACTAATCCTTCGGATACTGTATCAGGCATGACCCCCCTCTTCCCCCTCTTCCTCTGGTAAACATCCTACATCTACACATACCTCAACATTCTTTGCTGCTGAAAACCTTGACTTGTGCTGAACTGCTGATAATCAAAGTATGTATATCCAATGTCTCAAAGCAACTATGTATACTTGGTATTTTAATTTCCATGCAGACTGACATCTGAGAGCACATTTAAAGTATATATATATATATTTGTGGTGTGGCTTGTGGTCACATTATGGGTACTTCAATTTACCTAATGCTGTTGTCACATTAGTGTTATTTGTCGACATGCCATCTATGATGGGGTGGGGGTGGGGGCAGGTGGATCTTTTGTGTGTCCATTTAGATGATAGCAGGTGTCTGATGCGTAAACAGAGAAGGAGGAGAGGAGCAACAGGTGGAAGGAGGGAGGGAGGGAGAGAGAGGGGAGGAAGGGATAAGTGTGCTGGGTGGAGTGAGGGATGTATTTAAGACGTTGTCCTACTCATCCTCCTCATCCTCCTCATCAGCCACCCTTGCCTTCTCTCTGCACCTGACCAGCACGCCATCACTCGTCCTCCACTCAGGTAAGAGGTAATGTAGAGGACAGACTCCCACTGGGACAGCTGGGTCTCTGTTTTTTTCTCTGAGGTTGTTTTTTTGTGTGTTTTTTACTGTTTGTACTTTTAGTACAAGTAGATTTTTAGGGCTTCAGCCAATGCACAACGCTGTCTGTGAGTGGACTGCTGCCTGTTAAAAGTACATCAGCAACAAAGACAGGAAGAACTTTCTGTTTTTTCACTGTCTTTTTAACTTATGGAACCTTAATTATTCTTGAGCAGAGCTTTCCAAAAATACCTTTCTAATAAATATTTGCTATGCCACTGAGCTTCAAGAGAATGTGGAACATAGTGTCCAGGAGGATAGACCAATGTAAGATGTGATTGACAGTTAGGAAAAGTCTTCACAGTTCAGAGGTGATGTAGGTTGAAGAAAGGCAAAGACTTACACCTGTCTCCGGTGTTTTCTGCCATCCGGTGGAGCTAAAGTAAAAGCCAGATCAGGTTGCCTCTGCGTTGTCCTGGTGTCTCTTCCACTGGTCGGTCTGTTTTACCAGCTTAGAGTTTCACTCTTATCAGCTGGCTCACATGTCCGGCTGCTGTGTCCTCCTGACTCCTGCGGGTCCTCTTGCTGGAGCAAAGCAACAAACAGATAGAGGATCACTTTAATCTGTAGCAGAATCTTATCCGGACAACGGGCATGGAGGAAACACTCCTGATGAGGAAACAGAGCAAACTTGACTCCAGGGTCTCTAACTATGCCAAATACCTCTCCTGTCAGTTTTTAGCCATCTCAGTGATAGTATTGTAGCCAGTGATTAAGTTTTCCATGCATCGATCTGTCTGGCAGCGTGTCTGAGAGAAAAAGGACAGAAAGAGTGTGAGTGTACATGCATTTATGTGTGAAATAGCGCAACCGAGAGAGACTTTAACGTGTATTGATTTAGGGCAGGCTTGTCCTCCAAGCTCCAGAGAGTTTGCAGGCACTGACATGGACTGCCATTGCTTTGTCCTCCTCTCACCCTTTCTCTTATTTTATTTGTCTTCAGAATGTCTTTGCCCAACTCAGAGAATGCCTCCACCCTGGAGAACGCCATGCAGCTCATGATCCAGACCTTCCATAAGTACTCTGGGAACGAGGGGGACAAATATACGCTGAGCAGGGCTGAGCTCAAAGAGATGCTTACCACAGAGCTCGGCAGTTACCTGGGGGTAAGGAGATACTCAGGAATACAAGTTGCACAGTTCAATGCGTATAAAATAGATCCTTAATGTCTGTTTTCTTCACACATGCAGAATGCCCAGGATAAGGAGGCAGTGGATAAGGTAATGGGAGACCTGGATTCCAACAACGATGGTGAGGTAGATTTCACCGAGTTCATCATACTGGTCGGAGCTCTTACTGTGGCATGTAACGACTTCTTCCTGGAGTACAATGACAAGCCAGAGAAGAAGAAGTGAACACCCCTTCTGCACAAAGATGTCCACTCTGCAAACCCAAATGTTCCAGGGAGGAAACCGTTCAGGCAGGAGAGAAGGACATCCTGTCATGGACTTCACATTCACAAATACACACAAACACACACACACACACACACACACACATACACACACACACACACACACACACACACACACACAAACAAACACATCTCATAGTGACTTGAGCAGTAAATGTTGAGTGTTTGTGCACTGTTCAATCAATCCATGACTAGCTATATTATTGCACTGTAAAAACCTGGAGAGTTCAGGTTCAGTTTCCACACCTGTCATTGTTGATTATGCTATATTTATTTATTTTTTCTTTTGCCTTATTTTGTAACACATTAAAACAAAGGAATTTCTCCCTGGAAAGAATAAATATGACCTTCAAACACTTCAAACAATACAATGTCAGTTGTACTTTATTATAGCAGAGAAGATGGGAAAGAACCTATGGTAAGAACACCCGATGGACACCAGGTGGCAGCAAGTGGCCCTTGATCGAATCTGGAGGATTGATATTTTTTATGTGCTTTGCATGCACTGGTACAGCACTTTATTCCAGCGGTGGATGGATGTAGATTGGAGATAGATTTATTAATCACTAGCGAAGAGATATTGGTGTTATATGAATGAAATATATATATTAAGAGATTGTAGTTATATTAGTGACAGTTCTGTTGTGGTGGGAAGTCCATCAGTTGTAATAGGTGAAATAAGCAGATAGCGACTGTACCTACATTCCTGCTTTTACAGTAAAATAATGAGAACTTGAAGTGACCTTGGCTGAGCCCTACACCCATGATTGTTTTAAAGCCCTGCTTCCTAGAAGAAAAAAAGCCCTGTGTGTGTGTGTGTGTGTGTGTGTGTGTGTGTGTGTGTGTGTGTGTCTGTGTGTGCGTGTGTGCGTGTGTGTGTGTATATAAAAAAGGAAGTTGCCAGCCTCGATATTAGAAAGCCAGGAAACCTTTCTTTCTTTCATTCTATCCTGTGGTGTAAGATTAATGGGAATATTGGGTAAAAAACAGTAATTGCCCACAGGTTACATGTATGAGAGTAAAAAAACATGCCACACAGACACATACTTTGATTAATCTGAACCTATAACCTTTATTGGACTGGTTAAGGTGTGCACAGGAGCAGATTTGAGAGTCAGGAAGGAGAAGGGTGAAAGTTTGGGGGGGGGGGGCATGACGGGAGAGGAAGTGAGAAGAAAGGAAGGAGAGTGGAAAGGTCAAAGAGAGAAAAAAAGTGGAGAGCGGACAGCAGCACTTTTGTCCGTGTGGAGCCGTGCAGGCTACAGTTTTCGTAGGTCTCTGATAGGCTTTTCACACTTCCGTCCGAGAACTGTTGGGGACCCCCCTTTCCCCCCTACACCCCTTGTGTATAATTCCATCCTCGAGAGAGACAGCTCCCAGACCAGAACTGAGCTGAGCTGCAGACTTGGCCACGCGACCGTAAAAAGCTGGGGGAAACTCACAGCCATGGTAGTGATTGAGGGTTAGACAGCAGTTTGTAGTGACTTTCTGATGGAGTGACAATACTAACAGTCTTTTGTCTAGGCCTATCCCTCTTTGTTCCTCCTGGATTGTGCTTGCTGTGATCAGATGATCCTGTTTTTATTTATTTTTTCAGTCTGCAACATCATTATAAAGTAAATAACATTAGCACTACTACCTTTCCTTTCTTTTCTGCTTATGATTTTTGCATCCATAACTTATAGCCTAGCGCGGGGGCTTCAGAGTTGGCCCTCTTTTCGTTTCTCTCTTGTTTACTGAAAATTTAATTCAGCCCTGCTCTCTGCATGCCTGAAAAGGCCTTTTGCTTCTCGCTTCTCGCTCTGTTGTCAAAGAACCTGGTAAGATTGCGGTAATAAGACAAATCAGCCTGTTCATGATGAAAAAGGAAAACTGCCTTAATGAATAGGCATTCAGAAAATGTAGGCAATCATTATTCTAATTGGACTAAATGTCAGAAATGTGTTTGTCCATGGAAGACCAGATAAAGGAGAGAGAACTGGAGAGAAGTTGCCAGAGATTAATAGAAGGGAGAGGGAGACACATACAGTATGCTCTTCTGAACATCGTATCTGACAGATGCGATAATGCACTGGGATGTCGGGCACGCACACACACACACACACACACACACACACACACACACACACACACACACACACACACACACACACACACACACACACGTATGTTCTGAACATTACATACTGAAATATGAAATTACATATTAATTACACATACTAGCTTGATTTCCATGATATAATACCCTTCTATCCATCAATATAATTTGATTTACATGTTACTTTTTCCAATATTGATCTTTGCTCCATCTCAACTGAGCTTCCTTGGGGGAAAATATGTTCCACTGCCCATCACATGAAAGGACCTATCCACCATCTTGGCTCAGATTCCTCAGTTTCTCTGGAGCTGAACTCATCTCACTGCAGCTGTGCACTCTGGCACAGTGAGCTGCTGCTGTCCTCTATTAAGTGTGCACAACTGCCCACGCATCTATTACTTTACCCTTTTCATCCCATAATGCAACCTGGCTCTTTCTTTAATTCAATTCCGTTCCATTATATTTTCCTTCACAATCTGTTGCTTGTACACATATTGTGTTAGTGTGCGCATCACAGGCTGTATAGTACAGTTAATATCACATTCTTGTTTAATCTATACAATCATACAACACATCGTAGTCTCTCTATCAGCAACAGACCCTTTGCATGAGCTAACACATAGAGAAATCTTAATAATATATTCCTAATGCTATTCTGTGGTAAGCCGCTATACTATGATAAAATATACTGAATCAGTTCACTGATGTAGTGGATTTGAGGCAAAAAAACAACTAAAAAATAAATGTATAAGAACCTGGATATGAACCTCCCTTCCCTTTCTGATTAGCTCCCTCTGACATCGGTCAATACTGATGATGAGTAATGTCATAGTTGAAGGCGGGCATGTCATGTGTCAATTAAGCAGTCAGCGTCGAGCGGAAAGTGTTGATAGGCTGGCGTGAGGTTCAACAAGGAGTAAATCATCTTTCGCTCCCTGACTGGCTTTAGAGGAGAGCAGGGAGGGACCTTTCCACCAGAAAAGGGAGGTCAGTCCGTTACACATCTGGACAAAAAACTGCAGGTAAGAGTATGATGGTGATTTCCTTTTTCTTAGTTCAAGAAAAAACAGTTGTTCATTGCAAAAACGTTACTATAAAGGTAATGGGCGTGATGGCTGTTCAGTTCTAGTTCTGGTTTCCAGTTCAATAGACACAATAAAACCCAGACTCGCTCCCCCCACCCCCACTCCTCTCCCCGACTCCGGCCCTCTTCCTGCTGTGCTGATTGGTCAGGGGAGCTTTCAAGTCAGCGTGTTCTCGGGCCTGGGAGCGGTCAGCCTGGCGAGCTGGTGATGGTCTTGACTGTGTAGTTCTGGAAGAGCGGCTGCATAAACATGCCCAGTGTGCCAAAGACGCACACAAACACAAAGATCCACAGGAAGAGGCGGTCGATCACCATGGCGACGTACTTCCAGTCCTCGCTCACCTGTAGATGGGGAGGGACAAAAGGGATTCAAGATAAGGTAAGATGAATCACATCATTCTCATTCTCTCTCTGACTACCCCCTTGCCTTTCCTAATGCAGAGGGTTAATAGAGGTGAGGGGTTAATGTGAGCGGAGACTTGTTCTGGCACACAGCACTGATGAGGTCCAACGCCAGTCAAGGAGGAGGAGAAGGACGTGAGAGACAAGAGAGAGTGATGGAGGGCGGAGAAACAGAGGGGTGCGCTGACCCCTTGTGATGATGACTGGAGGAGGGGAAGGGCTGATGTGCCATGCATCGTGCCAGGAGAGGGAGGATTTTAAAGCGGTTGGCATGGCAACGGGATGGTAGCTATGCTGATGATGGAAAGAATTACAGAGGATTGTTAATTCCTGTGTGAGTTTCTTTCATTCCAGGAGAGAAGGCCGGTCTCCTAAGATGCCTTGAGGAAAAGCGTTAAAAAAGAAAATGCCACCCTCATCCACTTGGTTCCTCTATTCCAGCGCTTCTCCATTTGCACTCCTTCTCTATGCACACGTCATGCCGCTGCTATAATTACATGTCTGTGTTGAATATTCAGAGAGCCATGATTGCGTCACCAGATCTGTCTCCTTTGCTCATTCTCTGGTGTAGTCCCCCATGCGTTTCAAACAGCAAAGCTAAACAGGATCGCTGCGCCGCTCTATCGTCACTGCGACTTGATATGGCACTGAAAGGAAGCTTTTTATACTACGTAACCTGCACATGTAAAGTAAGATGATTTATGCTATGATTTTATCTCTACAGGGAAAAAAAGAATAATTAATTTTAATATGGACGAGAGCCTAAGCGATACACTGGTGGGCTGGTAACTGTTTATCACGGATATATCGGTAAGAAAGTGTGTTGGCAAGAAATTGTGGAGCAGTAAACTGCAGCAATAAAGGATTTATTGGCATTAGCACCACTTTCCTCTTTTATGTTTAACTTAAAGAATCTAGTCAAACTGCAATTTTTTTATGTATTGGATGCAGAGCAAAAAGCTGTAAATAAACGTTGACATTATCACATTATAACGTTGATATAGTGGACGGACCAGCTAACAGTTGCTATCTAGTAGTCATGTGGAAACCATGGTGGCAACATTAGCATTTGTGTCTCTGGCTACCTGACAAATGCAAGTCCAGTATTTATTCTTAGCCCCTTATTCATTATTTTTTTTACCTTACAAGAATATTTTTTCTTTAACTGCTAAATGCTCCACAGGTAGTCACTGACTGTTTTTCCATTTTCAGGCTATTTTGGGTTTTTTTCAGGGGAAGCTGAAGGGAAATTCAGAGTTGGCTGATAAAAGTCCAGGGGACGTATTCACAAAAAATGTATCTTAGCACTAAGAGTTGTCCAAAGGATCACTAACAGTTCTTAGTTAAGAGTAATTTCTTAAAACCTATTCCCAAAGATTCTGAAACTTTTACTAAGGAGTGGGAGGGACTCCTACACTAAGACTAGAGGGCGGGGTTGAACTTGTTGCTATGGATGATATCATGTTCATACCTTCTATGCCCACAGTGATTGGCTAAGAGGGAATGAGTCCCTAAGAGTGAATTTATGATAGAAACACTTCAATGGGGAAGTGAATGAACTGCTTCACTATGTGGGGTCTGGATAGGCCATGGCCGACGGCTGAGAGATGCTAAGATTGTCTACGTTGCACAGCTGCATTTTCCTGTGGCCAAATAGCGGAGAGTTGTAACAACTTAAATCTGCGATGAATTGGGTTTTTATTCGTTGGTGATGTGATGTCATCCCTGACCAATTCTACCACATTCATTTTGCCATCTTGATTAAAGCGATACCTTTTTAAAAGCTCACTATTGTTTAATCTCTCCAAAATGCTGACTGCAGCAGCCATGTTAGGTTGTTCCTGATTTACTCTTAGTGACTTAGAAGTCCTTGAGTGGATTTTAATAGATTAAGGAGCTACTTTTAACGCTAAAATGCTTTGTGAATTACACATATCTTAAAAAGTTAGGAGTCCTAAATTTAGGCGTGAAATGCCCCTTTTCAAAGAGTTACTCCTAAATAGGCAGGTGAAGACCTACTCTTAGCCGTAAGATGCTTTGTTATTAAGGCCCCAGTACTGGTCAGGCTCTGATGAGGGGAAACAGAGACTATTATTGTAATGATTTAAATGGTAACTTATAGACAAAAATCTTATACTCACACTTTGATCATCATCCTCACTCTTCATGTGGTTAGCAATGAAGCGTACTCCTTCCACGGCTTCTTCAAAGCCGGGACAAGCTTGAGCCAGTAGTGCCTGAGTCAGAGCAGGACCTCCTGCTGCTTGCTTCCCCCGTGGCAGGTTTCCAGAGCCTGCTTCCCGGCCGTCCCTCACCCTGTTGAGACCATCCATGGATCCCCCTCCTGCTCCTCCCAGATCCCCTCCAAACTGTTTAACAGACGCCCGGTTCACATAGCAGGTACAAGGGTCATTGTCCTCCTTGCCAAACACCCCTGTGGAGGTTCCCCCTCCGTTCCCACCGGTGTTGCCTAGCCCGAGCCCCACCATCAAGGCCCCCGCTTCCCCGCTTCGCCCACCCTCTTTCTGCTCCTGGGCCCTTCTTCTTTGGCGCAGCCGCTGGCGCTCACAGTTGTTCCTGGGCTGGCGCATGAAGAGCAAGGCGGGGAGCTTGTTGAGGAACACCAGTTTAACCCAAGGCGGCATGGTGTGTGTGGTGGGTGAGCGGTGGTGTACATTAAGCACACACACGCTGGTGACGATAGAGAAAGTGACCAGGACCATAGTGAACATCAGGTACTTCCCAACGAGAGGGACGTCTAGTGAAGTGGGGGGGACGATCTTGGAGATCAGTAGCAGGAACACAGTGAGAGCCAGAAGCACGGAGATGCAGAGTGTCATCTTCTCTCCGCAGTCAGAGGGCAGGTAGAAGACCAGGATCGCCAGCGAGGTGATGAGCACACACGGGATGATGAGATTGATGGTATAAAAAAGAGGCTTCCTGCGTATGATGAAATCGTACGTGATGTCCACGTAGGTGGGGTCAGCTGGGTTCTCGTTTCGTCTGCCTGGCAGAGCGATGATATCCCACTCACCGCTGGGCGTGAAGTCGTCCATGCTGGCCACATCAGCACGGAGCACCAGATCGATCTCGGTGCGGTCGTAGGTCCAGGAGCGGAAGCGCAGTGTGCAGTTCTGCTGGTCAAAGGGGAAGTGCTTGACCTCAATCTTACAGGCGGATTTGTAGATGGCCGGGGGCAACCAGAAGATACTGCCATCATGGGAGACCACCGCGTTAGAGTAGAATGACACCTCATACACCCCATCAGCACTGTGTGAGATTGAGAGAGAGAAAAAGACAAAAAAGAGTCAAATCTTTGTGTGATTAATCAATTCTAAAAATAAATATTTTGTAAACAAGAATTATAATGAGATGTTTCCCCCCTGTGCATGATGCATCTTATTATGCAAAATGGGTTCATTTAATAGTTCTAGGGCGACCACACACACACACATGGCTGAGGAGGTTACCGTAATTTGAGGCGCCTCAGGGCAGCAGGGTCACAGACACACACCTGCTTCTACAAACACAAGGACTAACACATTGTCTAGACAGGAAACACGGCCCACAGGTCAGTCAGCTCGAATTAGACTCTTTGGTCAGAAGTCAGCTGACAACATTAAAGCTGTAGACTGAATTTCCATTTAACTCGAGCATTTGGCAAAATAACTAATTAATGGTGGCTAATGCTGTGAGATGTGACATGTGAAAAATCCCAATTCATCATGTTTGACCAATTACACAATTGACCCACCTGCCAAAGTACACTCTTAGAAACACCAACTGTCCTGCAAATTTAGTTACAAAATCAAATTTCTTCCAGATTAGCAGCTCTAGTGCTGCTGTTTCCAGTGGAGAGGACCGGGAGGATAGCGTGTCCAGGTCGGGGGTTTGCAGGATTAAAGTGATCATTTTATCCAGAGATCTTTTAATCTTTAGTAAAGTAAGGACTGAGGCACGGAAAGAGGAGAAGGCCAGACAGATCACTGTACTCTGATTTACATACTGCAGGCTGACACTCAGTTTCCATTACATTGAGACAAGTGGTCTACATCCGAACCTCCCTCAGACATTCAAGATAACTGTAATTAAAAACTAGCAAAGCAAGTTTCCATTGCATATGTGAAGGGTTTTGTGTTTATACAATGCATAACAGGTAATTGCACCAAACATAAAATTGCATTAGTTTACATGTATGTGATTTTGCATATATTTTCCATGTTCCTTTAACAAATGAACAAAACAGTCCTTATAATAAGCGTTAGTTAGTGGTAATAAAGTCCTCATAAGATCTTATTAACCTTAGTATGTGTTAATTAAACCATGTGATCAAATAGCATCATAAAAATTTTTATTGTTAGATTATAAGATTTTAATAAGCACCTATTATAAGTAGGTTACTAATCCTTTATTATGCACTTATTTGCATTATTTTACAAGGACCTGTGCCCTGAGGGGACAAGCTGAAACTCAGTGTGCAATGGATGGGAACTGTCATTTAGAATCGAACCGAAGCGTCTCTGCATGCAGATAAAGAGATAAACATTTCAAAACAACTCAAAAAAAAAAGAAAGGTTCCTATGTTAATGTAACTGTACAGTTAACTGTATGCATCTACTGTACATGTATCTATCTGGGTGTGCAGTGCAGATGACTCCATCTTTGAAGTGTCTCATGAGACTTGGAGGTACTGTATAGCAATGTAGCATGAGTGATATGAACAGATTACAGTGGACATATTCAGTCATGTGTGGCAGGCCTGCATGTATTACACAGTGAAACCTCTATAATTTAATTGATGTTCTGATCCAAAGTGACTTACAATGGTGGCAGCTGGATCAAATCACCGAGGAGTTGGCTTAAAAACAATATCTGTTAAATATGAGAAATGTATGTGTTTTATGATTGTGCATGCATCCATGATGACCCCGTGTGCATCTTCAGAAGGGAGTGACTCACTTGTTGTAGAGCACCACGTCAGGCAGCCAGATGTGTTTCGATGGCAGCCTGACCTTCAACATCCCATCAAACTCCTCAGGGACCCAAGTCAGACGATAGTCCTGCCACTCCTGAGGGCCAATAAAAAAAGAAAATCATTTATGCGCCAATCACGCAGCAGCGAAAAAGGCGTTTTGAGAGGAG
Organism: Echiichthys vipera; assembly: GCF_963691815.1. Lineage (NCBI taxonomy): Eukaryota > Metazoa > Chordata > Actinopteri > Perciformes > Trachinidae > Echiichthys > Echiichthys vipera. Next base: position 14,020,717 of record NC_139833.1, read on the forward strand.
CAGAGAGGAGAAGATCTGTCTGTGCGTCTTTGTGTCTGTCAGTCAGTCAGTCAATGGTTGATATGACACATCACGGGCCTGAGGAACATCCTGTGCTGTGGATCCCTTTAACGCTTACATAATACTTTTAACTGTAAAGCCAAAGAGAGAGAGAGAGAGTGGCGCTCATGTCAACCCCGACCCTGAATGGTCTTTTAAATGCACCCAGCCACAGACCAATCAACGTGATTAGAATGACATTTACTGTACAGTACGGCATGTGTGTACATCAGCAAACATCTTTGAGTCCTCTGTGTAACCTTGTGTAAAAGACAGCGTTATCTTATTCTGAATGCCGTGGGCCAGTCATTGACATTGCCACACTGAAGCCTTTGTGACCTACAACAGCAGTCCTGTCTGGCTCTTTTATGTCATGGACATGTTAGAGCTGTATGTTCATGCTAGGTCATCTGCAGTAACTGTGATGCATTGTGGTCATTACAATATGTCTTGGCACAGGACAGCTGTCCTTGGCTCCCTTGCTTACCGATAGCAAGGGATCCATAAAGCACTGATGGCCATTCTACGCTCCGTTAGAAGTCATGAATCCTAACTCGCTCAGGTGCATTTGTGTGTGTGTGTGTGTGTCTGTGCGTGCGCAAGCGTGTGTGTATGTGTGTGTGTGTGTGTGTGTGTGTGTGTGTGTGTGTGTGTGTGTGTGTGTGTGTGAGTGTGAGTGTGTGTTTGGGTGAACATAAGACGGAAAATGCATGAAGCTTGAAACAATCCAATCAGAAACGCAGCATCCACAAATGTGTCATATAGATCTAAATTTATATCCAAATTGAACATACATCTGTGTAATTTGTTCTGACACCTGCCCTCTAAAACAAGCACATATGTTGACGATGTGTGGGTGAATGCATTTGTATACCTAGTGCGTGTAAATGTGTACACCTAAATGTTCTATCATGTTATCGGCCTCAGCTGTAAGCATACAGAGAGTCAGCCATGTAGAAGAGGGTCACAGCTCAGTCAGGGTCACATTACTCACAGGGCAAGGTAATGGTAGGTCTCACCCAAAACCCACAAACTGACAAATTCTGAGGAAATAGGGGTTCAGCATTCGTGCAAAGACCTTTAGGTATCATCAGTTACCTGGGATTTGGATGTACTAAAAACACAAATCTGTTTCCTGCTCATAAATTTCCACTCCCTTCTCATATTTCTCTTGTCAGATTTTGGGCTTTGGAGGACGCGTATGGTTTGATGTCTCTCTCACTGTCTGACACTTCACCAGTCAAGTCATTTCTTAAGGCTGCTGCTCTACATGCAGGATTAGACTCTGCACAGCTACAGCCAGTGAAACATAATAGAAAACAGGGATGCATCTGTCCCCTGCAGTAACTGGACCACTGCTTATGGTCTACTGGTGTAATAACACTGTGGCCTGATTATATAATGTAAATCATACATATGTATACTGGGGTACATATATGCAGTGTGTGATAAACTTCCACCGACCTGGCAGTGAAGCTGTGAAATCTACAGTAAACCATCCAAAATCAAAAAATGTAATTCATTGTTCGTTCTTCAGTTCATTTGAAAAATCTCTATCTCCTCATTTCCTTGTGGCAGAATGTTGACTATGTTAGGATGGCAAGATGAGGAGACAAGTGGGAAGTCTCACCTGTGTTAGCCAGACATTGGTGGTCATCACTTGCTCTCTTTCGTGCTGCAAAAAGAAGACCAATACATTACATTACAGCACTTCCAAAAAGCTGAAGAAAGTGAGTGACAGATTTTTTAAATTGCATGAAATTGAGATATTGAGATATCCTGACTTTTAGTCTGTAGATGCTATCAAGCTTGCGATATGCAACTTGATAGCTTCTTTCATAGCTGCTAAAGGCCCGTATAGTTCAAACTCCACCTATTTGATTGGATCCGGCACCTTGTTTGTTACAATCAAAATCTGTAAATCTGTTTGTGTAATATTTAATGTAATCTGTTATGTCCTTTATTTCTTTTAAATGAAGATACTCGTTAATTGTTTGCCTATTTTGGGTGGATTTTTTAGGAGTTGAATTAGGATACCGACAGCAACGACGACGAAACTTTTAAAATGCCAAATTTCTTTTATTTTATTTCAGATAACTTTTCTCTTTAAACTCATCATTATGAAGTAACTATTGATTGCACAATGTAATGGCTGTAGAAAAAATGGCACCAGCAGCATTTAGATTGGTTCCCTATAAGCCTTGCTTTCACTATGCAATTCTGTCTATCTCCCGGGGGAAAATGACAATTATCACAAAGGAAGAGGAAAGCACTTGAGTTGTGCCTTCACTTATGAAGGTAATAAAATAATAACACAGAGGCTTTGTAGTCTGAACCATAATCTGAAACAAGACGGCAAACTACTACTAGTAAGTAAGTGAGTACGTGAGTAAGTAAGTAAGTAGGTAAGTAGGTAATTTGTATTTGTATAGTGCTTTTCACAGACAAAAGGCACAAAGTGCTTTACAATGGCATAAAACAACATACAGGGCAAACACAGAAAAAACACAATACATCATTTGGCTCGACTTGGTCACAAACTTTCTCTCGGTACACTAAAATGTGTTGCTAAAAACACTTTATGCGCGATAAATGCAATGCTATGACACTGATTCATATATGATCAGTGCTGCCTAGTTTCACAGTTCATCAGAATTCAGAACGGTCATGGACACTGTGTCAGAGACTCCTCGACTCTGATTGGTTGTTTTAGGTCGGTCATGGTGAAATCTTTCCGATGCCGTTAGGAGCACTCAGGGAGCAGCAGGGGGAAGCAGAGGCACGTGACTTTTTCACAGAATGTCTCATAGTGCTGTCCAGACATAGTGACAATTTCAGCAAACATGAAAAAAAAAGACATATTTTTCATAGAAAGTTACCAATTTCAGCTATGAAAATATTCTCAAAATGCTCTGAATAGATTTCAATAAAACAGAACAGATCAGGCCTCGGCCCAAGGACAAAATGATTATCAAATTGACTTGAGATTTCTATCCTTAAACAACTTCCTTTTGAGACCTGAGTACAAATCATTTCAGTGGAGTCAAGAGAACAGGGAGAACAGCATTAGTCAGCTTTAGTGCACTCCTTGCACCTTACAAATGCCTTCTACATGTAATTAATTCCATCTTTCGGGGTCCTTTTTATGTGTCATCAAAATTAAATAACGACCAACATATTAGATCGTTCTCAATGCTGTGAAAGGTGCGCACAGATTCAAACACACGAGCCCGAGGCACACTCACCACGCTGATGAGCTGGGCCAAAGACACCATCAGCTGCACGGTAACCAGCTCGGAGCCATTAGTCGCAGGACGGATCAGTTTGTTGTAGTGGGCGGGGTTTAAGAGATGCTCCACCAACCGCTCCTCTGTGTCTGCCCCGAGGCCTCCTGTAATGAGAAGAACACCTCGTCGTCATCATCTTCATCATCATCATCATCATCAGACTTTGTAGTGAGCATTGAGAGCCGGCTCTCCATGTGTATCAGGAATACAAAGCTTTTGAACCATGGCATTACTCATCACTGCTGGCTGGAGCACGTCAGCGCAGCTCGATACACACTTCTTACAAGATCTGACATCATAAAAATGAGTCAACCAGTCTGAATGTCTCTATCGCTCTCTTTGTGCCTCTGTTCTGTCTCTATGTATTCTCCTCTGCTGTGTTGCACTTCTCTCTAACTGCCAGTCTTTTGTACCTTTGGGTTATTTTCACTCCACCTCTCACTTCCCTTCCCCTGTCTTCCCTCCCCCCTCCCTCTCTCCTTCCCTGTCCACCATCCCTCCATCTGTAAGCAGACTGTATTCGTATCTGCGTGAGCGGTTGAGTTCGGGCAGAAATGTCACAACAGCACACACAGGAGGGGAGGCATTTTACTGAGAGACAATAGATGGAGAAACAACTGTTCTGCACCTCCTCCTTCCTTCCTCTCTCTCTCTCTCTGCCGCTACTGACTCCGTGCCTCTTTGGCATCTGCTATCTCCCGTGCTGCATTTTTACCGTCCCACAATTCCCTCACACATTCCCCCTCAAGATAAACACAGGCTGCGTAATGTTGTCATATTTGTACCTACTACTTACAGTAGGAGGCTCTAAACTGTGCAGGAAAACAAACAATAACACTCAGTTATGTTTGTTTATTGAGTCAAACGCTTTCTATTACTATACCTTTTAGTTATTACTATAACTATACCTTCCTACACCTTTATTATCCTCTTAAACATGCATCGTCAACTAAACTAAATCTAAAAATTGACTGAAGTGTAATCAATAGTAGCGCTGAAGTAAAACAACCGGAAAAAAAACATGTCGCAAATGTCAAACAATCCATATTACAGCTTCTCAAATGTAAGCATTTATTGCATTTTTTCTTTTTTATACTAACTGAATATATTAATTGAATGGGGTCTGTTGGTTGAACAAAACAAGACATTTGAAGACATCATCTTAGGCTTCAGGGAAATTGTGATGAGCATTTGATGATGAGCATAAGTGCACAGCTGCAGCTTTGACAGTTGTATTGAGAGATTCAATATATAAGCTAAAAACAACGAGAAGGAAAAAAAGGATGTATACATGAGAGGAAATATGATCAAAAAGAAAAAAAGGTACTTTTTTATTTGTGTACAGATTTTTTTAAAAGTTGTGATTTTTTGCATCAGCGATATAGAAATCTGGAAATTACAAATCTATATATAAACTAAATGTACTAAACTGATGTATTTTACCATATGTCCATCCGTTTCTTTGCTCCTCTGATGCTCCGCCCTCCTGCCCCTGATCTTCACCTTCCTCCCCCCGCCTCCCTCCTGCCCTGTAGCACTGCTGTGTTCACTGAGCAGGAATGATAGCCTCTGTCTCCGGATCAATGAGGACTCTATCCGTGTCTGTAAACTAAACACGCAATTCCTCCTTCCCTCGCTTCTTTTTCATCTCGCTCTGCGTTGCATCGTGTCTCTTCCGCCTCATTTTTTTTTACACTTTCTCTGTCTTGCCATCATCTGAGCAGGCCTGTATTTTCTCCTCGCTCCCCTGACTGTCTCCCGCACTCTCATCCTTCCTGTTATCTCCATCTCCCTGTTCCTGACAGCAACTGTCCATTTATTGCCCCTTCTCTCGCTAATCCACCACCATCAATACACATCCTGTCAGCACATGTGTAGCACTCTGGTTGTTTATTGTGGACCGCCTTTTATATGTGTAAGTGTGTGTGTGTGTGTGTGTCTCTGTGTGTGTCTGTGTGTGTGTCTTTTTGTGTGCTCATATTCATGAGGGAAATAAACACAACTGTCTGTGCCTGAACCATATGAGTAATGTATATTATTCCCAGAAGCCCAAGGCAATAACAATGCTGGATGAGACAGAAAGCTAATACACTTCACTTAAACAATGATGAAGCAGAAAAGGCCTCCGTTTCCATCAGCCATACTCATAATGTAAATGGTAGGTTCATGCTCAAACTAACTACGTGACATATTGAACGTCTTGTTAATCTGTCAAAATGATAAACAGCTTTTTTCCTTTACAAGCACAATTTGTGAGAAGGATTATATTTGCTTTATATCTTACATTATATCAAGCATCCTGAAGCGTCTGTGCACTTAAATCTTTGAAAGAAAAAAATACTTTTTAAAGCAAGGAATTTGCTCCCAACTGACATCTCAAGTATCTCAACCAAATGTTTAAACGCAGATTCCCCTGAATTTTTGATATCATATTGTTTAAGTAGCTGCCATCATTCATTTCCATTATCAGCATCCCGGTTGGGGTCACTGGGCCGCTGGAGCCAATCCCAGCAGGGGTACACACTGGACAGGTCCCTAGGCTTTCACAGGGCTGACACAGACAACCATTCACTCTCACATCCACACCTAAAAGGGCAATTTAGAATCACCAATTAATCCGACATCGGTATGTGTTTGGACTTTGGGAAGAGCTGGAGAAGCAGGAAAAAGCTGACGCTGATGGGCCCAATCCGAACCCCGAACCCTTTTGCTCTGTGGCAACAGTGCTTCCAACTACACCACTGTGAAGGTTTTTTGCTGTGAATATACATCAAATAAGCCATCGAGACAGTTTTTTTCGTTGATCACCTATTAACAGAGAAATTCTGGAGGGTTTCTAAAAGCCAGACATGGCTAACACTGAGTAGCTCGGGGCGGAGCGCTTAACCATCCAAAATGGCTTTTTTTAACCGCTAATTGTGCTTAAAATAGCACCAAACCTCTGCGGTAGCATGATAACAGTCCCTACACATAAAAGGGAGTTCAGTTCAATACTTTCCTCCTTGAACTAAACTCCAGTGCATTCGGTTTTGACCAATATTAGTGGTTAAAAAAAGCAGTTTTGGATGGTTCAGCACTCCATCCCGAGCTACTCAGTGTTAGCCATGTCTGGCTGCTAGCGACTCTCCAGGATTACTCTGTTAATAGGTGATCGACAAAAAAAACTGTCTCGATGGCTTATTTGATGTATATTCATGCCAAAAGAGACCATGGGATACTTTTTCGCCGCAATTACACTCCAAGATGAATTGAGTGGATTTACTGAAAAGACCAACTTTACAATGAGCCAAACCAAAGTCCAAAGCCACACTGTCCCAGTTTATTGGATGCATAAAGACTTTTGTTTGTAAAATCAGGTTGTGAGGAGAGACTCAGCTCACGAGATGAGACGATGCATGATATTGGGTTAACGAGAACAAGATAAGATGAGATTTTATCACTATTTTTAACTTTCCGTATTTTCTTTACAGGTGCGTTTGATTTTAGCAGAGGGCAGTGGCGGTGCTGCATGTGTCTCTGCATAGTGCTTGTGTGTAGCCGCGGTGTACACCGTGTTTTGTCTTTAACTCTGTTTATCGTTTCCAGTTGCAGGGGGGAACTTTTATGCTAGTATTGAGGTCAAAGCCAGACTCTCAGACAACTTTTCACCTCGACGAGGAACTATCGTCAATAAAACTATCACAAAATCTCAATTCAAACATCATCTCCGTCAACTCTCTTTCTTTGATGTTGATGAAATCTGAAAACTTTCAAAAGACCAAGGAACAACTATTTTTTTTTTTGTGTAGGTCTGAAAACACATTCAGATTCATATTTTTGCAGGATCTTGACATTTTGACCTAGTCTGTTAAAATGCTTGAACAGTTTCAATATTTCCGCATCAATTTACTAGAATAAAAGTCTGTATCCTACACAAATCTGAATCAAAAGCCGATTAAAAAAAGCATCGTGCAATTTTGGCTTACATATCCACTCTGGGTCTTCATAATGTCAGGGTTTTTTTTACTCAAATTTTTTTGCATGCATGGGCTCAGGATGAAAGTCTTAACTAATATTTTACGACACTGAGACCAATTAGAGACCAAAACTGAGAGCTTTTCTGGTTTATTCTTATCTCAAGAACAAGACTGATAAAAAAATATCCAAAAACACACTCCAGCAGCATGATCACTGCACATACATGCTCATACTCATCCATGGTACTTACTTATGCTTCTACACAAAGACTGATCTCTCTCTTTCATACGACACGCTGTCATGCTAAAGACCGAGCTGAGTGGTTGTAATGTTGCTGGTAGCTCAGGTTGTATTCTGGTTGTTTTCTGGTGCAAATATTGCAAACTTAATGTGACACTATGAATATTTCAGCAGGGCTCCCCATTAGACCCTTGAGGGAGGGAAGTTACACACCACCATGCACATGCAAACACACACACCTCAGTGACACAGCGCAGGAACAGACAAGATGGTATGGTCAATATTCGATTGCTTCACCACTCGACACTAAACCCGATACTCTTTCTTTCTTTTTAACAGCTATTGATCTTAGTGTGATGATCAACCTCAGAACGTTTCTGATTTTTTTAAAAATTCCCTGTTGTTTGACCATTTAACATCATCATCTTTGTTTGCAGCTTCTCCGAGACCAGAGTCCACACACGCCATAAAAGACAAATGTGGAGAAAATGAGGGCGAAGCGAGCGCTAAATTGAATTACCCGGCTAACACTATTACAGTGATGATCTCTATTTATACAGCTCACTCAAATGAGAAAAGTTTGGAGGGAAAATAGGGTCGCTTTATGCTCTGCGTTCTGCCAAAGAGGCTTTTTGGCTCCAGCTGGGACCTTTTATGCTGAAATATTCTTAAATCAATAATGAAGAAATCCATTGATCTACTGGCAACACCCAATTGGCACCGTAGTGCCCATAGAAATTAGATATTAATATTGATCCTTCATCCAGCCGCAATGTCACAGCACTCCCAAAACAAAGCCTAACTAACTGAGAGCGGAAGAATCTTTATTGTCACTGAATTTGACAAACTCGACAAAGAAGAAAAGTGTCGCCAGTTGAGTTTGGGCTTTTTTTAATGAATCATCATGATGAGGGAACATACTTTTATGACAATGCCACCAACAAACGTTACGTATGCATCTACTTCACTTCTGTGCAACACCATAATGCTAACGCTATCACTAATGCAGTTACTAATACTAATATTCACAAAACCCTTCCTTATCTGAGTTATGTTCCTATTTATTTCAAGTCTCTTTTATTTGATGTGATCCAAATTTATTTTATCTGTGTCAATTTGAATTTAACTCTTCCAACCCCTTCATTTTGAAATATTTTCCTTTCTCTTTTTAATTTGCTCCATTTATGTTTGATACTGTTACAATCTCAAACTATAATCCTATATCCTTTATATCATCTACTTTATATTTGTAAACGTGTACAGATACAATTTTATAATTATTTCATGTAAATAAGCATTGACACAGCGATATACTGTATGTATATTCTTTGGCTCCAGTAAATATATGAAATAAAATCAGATTTTATGTTATATTTGCAGAAAATAAATAGAAAAGTAGTAGCACTGCCTTTTACCGGCTATGAGCCTGATGGCACAAATAAAATCCTTTATTGGGACAAATATTAGAGCTGAAACAATCAGTTTACTAATCGATAAATCAATCAAAAGAAAAGTCCTTTTTTAAACACAAATGCAAAACATTCACTGGTTCTTGATTTTTCAAATGTGAAGATTTGCTGTGTCTATCTTTTTCATCATTGTAAATTAAAAATCTTTGAGTTTTGGACTGATGGCCGGACAAAACAAGACCATGTGGTCTGTTAATTTTTGATGAGGCCTTTTTCACTGTCTTATGATGTTTCATATAAAACCAACTGACCGATTAATCATAAAGTACTTTCTAATTAATCAGACAATAATTGTCATAATGTATTCTGTTTGATAGCAAGACTTATGCAGAGACACTGATAAAAGATCAATTGAGTTAAAGATCTGAGTGAAAAAGCCAAAGTTTGTGTATCACTGCAGTGACTGCTTCATTTCATAACTTAGATATCTTTGTAGTGTGAACATTTTAGCAATAATCTATCATCATAGTTACAACAAGGCCTTAACCTCCAGACTGTCTTAGGCCCATTATCACAAATGCATAGTGTGGGGCCAAGTATCGATCCACCATACATAAAAATGTACTATATTTAATTTCGAGCTTGAACCTAAAATGCTCCTTTTCTAATTCTAGTCAACATCAAAGTTTCCAATTATGCTAAATCCACTACCATAGTATAGTCAGACATCTCTGGAAAGAATTTCCTCTAATGTAGAGGTCACATCCGGGGAAATCTAGGGAGAACATGTTACAGTGATAAAGACTACTAGTTGAAAAGCTACACCGTTAGAAGCTATGATTTAATATGTCCAGGAATCCTCACATTGGGGATATGCAGTATGGTTTATTTGTATTATTTACAGCCCAAGGAGCTCAGCTGTTGGATGACAGACGGTATGGCTTTCTAAATATAGTGGTGCAAATTTCAGGGACTTCAATAAAATACATCATTTGAACGGCATAATGCATCCAATAACTGCTGTTATCTGAGCCATTATTTGGATGACCATAAATCCTGAGGCCACGTTATCACCAGGTCGAAGCTGCACATGCGGGGATGGGATGTTGTCTGTCTGACACCAATACATGTACAGTATCTAGATCACATTTGGCTTATGTAATGTCTTGCAGAAAATCAAAATCATAAACATAATTTTTTCACTCTCTGCAAAACCATTACATTCTATTGATCAACATATTTTTTTCTAGTGTTACTGCACTTTTCCAGGCCAGAGATACTTTAAGATCACTTTTACAGTTTTATCTTCCATACGCCAGAGGAAGGTTTGTGTTATCCTCAATACACTTCTACACACACCTGCATCAGAACAACACAAGCACACCCCTTGCCTCAATGTAAGTCAAGCTTTTTCATTTTTTAAATACACTTGAATTAAAACTCTTAACTTTCCACACATCTCTTATCTGCCTCTTCCTCTCTACTGCTTATGTTTCTATTAAACCCCTGTGCTCTCCCTGTGCTACCCTCTAATCTCGAGGGCCACACGTTGTTGTGCTGCTACTACATTCATTCTCTCTCTATCTCTCGAACACACACATACACACACGAAGTCTTGCACAAATCACACATGAGAGTACACCGTTTCCCACACGGGATCACACACGTTCTCACATACAAATGTTGTCGGCTGTGTGACTGCTGTGCATTTCTTATCACAGATGCAGCCCCCTATCCGCTGATCTGATCCTGTTGCTGCTCTGTGTTGGGAGTCACTCCAAAGAGATAGAGACAGAGGAAATGAGAGAGCGAGATAAAGACAGAAAGTGACAGAAACAAAGAGAGAGATGGGTAAAGACAACAGGGTTGAGATGCTGCAGAGATCAGTGGGTTGGAACATTGCAGCAGAAAAGTGATGACAGGCTAAACAGACTGAGCAGAACTTTCTCGAGTGCCGCGCTGCCAAGGGAATGGTTAGTTGATATTCACTTAGTGCATTCATAAAGCAAAGGACAAAGATTATAGCGCTTACGCAATTACACGTACAAAGAGGATGACTTACGCATCCGTTTAAAGATGCAGCTGATAAAAGTGTTACTGTAAAACTAATCCCAGCACGCTTTACGTCCTTGGGTGACTGTTGCAGACAGTGCTCCATATCCAGTAACCTGTGCATCAGGTCAAGTCAGCACCACAGACCTGTTTATTATGCATGGCCTGCAGGGGGAAGTGACAAGAGGCATCCTCCTCACAACATAGGGCGGCCACATCCTCTCAGTACCGTCTGAGACAGGTGGTGAAACGTCCTTGAGCGCCCTTGCGCAGCTCCACTAAACGCGAGGGACCTTTTGTGAACGGCTGCGTTACGTAAGAAGTTATTGTTTAGCATCTTTAGGTGTAAAGTTATGATTTTTCCCTCTTTAAATCCATCAAAGGAAAAACATAAGAATACTCTGCGTCTGTGCACATGGTGTCTTTTCTAAGTACGTGTTTGACAAAAATGTGTTTTATAGATTCCTCGTAGTGAGTCTCTAAAATGTGTTTCTGCCCAGGTGTGCGCACAACCATGTGCTCACTTTTTCAAACGTGTGTTTGCACATGGATTGAGTATATAGTCTCTGAGAATGATGCTAATCAGATTTTCCCCCTGAAGGGGAGATGACTCATTAGCACTCCGATGCTTATGAAGCTGCTTAAAGCGATATTTCATATTGGTAGCATTTTCTAGTGCACAAACATCAAGTGCCCTGAGAATCTAAATATTATGCAGCAGGTTTAGAGCAGTTTTTTAAACAATATGATGATGATTTAATCATATTTTATATTTTTAGTTCAATTTGAACATTTGAATTAGTTTTTAAAATGTATTACAATATTCTATTTTGTCGTTATACAATACAAAAAGACCTAATTTTACTTCAGTGCAATTTTGGTGTATTTTGTGCACTCTTATCTTATTTGCATCTGCTTTTATATCTGTAAAACACTTATTAGCACGTATTTTTGTACTTTGTATCATCAACAAAATCAAACATTAACTTAAGTCTACTTTTACAATATTATGGGAGTTTTCTGTGTGACGTTCCTTGCACGTAACCTAAAGATTGTGCTAAATATGTGTGTAGGCTATCAGTGTTCTTATATCTGTAAGCACTTTGTCTGTGTGTGCTCTCTGCCAGCATGTAAGACTGACGAAGCCACGCCCCTTTGACCTCAACCAGTACCAACACTCAGCATCACACAGACACACATGCACACACAGCTAAACCAAAGAAAGTATGTCTGTTAATCTCACACGATGAGCAAAGTTTACATTGACATCACTCACATTATATGTGTGTGTGTGTGTGTGTGTGTGTGTGTGTGTGTGTGTGTGTGTGTGTGTGTGTGTGTGTGTGTGTGTGTGTGTGTGTGTGTGTGTGTGTGTGTGTGTGTGTGTGAGTATGTCTGTGTGAGAGACAGAATGAGCCAAAGTGTATGTGTGCCAGTGAGAAAGCAGGAGCATGTTGTCGCCATGGGTGATGATGAACAGTTAGTCAATGCAAGGCAGATGGCCAGGCATGTGTGTGTGTGTGTGTGTGTGTGTGTGTGTGTGTGTGTGTGTGTGTGTGTGTGTGTGTGTGTGTGTGTGTGTGTGTGTGTGTGTGTGTGTGTGTGTGAGAGAGAGAGAGTAGATGGAGGTGTGTAAGTGTGTGTGGTTACGTGTGCAGCCAGTGACAAACAGAGGCACTGAGCTGGCCTATACCCTGTTACTACTATGGATTGGCTAAAAAATATTAAGACGGCCATAATTCAACCAATCAGCTGACGTGTTTTTCTGCTCTGCTTTGGACAAACTCTCACTGAGCAGAAATTAACACCAAATTAGAGCCAATTTACAGAGGTAAAATATGTCCAAACACTCTAATGGCTTTACACTTAACACCTACCTCATTTGCTCTGAACGCACTGCAACAACAGTGTCGTAAATAAGACTCATCTACTCTGTGAATGTCCTCCATGAAGACAAAGGGCCATTTATGAAGTGTAAACGAAGGCTTTTCCTGTACCGCTGGATGACACATCATTTGTCCTTTGATGACAGGATGTAGAAGTTGTTTTAGCTCAACGGGTCTCTCATTAACCTGCCCACTCAATACAAGACCTCAGTGTTAATGAGAGAGAGAGATGGAGAGCAAGAGAGAAGGGGCTAAGTGAGTGATAATTCTTCTCTCTCTCTCTCTCTCTCTCTCTCTCTCTCTCTCTCTCTCTCTCTCTCTCTCTCTCTCTCTCTCTCTCTGTGTCTCTCTCATGTATATTTAGAGGGAAGAGGATAACTGATGCCACAGTGGCCCAGAGTTTTTCTTAGAGGTATGTTCATGCTTTAAAAGGGTCGTTCACAAAGACTTACATACCTACTGTGTTATGTTATGCAACTAATTAAGGTGCATTCAATTAACAGCTAAAAAAAATGTGTGGGCAACATTTAAATGCTCTAAAAAGTCTTCACCATGTGGCATATTCTGTTGACTTTGTTCTCAAAAGTATGCACCCCCCCCCCCCCACACACACACACACACACACACCTCCATACAATAATATTACTGTGAAACAATAATAACCACATGGCTTTTTTTTTTAAAAAGTAAGGCCTCTAAACGCATTATATTAGGACCAAGGGTTTGTTTTAGAATGTAAAACGTTCAGTTTCACATTTGCACTTGCAAGTGTTGCATGCGCATGTGATATACGGAGTGGGCAATATTTCTCCACTACATCATTCCGTCGCGTTCGCTGCTGTTATGAAAAAGATGGTGACACAGCAATGAAAGAGTCATTTTCAGCATGTCTGCCTCTCTCCCTCAGCATCCAACCACTCCTTTTGTTTTCACACTCACTCCCTCGATTACTTTGAAGAAACCCTGTTCGGATCCCCTGAATGCGCGAACGCGCGGTGCTTTTGGCCCTAAAGAGGTGACGATGCACACAAAAGCGCATCGATGGGAGCTCGTTTGACGGACAAGTTGTTACTCACCTCCCGCAATGGCGAAGAGAGCCAGCAGCAGCACTGGCAGCGGCGGCCAGCCGTCCATCATCGTACGTGCGTCCGAGCGCGCTCCGAGCCTGAAAGGTGTTCACTGCGATGGAGAGGCCACCCTGAGAACACCCGCAGTGTTACTCCCCTCCTCCTCACGACCCAAAAGCTCCTTTCACTCTCTACCTGGCATGGTGACGTCAGGGCTCTCCGTTGCTCCGCACTTCTTCGCCCGCAAAAAAAGGGGAAAAACAGAAATACCTTGGCGGGGCCAGGTGAGCTCTGCGCTGGGTCGTGCGGTGGCTGGCTGTCCGTGCTGAACACCGCTCAGCGATGCGACGCGCTGGAGAGGCGGGGGCGGGGCGGGGAGCGCGCGGAGGAGCAGGGGGGAGGAGGAGGGAGGGTATGGGAGGATGTGGCATACCTCAGAGGCTGCACGGCTCAGATAACGATGCCAGTGTCTTCCCCGCACATAGTCACACATCACCTTATAATATTCAGTGCTCACAGGCTAGTACAGTATGTGTGGTGCTTAATAGTGACCTTGTCAAACTTAATGTAATCTCTCAGCTGCTTTATCTTTAACATTAGTCTCAGGCCAAATAGTTGTGGCAGCAGCCGCGATTTCATATCTTCTAAAAATGCATTTTTCATCAAGCGGCCATAAGGAAATAAACATATGGTCACATCAAGGGCTTTTTCTTGGCATGCAAAAGAGAAAATACACTAAATATAATTTAGTGTAACTATCAAGATTTCGAGATGTAGAATTGTAAATATTGTAGAAATGTTATAAGGTGTCCCCCTGCTCGGTAAAATAACTTAACACATCACCTTTCTTTCCTGGACTGCCTGAGTCTAATGCCTTGCCTCCACCTGTGAGATCTCATCTTCTGTCTATTTTTCCTTTCCTGACACTTATATTTTATTAAATGTCCCTATTTTTTTTCTTCCCCTCTAGGCCACTCAAGTGACCTCTAATCCTCATTCACAAAGTCAAACACGCAGCAGTCAGATACGTATATGAGTAGGGAAGAAAATGCGTGCAGGTAGAGGGAAAGGTGATAAGAAGAAAGTGTTGGCAGGTAGACATAAATTGGGTTGAACACACAGAAGCTGGCGATATTGCAACATGCTCACACAGGTCAGGCTGAGAGTCGGTTGCCTGATGAAAACAAAACTGATTTGAATGATGAGGGGCGGAGGGAATGCAGCAAATGAAGAGGGGTATCAAAAGAACGTGGGAGGAAAAAGGAGGGATGGATGGGGAAGAGTAAACTAACTAAACAGGAGTGCAGGATGGAGGGGAGGAGGCGGTTGCCGTGGTGACTAAGAGAAACCAGAAAAGCTCCAGGAGGAAACGATCTGTTTCTCCTTCATTTTGTCTATTTCCATCACTCACACACACAAAGAATACACATGCGCAGCTGGCACACAACACGACACACACACACACACTCACACAAACACATACACACACACACACACACGCACGTACATCAGAGCATAAATGTTCATATGCATGCACACA
The DNA here is from genome assembly GCF_963691815.1 of Echiichthys vipera. Taxonomy (NCBI): domain Eukaryota; kingdom Metazoa; phylum Chordata; class Actinopteri; order Perciformes; family Trachinidae; genus Echiichthys; species Echiichthys vipera. The sequence goes on from NC_139833.1 coordinate 14,036,194, forward strand.
CATGCAGGCAAACTCTTCCACAGTAATGTCTTCCTCTTCTCATGCTATCTTTATACACTCTTCTTCTCTCTGTACAGTCTCCCCTCTCCCTCTCTACCTCTCCTCTGCAGTGAATGAGCTGACCTGACAGTGCTCCTCCTCTGCACTGAGTGCTGTGAGTCTCCCTGAATTATTTAAAAGCTGGGACCCCCACGAGTGCTTGTCTTCCCCTAACACCCCCCCACGCTCTGCCTCTCTCTCTCTCCTCTTTCCTCTGTCCCTTCCTCTCTTGCTGTCATTCTGTCTACTGGTGCTGCAATTACTTCCTGTGGTTCTTTCATATCTGGGCAACACTTAACATAGAAATCTGATCCATGAATCACAGACTGGTTAATAGTGAAGGACAAAGTATAAAAATGATTACGATCACGTAACATTTCCACAAGCCCAATATGTAAGTACAATTTTGTGGTTCTCTATCACTTTATTCTTCTTAAATACATTTCAGAGGCAAATATTGCTCTTTTACTCGTTTCATTTTGTTCATATATTTAAAAGGACGCCGCGCATTTCTCAACATTACTGTGAATGTGCCAGTGTTAGTCAGCTGGTTAATTTTCAACTTTAATCCTTTGGTGAGATGTTTTAAAACCAGAGCAACAGGAAACAGTAAGACAGTCACAATAAAACTGCCATGTTTGCTGCATGGTTGTGATGTCACAACTATACTATATATAGGTAGAAAGTGTTGCCACAGTCCCCCGACTGCAGTGGTGCAGAGATGATCAGGAAATGCTGATCAATCAGAGCAGGCTGGGCTCTTTTGGGTGAATGCAGGTTTATTATTATTTATGAAACGGCCCTATTTAAAGATGTAGATTCCTAAAGCCCTTTTTTTAAACGCTTTATTTAGCTTAACACGCAGAATAATTTCCACAGCCAATGAAGGAACACACAATCCTTCATATTATCTAAAAAAATAAATGTAAAATGATACAACGGTTTCCAGTGTGATGATACGTAGGACCAATTCAACTCAAATGTGAGATTGCAGATGGCTACCGAACGCAACATTTCCAAAAACAGACTGACAAACTCTGCAAGAATCATGTGTCCAGCACCCCGGGCCTCTTGTTTGTTTTGACCTACTTTGTGATTTAATTAAGAGAACATAGAAGACTAACCCCAACCGATCACACGGATGGAGGGAAGGGTGATAGTTAGCGGTGTCTGTTGTTGTGTAACATTGGCATTTGTGACACACTGGCTTGAGCAGGATGACCAAGGTTGGAGACGACTCTCGACCAGAAAAAGCGTTCAAGAAACGTCCAGAAGTAAGCGTCTGCCTCGCTTAAGTGTCTTTGAGTCGACCCTGCACTTTGACCCTCTGAGAAGGTGTCATGATCGATAAAGGACCACAAAATCAGATGCCGGTTGTGAGAGAAGGTTATTACTTTTTACTTACTCATTTCTGACTCAGCTCGAACATTAGTACATGTTGCTGCTCTCCATTCACAAACCAAGGCTATTCTGTGGGGGAGCTACATTGCTACTATGTCACTATGGCCACGGTTATTCATAGCTCTTTTTATATTGCAGCCTGTCTCTCCTCCCTCTTTCTCTCCCTCTCTCCTCCCTCTCCTCGTTCCCCGCAGAGATGGCCCTACCTCACTCTAACTAATCACCATGGCAACCTGGTAATCCCTGAACAGAAAAATTCTGACTCCCTCTCTCTATCTCTCTCACACACACACACACACACACGCGCGCACACACACACACACACACCCACACACACACACACACACGCGCGCACACACACTGGCACTGCACACACACAGACATAAACGCACACATGGGTGCACATGTGGACACATTTACGCTTGCACGCGAACCCACATAAAGCACACACACACACACACACACACACGCACACTCTTTAAGAGATACTCATGCAAACCAATACACTGGTGTTTACTGGTTACATATCTCACCCCAAACACACGCTTCCATGCTTCATTGTTAAGATAAAGCTTGTCTGTGTTTTATGGGAAGCTTCATGTGTGTGTTGGCGAGGATTTAAATACACCACCTTTCGGGTGGTGTGAGTAAACGCTTTTTGTGTGTACACTATTTATGTATGCATTTTGTGTGTGTGTGTGTGTGTGTGTGTCTGTGTGCATGTCCGTCTGTGTTTGTTGGCCGCAAATAGGTGAGTGCATTCGTGAGGTTGCGTGTGTGTAACTGTAATTGATTTCACACTCAGGTCAATGGTTTTACAGCTACGAGAGAAAAGCACACATATTCACTCTGGTTAGCTTCTCATCTCTGTTTCAGTGCTTCCCCCCCCTTGAACCCTGCTTTGGCTTTTGCTGGCGGCATGTCTATTAATAACACTGGTTGTCTACAGTTTGATATTAATTTTATTTTCTTTACTGAATAAAAGTCTTACAACAATAATATACAGCTCACACCACTGTGCGGTTGATGTAAAAGATGAGACAATATCCGACACACACAACATTTATGCATAAGTACATTTTAGGATACAGCTCATTCACAATAAGGTAAGATAGCTTTTTAATCATAACACCATCGTATTTAGATTACAGTGAATGCATGAGCATGGACATGATATTCACATATTCATTTTGCACACTTACACACACTCAAACAATTTTGCTGGCTGAGTACTTTAATGTTACAAGACCCCTCCCACTACACTAGTCATAATTTTATAATCAATAAAGCGCTTTCTCTTGACAGACAGAGTGGCTGTCAAATGAGCCTGATTTTCAGGATAGATCAATAGGCTGAGTGACATGTTAGATGGATGAATGAATATACTCCAATCAGGTGTATTGACCTCACAGACCAAGCCTAACTGGGTGGCATGGCCCTAATTGATGAAGTCAGTGCCTCTGTGCAAAGGGATTTCACAAACCTCTCCACTTACTTCAAATATCAGAGTGCTTACTGTAAGTGCAGGGCTTCATGTGCATTGTTTAGGTATTAAAGAAATCAATTTGGTTTACATGACGGTAGGGCCAATGGACAAGGCTGTGCAAGAAGGGCTGCTTTTACTGTAACTATAAATGTATTTAGATTTTAGATTGGAAACAATTACCAATATGTGATCAATGGTTGTGGTAATGTGTGACTTTGACCACTAGGTAGTGCATAGATGAGATACAAACATATAAAGTTATTAGGCTAGTACAAAGCAGCATACCTTTGAGTATTTGTGTGTACACTTGCATTACTTAACATGTGTGTTTGTTTGCATGTCTCTGCTTGTGTCTGCGCATGTGTATTCATGTCCCAGTGTGTTTGTTCATCCTTTGCGCATGTTCAGTGTGGCCTGGGCACAGGATGCTGCAGGGTCATGTGCTCTGCTCCAGTGAAAGGCAATCTGTGTGTGCAGTAGTGTTGGACCAGCTCAGGGATGCTGGAGAATACGCAGCTAATCTGGTCCAGCGTGAAGCCCAGACCCTTAACGCTCTTCGTCTGGGCCACAATGATGTGCACGCAACTCTGACTGGTCCTAATGGAACAAGACACAAAAAATTAAGATCTACTGTCAGAAAAGTTTGTATATAAAAGAAACACAGCAACCGTTACAATTTAGAGTTAGCAGATGCTGAACAATGTTGTAACTAAAAAAATTTGGCTCTCCAATCTGTCTCTCCTCAAATGAGGCTGTGCATATTCCGAGTTCAGCGGATGTGTAAATGGGGTTAATGATGTGGACTCTCAAATGAATGAGCAGTGTACAACAAATGTGCACTCAGGCGCATACACACACACACACACACACACACACACAATTGCACCACAGGATTTCAGTCTTTATCCAAGAGAACCTGTTCCTGGCACGCTTATCGGTAGTGCCAACGCTACAAATGACACAAATTATCCTGCATTAACGCCTTAGAGGTTGCCACCACCATGATAGTGTAACACCTTAGTCTCATATTGTAAAAAAAGTGAGATTTCCTTGTATTTCAAATTGCTCAGTCCACAGGGATATGCACACAACCCATATTGAGAAACTGTGTCTTTAAACAAGTCTTTTTCATGAGCTATGAACTACATTATATATAGGTAGAAAGTGCCGTTACAGTCATTCCTGCGGCTGCGTTTTAGATACAGCGACACATAGGGTGCAGTTGTGGAAGACCTGGGAACACTGACCAATCAGAGCAGACTGGGTTTTTTCATAAAGGGGGTCTTAAAGACCCAGGCGCTAAAACGGAGCATTCCAGACAAAAGGTAAATACAGGTTCATTCAGACAAACATATGAGAAAAATAATGTGTTTTTTGAACATTAAAGTATGAATGAATGAATGAATTTATTTATTTTGGTATTTATCAACTCACAACCTCACAGACATTTAAAACTAATCAGTACACTTACCTTTCTGATCAGCGTGCCTGTACCATGTTCAATAAACACACTCAAATGGCATACAAACATCGGGGAACTCACTTCAGAGCGATGGAGTACTTGCTGGTTCCTGATTCGCTGTCCCTCACCAGGAAGCTGGCTTCCCTGCAGCGCTGCAGCTGAGCCTCAGCCTGTTGCCGACTCACACTGCCATGGTACCAGCTTGGAGGGGCGAGGGAAGGAGGGGGAGGGAGAGATGCACAGAGAGCGAGAGAGAGAGAGAGAGAGAGAGAGAGAGAGCGAGAGAGAGAGAGAGAGAGAGAGAGAGAGAGAGCGAGAGACAGCAGATCAGTGACATATAGTGTAGCGACATATGGAGATAAGTCAGATGTCAAGATAATGATAGGTGATGATGGTGAGGGAGAGAAAAAAAAGAGAAAGAGTCTGACTGCAGGAACAAAACCCACAGACACCAACAGAGATTTACAGTCTCCATAAATCAGACTGACATATATGGTGGACTGAATGAGTTTACAGTGTCAAAGGTGAACTTGAGAGGGCAAGGAGATGAATAAAACAGAGAGACAAAGTGTATGTGGCTGTGCGTAGTGTCCGGGGAGGCCTATTAGGATGCAAGGTGATGCTGACAGTGGCTACAGGCAGCGCCATATAAAAACAGACTGTATTTGGCCATGATGCTCGGAGGCAAAACACACTGACATTCAACCACACAACATGTGAGGAGCAAATGCTAACATGCTCTGAGCATGTTCCTGACAAGTTCCATCTGAAAAGAAAAGCCACACTTCCTGAGGTGAGGATTAAAAAGAGTAGTTTCACCTCCCTCCATTATTTATGTTCAGCCTCTAATTTTAAGGATGTGCTCAATGGCTGCTGGCTTATGCCCTATGTGATAAATACCAAATTTCACTTTAAATTGTCTAATTGGCCAAGTGTAAATTATATGGAGATTTTGGCTAAGAGGAGTGGCAACCTCTGCTGTATTTGACATTTGGCGGATGTTGAAGGAAATCTGCTTGATTGTTTTACCAAGTTTTACTGAAGGGAAATTGATTTTCAGCCAAAACTGAGGAGGGCGCTATTTTTCCAGAAACAGATGGTAAGGTTAAGGCCAAAGTAAAGAAAGTAAAGAAATTTACAAAGTAAAAAATGCCTAACCTTTAGTTTTCATATTGTTAGTTTTGATAATAACGAATGCAAACATGACATAATATCGATCAAATGTCTCAACCCTCATCTCATTTCATCAAGTCTGCCAATGCTTTCTTATGTTCCCTTATGAAAATGTTTATGCCATATATGCAACATTATGTCTTCTCCCTCCTTACCTCTGCTTCTCCAGGGGCAGGATTGGATCCACTTTGGCTGCATCCCCATCCAGTGGGGCATTTGGGGAGGTAGGAGATGGAGGGGAAAGTTTGTTAAGACTAGAAGAAGGGGAGAGGGGTGAGAGTTTGAGGGTGGGGAAAGAGGGAGACGGGGGCGTGAGAGGGGAGAGCTTGAGAATAGGAGAGGAGGGAAAGGAGGGAGAAGAGGAGGAGGAAGGGGAAGATGGTACAAGTATTTTATGATTCCAGTTCTTCTGCCTCAGGGTGTGTTGTTGTTGTGGTTGCTGCTGCTGCTGCTGCTGCTGGCGTGCGGAGGCTGAACCGTTCTCTTTAGTGGGAGAACAATCCACTGCCTCGAACTGAGCTGAAGGAAGCAGGAGAGACAGTATCAACCTATAATAATAAAGTTCTATTAAAGCACGCCAGTGCAAAGTAAACACAGATCTCCGGAAATTGACTCAGCGTGATTGTTTTGTTTCCTCTCTAAAGCAAACACTAAATTGTTGTGGCATTACTGTACAAATAAAACTCATGACATCCTTCCTCCACGCCCGAACCCCCACCCTTCCCATCATCCCTCTCCCTTTCTCTACCTGACAGCGCTCTAACAATGTCCTCCTTTCTCCACTCCCAGGGCAGTTCGTACTCTCCAGCGGGACGGACATCAGACTCTGGCCGTGTGACAGGGATCCACACCCCCCCACTGTCGCTTTCGAGCCCGCCCTCGTACGGCGTGTCATAGATGTTTGGGGGCGTGGGTTTTCCCTCTTCTTCCTTCCCCTCTCTCTTGCCTCTGTCCAGCAGAACACACACTTTCAGGAGGTCTTTGGAGCCCCGTCTACGAACCTCTGCAGCACAACGGTCATGTGGTTAGTCGATAGTACCAGATGATGGATACTTATGTCATAATCAAAACATTGTATCTTCTAAGGGACATAACTGTCATTTGCTCATTGTTAAAATGTCATGATTTGAGCCCAAAATGGCTCCTCTGTGATTGATTTTTATTTATTTAAATAATTATGTATCTGACAAAGAGCTGATTTGGCCTTAAAACATCATAAAGAAGACATTTTAAATGAAGCAGGTGACAGTGTTGAGAGTCCTTGGGGGAGGTAGAATTCACTGTTTTTTTTAGACTTGACTTGGACAAGATTGTGTGTGTGTGTGTGTGTGTGTGTGTGTGTGTGTGTGTGTGTGTGTGTGTGTGTGTGTGTGTGTGTGTGTGTGTGTGTGTGTGCGTGTGTGTGAGTGTGTGTGTGTGTGTGTGTGTGTGTTTGGGAGCTGCTTTCTGCACACAGTTTTTGAGTCTCCCCTTATGTTTGCGTTACCACACATCAACCAACCTTAATCCAATTCAAATACATAATATACCAAATGAAAGGCTTGATCTGTTCTAATATTCAGCTGCATCCATAATAACATATACTAATTTTATAATATAATTATGCATTGAGCAAATTGGATCAACAATGTAATAGTGAGCACTCCCATTTAGTGTAACTTAACACATGTTTGCCTTGAAATTATGCATTTCTCTGCAATGCAGTAGTCCTGACATAAAATCTGCCTTTATGGAGGTTCATATAATTGGGATGGGGAAAAGACAGAGGACACCTCTCAATATAGCACAACGATTCAGGGCTAGATTAGCTTTGGGTGGGTGTACCTAATAAACTGGAGTGTATTTTACAATGAACAAAATAGATTAAAGGTTGAATATGTAAAATCTTCATTACAAGCTATATATTTTTTGTTTTTTTTAAAAACACCCACAGCGCGTTTTGAGAGGTACGAATGAAAGTATTCCTTTTCCAAAAAGAAGAAGTCTGAATTAATTAATTGTTTTTTTTTTACGGGTTTGACAATGACTTTCTGTCACATTTATTTTAATATACCATCCAACAGCGGCTGGCATTGTTGCAAGGGTTTTCTGTTGTCTGCCGCAGCTAACGTTACTGTCGGCTGGCAGTGGAAGAAATGGAGATTGTCAATCCTGCAGCTGCTTATTTGTCCCAGCAGGTGAGTGACCGGAGACGGGCAAAAACTAGAGTTAATATAGGCCAAGCATTCACTCAATGGACTGAGATAAAGGAGTTTAACTGACTTAAAACGCTTGCCGAAATGGCTACGTTTCTCCTTGATCCGTAAGCTAACTTTCATGTTTACTTAGCTGTAACGGTTTCAGTCAAACTTCTCTGCAATACTTGCTTTCATGGTGCGATTTGCTGAAGGGGATGGGTTCAAACAGGCTCAAACAGACTCCTGTAGGCTACTGGGCCGGGTCTGACCAACCTTGCAAACCCGAGTGCTTTTAATTATTTTTGTTGTTGCGACTACGAACTTGAGACACTAGATGGCGGTGTTCTGCTCTTTCTACATTTTCAACCTTTAACTTCCCAGTATTATTGAACATTTCTGTCCCATATTTGCAGATGAGTGATATTTGATGTACATTCATGCATATATCAGGTAGGAAACTTTACACCAGAAAAAGAACATTGTCAAAACTGATACTTGTGCAAAAAATAAGTAAGATTAAAATACACTTTCTTAAAGTAGTATATGCTTATTGGAGAGTTGTTTGACTGTTTTAGGTTTCAGTAATACAGTAATAATGCATGGTATCCTCACTAGTTTTAAACAAAGTTTGTAACACTTCATTGGGCCAGCTGGATTAACCCCGACATGTTGAATGTGATTTCCTCTCTAAATTAAGTTTGCTACGACACGTCGTTACATTTCAGGGGAATTTCACTTGTTGTGTTTCTTGACTGTCTGACAGGTAGCCTGTGTGTCTGCACTATTGTGTGACCAAACAATGGAGCTACAGGAAGAAAAGGTCAACACAGCTGCTGATTGGCTGGCTGGCCAGGCCACTTCCTGGCTGCTGGGAAGTGATTGGGCGAGACCAAGGTGGGGGGGCAGGGTAGCGGGGCGATCTTGCGATTCTTTTCACACGTAAGGGACCATAAAGTATCATGTGTATGTGTGTATCTATGTGTGTGTGTGTAGGAGGGGGGGGGGGGGGGGGGGGGCACTGGGGCCAACTTCCTATAAAGAGAATGGGGCAAAGGAAACAGAGGCAGGAGACAGGAAGCTGGAAGAGGAAGCTGCACCCATTGTCCCTGCACAACACTGTTCCTACGGCAACCGCCAGTGGGGAGGGAAGTCAGCGGAGGGACTGAGGATCTAGTTTTGCTTTAAGTCAATTAAAAATGGCCCTTTAGCAAGAATGTGACATAGTGTGAGTGCAGAAAAATGTGCCTAAGTATTCATTGACGTGCATGTAATTTACATATCTTATCCAAGATCAAAGTGTGTTACATTAAGAGGGGAATGAATGTAGTTATGTTTTCAGCAGACAAACTGCAGTCCAGATGATGCCACTTTTGTCCCTTTTATTATTGTAATTGCTGAGATAAATGACGAGTCCAAACTCACCTGTGATGATGACCTGGGCATCATAGGGCTCCATATATCCATCATTCATTCCTGCTCGCTCAGCCTCCCTCTGCTCCTTGGTTTTCTCTGCATCAAAAGGATCTGCGTAGTCCTCGAGGATTATCAGCTGTGTGAAGGAAAAGATGTATGAGAAGACAAAAACAAGGCTGCTTTAAGTATTCAGATGTCACATTTACCTGGAGACAACAGATCAGGCAGGAAGAGAGGGATCTGTGTGTGTGTGTGTGTGTGTGTGTGTATGTGTGTGTGTGTGTGTGTGGTGTCAATAACTGACAAGTAATGGAGGGATCAGCAGAAAGAGTGCAAAGAGGTCAGCGCATTGTGTTTGCCTGTTTGATCTGACACAGTAGTGAATCTGTATTGTATTCTTTTGAGAGCGATGGAAACTGAATACAGGGTTATGAACTGAGGTGGGGAGGGAGAACCCAAAGGAAAGCAGCACCGACCTCGAGCCCATAATGTTTTGCACGATATATTGACATTTTAATCTGCATGCAGTTAAAACGGCTTCTGCCTGGTTTTGTTTGATTGTAAATAATTAGCAGATGAAAGATCAGCATCACAATGTGGCACATTCGGGTTTGCATTTGTTACTCACCGTTGTTTTAATGTCAGACCTTAACTTTTCGTTTTCGGGCTCCTTCTGTTTACTTAGCCCGTTGAGTTTTGGGGTCTTGTCTTGTTTGTCCACTTTGATCATCCGGCTGATGTACGCTTGCGCCAAACTAGAGGTCCTGACCTGGCGGATTTCATCCGACGTCCCAGTCTCGACCTTGGAGTTCTTGCGACCTTTTCCAGATGTGAGACTGTCCCACATTGTCCCACCGGAGCCAGCGTTGTTACGACCTAATTCTGTAGCCGAATTTTTCCTATTTCTCCTTGCCAATAAACCCCCCACTCCTCCGTCTTTGCGCTGATTTCCTTTCAGACTGTCACGACAAAACGAGGGTTTGGAACGAGTTTGTGGACCAGATTCAGAGGCCGAGCGAACCCTTTCATTTCCATTCTTCAGGTTGATGGGGAAATCTCTGAACCATTTTGCCATGGCTGTCAAGGTATCAACACTTCTCACAAGTTTAAAAGTTAACAAACCTGTCTATTGTACGTTGTTGCATGAGCTTCTCCACTGCAATTAACGTTGAACGTTGCGCAACAGATCCAAATTAGGCACGAATATTTTACGCACGCCGCGGTTGAAGTAATTATGGCCTGAAATGACTAGAATCTCCTTGTGTCAAACCCTGACAGCGCTCACTTCTTGGTGTCAAACTGATTTCTAGCGTCTGAAACTCCCTGACAACTTCTCGTGCGTCTTGGAAGTCATTGGCCGGTGGTTTTTCGATGCTGTAACCCTGCACCTGCAGTAACAACTATCCCTGCAGTTTGAAAAGTAGCCTCTGCAAAGCGTAAATTCGAAAGAACTCGAAGTTTTTCTTTGAACCCAGTAAAGATCCCATTCCCGGAGCGTGAGATGATGCGTCCAGTCTGTTGAGGTGAAGAGATGGAGAGGAAAGTTGTGTGCGTAGACTGTGAGATGTCACTGGACTTTGGGGAGGGGCTGTGTGTGCGGGGCGGGAGTTTTACTGTGATCATTTCTATGGATGCACGACTCAAATTTCTAAACTGTATCAGTAGTTGGCCCAATGCCAATAGACACCTGCGGAAAAAAACAAATGTAAAACATGTGAAATGTAGCATTTATTACAATATTTGAAAAAAAAAGAAAAAGAAAAGAAAAATTCCTTGTTGTCCCTCGTGCACTGCTTAAATCGCATTTGTGGTCAGCTCTGCAATGTGGATGCATTTGCAGTGAACGATCACTGAAGTAATATGCACTTAATTATATGATTTGTAATGCGATAATCTCCAATGAGATTTGGTAGATTTGTGAACTGGACCTTCTCTACTAATATCACATAGCCAGTCGTCACTTTAAAAATCTCCTTTTTAAAAGTCCTGGCCAACAATAGAGTACAAACAACACTAAATATACTAACAAATTAGAATAAAACTAAATTAAATTGTAAAATCAATCATAAACCATGAATTCAATTTCTAAGACGAATAATATAGAAGCTCGAAGGCATCTCTAAACAACCCAAAACCTGAATGAAATACCTGTAAGTAACATGCACTTGCAACTAGGGTTAGAGCTGTTGGTTAAGGGCCTTGCATGGTGCTGCTGAACCATCAGCTGGTATGTAGTTGCGCCATCTACTGGTAAATTGAAGAAAAAACAAACGCATGAATGAACCAATGTAATCACAAATCGTCTATCACGAGTCCTGGAAAATATGTGTTTATCTGTGTCATTTGTTTATTTCATCTGAAGTAATACATATATATTTTTTTCAATTTAGCAATATTAGTTTCAGATTAAGAACAAGCAGACAAGCAGCAGACATAGATACGCATACGAATAAGACCAGTGTGCAAATAATACACATCAAAAATATAGTTAAACAATATATACACAATAATAAATGAAGTATAGCCTATACTAAAAAAAAACAACATAACATCTAAAGTAATAAAACGGGCTTCCTTTTTTGGAGTAAAACAGGTCATAAAGTGGTCCAGCACAATAAATAACTGACGTAAAGATTGGACCAATAGCAAACGCAGCCGATATCCAAGAGTCCCGCCCACATCAGCTCGCTGATCCAATCACAGCGCTCCCTCTGGAGAGGCTGGGCGGGACGGTTACATCCCCGACAAAGGTAACAGGTTGCTGCATAATGAACTTGTTGTCGCTGTGTTAAATTGCGTGGGAGTTGCTTTCCCACACACTTTTCTTCTTGGACTTTGACGGAAAACATTTGAATTATCACCGACAACAGTGGAGCAAAGTGTCAAAAAGGAGCCAGAGGAACAACTTCAGAGAAAAAGAGGTAACTTTACGCCTGTTGTTAGACTTGTCAGAGCCAAACCAGACACACTCGACCTGTCAGACAGTTATGCTCTGTGTGGGATGATTTTCATTGGTATGTGACGCTTATTCCTTCGTTTAAGTTAGTTCTGCTATATTTCTTACCGTATCACACTGGGGCTTTTCTGTTAGCCAGTTAGCTTGGGTGCTAACTGTTAGTTTGATGGGTGCTCCTAGCTAACGTTACTGCAGGATAACTTGCCTGTTAATGAGATGCAAAAATACATGCGAGAGATGCTGCAAACTTTTCTGTTAAATAGAAGTAGGCTACTCACAGACTGACTACGTGTATGCAGGTGGAAATGCAAGACTCATACAGATAGTTTAATGTCAGAGGAGTTCATAAGTAAAAGCAGTTTAGCTCCAGAACAGGTTTATCTTGATACCAGGGGGAGTCGTGGAAAAATTGTGCACCGTGAAACAAACAACTTTAAGACCTCCGAGATAGTGTTTAGGACACAGGAGGGTACACGAAAACACATTTTGACTCCCTTTAGGCCCACAATCTGTGCATAACAATAAAATCAGCCTGACAGGACATTTTGAAGAGCAGAGATGCTCTTCAGCATTTAGTTTGAGTCAAGTGAAACTGATGAAGCGTGCAAAAACCAAGGTCAGATTATAGTTTTGAAGTGTGGGGAAAGGCTCATGGATTGTGTCATGGATTTGAATAATTATAGCATTTAACCTGCTTGCCACTGCAAATGCTGCTGACACAGTTTCATTTTAAAACAGAACTAGATGCCATCATGTGATTGGGGGTCACACCAGCCAAATGGGGCCAGGGGCATAAAGTTGGCCCATTGCCTACCTCCCTTATTTTCAAACTCGGCCTTCATTTTGATCTCAACTACACACCTGTACAGTAAAGTTTCATGGCTGTATCTTGTTTTGTCCAGACGCCTGTGACAAAATCTGTCTACAGGCGGAAAGACGCATGAACACCTGGCAAAATACTCAAAACCTCCTCTGTTTTTGTTCTCCCTAGAGAAGGGGTCTTCAGGACCACATTTTGCTACGATAACACACACACAGACTCTCAAAATGAAAACAATACCAGCGTCGCTGTCACGGCCGGTAGTGAACATGGAAAAGTTTAACCTGATTGCATTTTTTAAATCTGGACAGAGTTATAAAGGTTAGTCTAATGTTACATGTACAAATACTGTAGTGTGCAGATAAAATCACATAAATCAGTCATTCTCTCTCACATACATGGACGCGCTCGGCTGGTGCAAGGGCAAAGGACTGAAAGAAACAAGTGTCTGGAATGTGGGGTAAGGGAGGGGCGTATTTATGTGCTCCTAATATGGTGTCATTTGTGTACTGTTTGGAAACACTGAAGTATCCCTTTGTTTGTTTGAGTGTGAAAGGCGAGCAGGGGTAAGTTTGGAAAGAGATTGACCGCTTCATAGAGGAAGAGGGCCTGGTTTCATGTCAAGAATGTAATGGAGAGGGAGAATACCCTGAGGACTGAGAGAGTGGCTGCCTGTCCTTTAGACACAGAAGGCGTTAGCTCCTGTTTTGTCCATCGATGTTACTTAAGCCATTTAGTTTTCTAGGTTATGCCTGTAAAACTTTATGATTCGCCTGTAAGAAAAGGTTTCAAACTACTGCTTTACAGCTTGTCCGTGTTGGCTTAATGTGTGCTGTACAGGCGGCTAGCACCTAAACAGTTGTTAATTGATTTGTCAATCAGCTAAAATTAATTGACAACAATGTTGGTGGTTGATTGACTTTTTAAAGTAATTTATGTCGCAAAACATGTATTGCTCTTAAGTGTTTGCTGTTGGGGCTTTTTTGTATTATATTATTGAACATGTAAGTTAATTATTGACCTGGAAAACAGTTGCTTGACATAAAAACCTTAACGCTTACTAACTTTTACCAGCAATTTTAATGAATTAAATACATTTTTCCTATTTTCTGTCATTTTATTGACTAAACTATTAATCAGTTATTTGAAACAATAATCAACGGATCACTTATTTTCAAATTTAGTATGTAGGGTGTAGGAATTTTTTAGGGCTGCCCCTTCAACTTATCTGTTGTTTTGGTCCTGGTCAACTAAAATTTGCTTAAACAATATTCATTTTTTTATGTATTTTTAATGCTCTCTTATTTCATGCTCTCTTTTCTCCAAGAGCCTTATGAGCCCATGTTAAACACAAGATTTAAAGTGGTGCTTTTGCAGGATTATTTGTGGGGAAACTCACAGGACCACCCTACAATTTTTATAATATATGAAACACAGCACATACACAAGTTTAGACACAAACAGCCTAACCTTGAGCCTTTGCGGCTCTCTATAGCTTTTGGGCCAGGCCAGAGATGAAATGATCACATGAACCATGCTGACTGTGAGTCAGCAGAGGCACTTTCATGACTCCACAAAGTGCTGTTGTCTCATTTCTCTCCCCACCTGCTCTAATCTCCTAATTATATTTTCCATTCCATCTCGGATCTTCACAGGGAAGCAGCTCCAATTCAATTTATTGTGTGGGAATTCAATTTGAGGCCAGAGGCAGCGACCGCGTCAGCATAACTGCAGGGTAACACGACTGGCAACGGAGTCCGAGAGCACCAGATACACTCTTAGCTAGGCAAGCAAGACTGAAAAAGCTTGTATCATAAATAGAATGTGACTTTAACAACAAGTGTGGGTTAGAGACCTGTGCTTAAAGACCCATAGCTTACTACAAGAGTACTAGTGCTGCAACTAACGTTTTTTTTACATAATCAATTCATCTTCCCTATATTTACTCGATTTACTCTATTTGTTTGATTTGTAAAATGTCCAAACAAAACGAAAAATCTCTGTTACCTGAAGCCCAAGCTGACATCTTCACATCACCTGTTTTGTTTTACCAACAGTTGAAAACCCAAATAATCTGTTTACAATCACATGATACAAAAAAACAACAAATCTTCACAATTGAGAAGCTGGAACTAGAGAATAATTACCACTTAATGGCTTGTTGATTTAAATCAACTATCGTTTCAGCCCTCAAGGATACACACAGTGAATTCAATTTCAAATAAAGAATGCACTAACATTATGTTAGATGTGCCTGGCATGCTGATTTCATAGCACATGTACTGTACTTGACTGTATACCCAAACTAATTACAGAAGAACTTGTTTGATATCCTACTCTCAATATTGAAAGAATGTTTATTTTAGACAGGTGTGGAAAGAAGTTAGCTTTGGGGAGAAACCTAGAAGGGAGACTGGGCACAAACATCTCAGTGTATAAAATCATTTGTTTAAATCATATAAAAAGTGTAAGGGAGCGAATGAAAGAGCACAGGGATCATTTTAGCATTCTCAGAATTGCTGCCCTAATTTTCTGCCCCACATCAACTGGACAATAGGATGGGTTCCCCCTCACCCCTGTCCCCATTGGAGCTGGGACTACGTTCTTCCTCACTGACATACACAAATTAAACTGATGACTAGATGCGGATCAACAGATCGCAAGAGAGAAAAGTCTGTAAGTCAGTTTGACACAGTGAGACCTTTCAGACCCTGTTCAGATTCACATGAATTAAATGCACGTTATCCTCATATGGCACATTCGTCTGCGCACGACATGTTTGACCTTGCTGGGAAGACAGTGGGCTGCAGAATTCATGCTTGAATGCACAAATGCGTTGTGACATGGTGCTTCCTCTGTGGTTCCCAAAGGGTGGGAACAAAAATCGACTAACTGCGAATGTCTGATGAGCAGGCCTGTTTGCGGACGATGCTTATGCACCACAAGCACACAGATATCCTCAAAAGGTGACCGCTAGCCCAGTCCATCATATATTCTTGCTCCAAAGTTGTTTAATTTTCGCTTTCACAGCCGGGACATATAAGATTATCCGTCTTGGCCCACTTTGTCGACTGTATCTTATTCTTGGCGTGGTGTGGGCTCATGAAGGCTCCAAAATCTGTATGGAAAGATGAAAATGTGTCTGCAGGCATTCAATAATGTATGGGTGCATGTGTTGGAGTTGTCTATTTGATGGTTACTTATGTAGGCAGTCCTTTTGTGTGTATGGGGGAGGGTTGTGCTGGAAACAGCTTGACTGGATTTTATCACACATTGAGGCACTGATAAGAGTTTCTCTCTCATTTCACTCTCCCAGTCCACTTTCTGTCTCTCACCTTGGAAAGCTGTGGAGAAGAAATAAAAGGTACAGAGGTCAGGGAGGGAGTGTTGTAACAGGTTTGATGTGAGTTTAATGAGCCATACCAGTGTAACAGACATAGGGATGGGCTCTCACAATGTGACCTAACGCAAGGCATAATCAGTCCATGTAATATCAGGAATGTTCAGTACTTTTATTATTGCCAGTGACAAATCAGGCTGACGGTGAGTTATAATTCAATTTTGACATAGGTGTGATCAGTGAAACAGAAGTAGTTTCAGAATGATTCATCTAGAGCTATCAAGAGTACAGAAAAAGGGATGATTAGAGAGTGAAGAAAAACCCAAAAGGGGAAAAATTACAATGAAATAAGAATGAAAAGGTCCTTCTAGATGCTATGGTACCTGTCTCTATTCAAGCTGTCAACATTTTGAAGAGGGACATAGTTTTAGTATCTGGCTGGGAAACTTCCAATAGTTGGGAAAAGCTTTGTGGGTCCTTACACAGGGAAAGTGATATGTGGGTGTGTGCTTTCAGGTTAATGACTAATGGAGTGCGCTGAGGACAAAGTCCACACAACCAGTCGAGATCCAGAAACTAAGTGTTACTGCCTATAAATCTGTGTCCCTGTGTGTGTGTTTGTTCAAAGATTTTTTTCAGGGTTGCCTGTTAATGAGCGTCTAGATATTCTTTGTTTGATTTTCTAATTTGAGGGAAGAGCTGTTTTAAGTTAACTTGGCTTTTGATTGCATTGTAGCAGTCTGTTTTTTTTTTCTCTGCGTCCCTGAACCTGCTATTGTGAGTATAGCCTGGCGGATACTAGATTAATAGGCCGATACTGATACCAATATTTGAGTTTGAATAAATCTGACAACGATATTTCAGCCAATAGTAATCAGTATTTCCTCTAGGTTTTTTCAGGAGGTGGGAATTATTTTTGTTATACCTGGGTTGTGTGCGTCATCCACCTGCAGTCAAAGCGAAAATAAAAAAAATAGGAAATAAAAATATTAATTTGGACCAAGTTTATATTTTGAGTACTGATACTGTTGAATTTAGCATTATGTAACCTGTATTAGATTAGAGGCAAGTCTCTGAGACAATGTGAGGTATTTATCTCACATATACTGTAAATATGAGATAAATAAGGTATCTATGACTGCTACAACAGTGGCTGACTGAAGTGAGGATGGTTGTGACAAAGTGTTACAATTAACTCCTAATGACACACACATAGATATACATACAGACAAATATATAACATTACATTATTACAGTACATTTGATTTCATTTAGCTGACGCTTTTGTCCAAAGTGACTTCCAATAAGTGAGTTCAACAATTAAGGTCAAAAAACCGGAAGAGCAAGTTATTAACTAAGGGCAGTAGATTCAAATAAGTAAATCTTTAGAGTGCTACATATAAGTGCTTTTTTTTCCTTCTTCCTTTAATCCTCTTCTTAGCCATGGTGCAGTCAAAGGAGATGCGTTTTTAGCCTGCCGCAGAAGTTGTGTAGATTTCTGCCTTCCGAATGTCGATGGGGAGCTTGTTCAACCATTTGGGAGCCAGGACGACAAACAGTCGTAACTTAGTTGAGTGACTCTGTGTTCCTCTCAGTGAGGTAGCGACAAGCCGATTTGCCGATGCAGAATATAGAGAGATCGCTGCGCTAATTAATGAATCATTAAGTATGTGACATACTTGGTAAAGTTGGAAGCATTGCTATTTGTAGTAGATACAAAAGGATTGGCTACTTTGTGTCAAAATTGCATATCTTTAACACAAAAATTCAGGGAGTTATACAGGTGGTGCTGAGACAAAAAAAATGTACAACCGTACTTGGTCTCCCCTACTCAATGCCTCGTTGACCTACTGCACACACTGCAGTAGGTCTACATAGCAGAGGCACACGGGATACTCTAGTTAACTAATTCTTTTGTCTTTTGTGGTCTGAAAAACAGTAAATGCATCAAATGAAGTGCCCGTATTGCTATTTTATAAGCTGTTGCTGTCATATGTCGCAGAATCTGCATGAGTGCAGTTTGATGGTAACGCAGCTGTCGAGGCTTTCGTCCCTGTCTGTCACGCTGCCTGAGGAGGTTGATTTATTGGTTTAACTTGAATTGTGAGCTTTTCAGTCTCAGTCTATTTTCAGAGCACCTGCAGTACACACAAACCTCAGCCAAATCCTGTATGCTCAAACAAAATCTCTTTTTGTTGTCTTGGATTAAAGATAAATCAGGCAGATATGGCTTTCATCATCATACCAATTAATTTCTTTTATGATAAAATGTTCTCCTGAAAAACACTTAACCTCAAACTGTGTGTATGTATAGGAAAAAAGGTAAGTTGCTGCAGACAAAACCATTAGCCAAACGAAAGTACTGCAGTGTGATATACAATACATAATTAAAAACCTATGTTTGGGTATAAAATGACTAGACCAAAGTTAAAAACAATATCTCATGTGTGATCTAACCGCATACTTGCTTCCTTCTTCTCCTTATCCTGCTTTCTGCTGTGTTACCAGCATGAGTGCACCATCTTCAGGTCGGAAGACCCCAGTGGACTACGGTGTCCAGATCCGCTTCATCAATGATATCTATGACACTGGCGGGGGTCAGCCAGGGCCCCAGCCCAAGCCCAAGCCCAAGCCCAAGACCCAGACCACCTCCAAGTACGGTGTGGCGGTCAGGGTGCAGGGTATTGCTGGCCAGCCATATGTGGTCCTGAAGGACGGAGAGAAAGGAGATTCTTATGGGGTCCAGCTCAGGACTCAGTACCCCTCTGGTTGCAATAGCCTTCCCCGGAGGCGAGAAAAGGCAGAGCCAGAAACACAGCGAGCTGATGTAGGAGGAGGACAGGGCGGGGCGCTACGCCGAGCTCAGTCCCATGGGTCGCTGCTGGACAGGGGTGGAGAGGAAGGGGCAGGCAATGAGGATTTCCAACTCTCTAGGCCACCAGGGGATGGGAAGTCTGGTAGTTATGGGAATCTGGATGGAGGAATTGGAGTAAAAGGGGAAAGAGAGCAGGTTCGGCGTTTCAGTGGTAGAGAGGAGGACGTGGAAAGGAATATGTGGGATGGTTCGTATAAAGCAGGGCTAAACGGGTCAGTGGGGTCAGTCAGAAACAGTCAGTCCTACTCTGACCCTCCTAAACAAACAAATCAGAGACAGACTCCTGTCAACAGACTAATAAACACTTTTGATGCTGGTAACACTGGAGTCCAACAGAGAAGACTCCCTGCTGAGCAACAAGATCCAAGAGCTACATCTCCTCTCCTCACCCCCAACCCCTACACCTCACCTCCGTCCTCAACTCACAGCAGCCTGGGACGCAGCCAGGCCACTGTCACCAAATTTCAAGGACACTCTGCTAATCAGTGGACTTCACCAGGAAGATATGCCACTGCAGAGACCCCGCAGCCCAGTCTGACAGAGGCACAAGTAAGAAAAAACTATGTTATGGCTGGGCATCACAGCTGATTTTTAGTAAGCTCCAAACACATAGCATGCACATTGCAAGAGTAGTTTTCTGATCTATGTCTCAAGGTGACTCCTGACCTTTTGCTGGACCAGGGTCAGAGTGCAGAGAGGACCAGCGAGGAGGAGCAGGTCATGCAGACTATACACAACATCCTGAGACAAGGGTATGGACCTATCTGTTATCCTTGGGAGGCACATAGATGTTTAAGTTGCCATGGCAATAAATTATTACATTCAAATAAATCTTCACACAGGACCAACGAGAGCGATGTTGTCATCAACCACAAAGTCAAGGTCATCTTTCAGAAGATTCAGAATCTAAAGGTTGGTCCTTTTTTTGAGAATATGTGATTAGGTGAGGGGATGTTCCTAAACTGGTTCATATCAGGTAAAGATAGTGTGTTCATAATTGCATGTATATTCCCATTTATCTTTTTTTCAGCCAAAAGAAAGACCTCAGGAAGATTGGATGAGAGAAAAGAGGGAGTTTGAAAGAAAGATGGCTGAACTGCAAACTGCCCTGCAGAGGGAAAGAAGGGTAAGCAAAGAGGAAGTAAAGATGCGAGAGCATATAGAGATTTTTTTATATTGATACTTCATTGTTTGCAGTGCTGAAATGTATCTTTATACTTTCCTCTAGTGGATAAGATAACACTAAAGACATGAAGAGAATGTGTGTAAGAGTTTTGGGTTGTTACTGTACTTTCAGTAACTTGGATGACCCGCCAAGCCTCCCTAAATTCACTTGGCTGATTGAAACTGGCTGCCACCAGAGGATGTTAACATTCAGAGAGTAAACCTGCCACTTTAAATCAGCTCTGATTACACAGTGCACATCCAAAGCCACACATAAACACTCATCCAAGTCTCCTCGAAAATGAGAGCACCAGCAACTATCAAGTGATAGCTGTTGGTCGGTTGAGTGTAGGAAACTGTCCTCAGAGTTTTTATGTCTTTGACTAATCTTACCAGGAGGGCTGGGGGTTCCTTGGAGTGTGCTTCAGATTAATCCTCACATTAATCCTTAAAGCCCTCTGGCCTGGTCAAAGGTGCACTCACACAATAATCTAACTTCAATAATGACTAATTATATGTTGGCTTAAGGAAGGTAGGTAGGTCTTAATCTCTAATAGCTCCTAAGAACTTAATCCCTTATGCATATTGATCGGTGGGCAAATGCAAGCTCACTTTAGCATTTCCTAAAAGCAAACCGTTAATGCCACCAGAGCTACCTGATGTCTTATGTTGCACTTCTTTCATTTATTCATCATGTCTGCCTGTGTGTAGGACTCTGTTAGCAATTCTGATCCCGCTCTGAAAGCTGAGCTGGAGTCCTGTCTGGACGAAAATCTGCAGCTCCGGGAGATGCTGGACCGGAAGAAGAAAGAATTAAATGAAACACAATCGGAGTGAGGACACAACAGCATTCACACACACACACACACACATACTACACACAAGGGGCATGGTACCACTGTCTGTGAGTCTTTGTGTTCAGGAGTGAGAAGGATGCATGACAAGCCCACTTTGTTTTCAAGCACAAAGAAGTATGCCATACTCATCTGAATTAAAAGACTCATTATGTAGTGTGTATGTCCTCTTTTCCTTGCAGGCTGACTCAGCTGCGTATGGACAGGGAGAACGCAGAGGCACGAGTCAGAGAAATGGAGGACCAGCTGGCTGAGCTTCAGGATGAACTGAGAAGAGAGAACGTCAACAAAACGGTATCACAGTGACACACTCGCAAAAAAACAACCACATAGATGCATAGGGAGAAACCATCTTGCCCCACTATTGAATTTATAAAAAATAAGCTGAGACTGAAATCCGAACTACATTTTTATCATGTGGCATCATATTTACAGGTTAAGTTGAGAAAGTTTTTGCAGTTAAAAGCTAGATTAACTTTAATTCCAGATCAGAAGCAATACTATACAAATTGGAGGCTAAGAGATCAAAAGAGTAACAAGTTAATATTGTATATTCACTGTTTCTGACTCTGCAGGACCTGAAGTCTTGTCAGGCACAGCTGATGGATTTGTGCCAGCTGAAACAGAAGCTGGAGGAGATGCTGAGGCAGAGAGAGAGGGAGCTAACTGCTCTCAAAGGAGCTCTGAAGGAAGAGGTGGCTACACATGACAAAGAGATCGAGGTGCTACGAGAGCAGTACAGCACTGACATGGAGAAGCTCCGCAGCAGCATGGAGCAGGTGTCTCAGGTGTGTACACAAGCACCACCAGCTTTCATTTGACATGGAAATGTATTAAAGTTGGAGACAAAATGGGCAAACCAGTCCCTCAACAACAGATTCCATCAAAAAAACACTCCTTCATGTTTGTTTTGTGACAGTATTTTTTTTTTTTTTTAATTTTGGCTTTCAGGAGATTTTCTCATGAGAATCATTTACAAGAGCCCTACAGCCATCCTTATTTTGTTGCTTTAATTCATTTTTAAGGCCACTCAGTTATTTCTACAGCTTCCACTTTACAGTAACTTATTTTGTACATAGACAAATAAAGAGTGATCTCATGAGACTACATTTCTGATGAAAGCCTCAGGACAAGAACTCAGGAGTGTCTACACAGGAGAAGCTGCATGCACAGGTGCATTGGGCACGCTCAGCCCAGGTGCACTATCTAGCAGCAAGAAAAAGCATTTTAAACGTATCCATCTACATACTGTATGTCTGTGAAAGGGTAGGGATATAAACAAACATGCCCTCAATTCTTCTGTCTCTTATTTTAGTCCCACGCAGGGATCGAGTCAGAGCGGGTGCGTGTGAATGCGTCGGTTCGCTCCCTACAGCAGCAGTTGGAAGACTGTAGAGATGAGAGCTGCCACTGGATGGAGCAGTTTCACGCCACCAGAGATGAACTTCGAACAACCAAACAAGAGTGAGTCTTTTATAATACATCATTGTATTCATAGAGTGTATTCACCGTTACCTACCTGGATTTGGGCTTTCCGATGCTTACTTGGACGTGGATTTTGTCACTGTCTTTTCATGGTTTCTCTGCACCTGCTTCACTACTAATGTGTGTCCATCTCTTCTCTTTCATTCTACCTTTCAATGTTTCTCCCCCCACTCTGTCAGAGAACCACCCAGCAGCCCTGAAACACCGTGAGAGTCACTAATTGAACAGCATTTGTGTTTAGCCGTGCAGTTCTGTAGATGTGGCTAGCTGTGCTAACGACTGTCTGACTGTAGTTGCAAGGCCATCCACACTTACAGCCCTAATTTATGACTGTGACATTATCCAAGTTTAAATGTGTACCATGAGCCGTCAAGTATCATGGGTACAAATGGGAATATGGACCATATTAAGTGCTGTGAACAGGAAATGGTGCAGGACACCAGTCCCAATCTGGATATTTTTATTTATTTATTTTTACTTTATTTTATTTAGCTGTTTACATCTTCATTGTGTCCATACAGTTGAACATGAGCAGAAACTATACTGGTGGTGTGGATGATCTTACATTTCTGTGTTTAGGAAAAAACAGATTCTAGACTTGCTTTCTGTGAATATGTCTGATTGTTATGTGGTGACAGGGCATGCTGATTTATTTTCCGTTGTTTGAAGATTAACTAATATCATATTTGCTTGTTGAGTACATTAAAGTGAATTAAGCCCACATGAAGCATCATGATTCACCTATACAATCCAACTGCAGAGGATCACATAATCAAGCAGATCTTACAATACCCTATATGGTACAATTTATAACAATAATCTGCATCATGTAAATGTGTTCAGACTCCTCCAAGCCCGTCTGGAAAAAGAGGAGTTTGAGGAGGAACTAAAGGAACTTCAGGAGAAAGTGAGCACCATGAAGCAACAGATACCCGACCCTAGCCTCACACAGACTCTCAACCAGGTGAACATAAACTAAGCCCCACATGCAATCTGACCCTGATCTGTTCTACAAAAATGAAGTAATTTAACCATCAAATTTTCCATGTTTCTGTTCAGGAACTCCAGCAGTATAATGCTGATCTACAGAAGGCCAAGTCTGAGGTGGAGAAGCAGAGGACAGCCTTCGACAGGAAGGTCATGGAGGTCATCGCCATAAAAAAATCTCACCAGGCCCAAGAGGCAGAACTCAAGTATGAAATTGACAGACTAAAGGAGCAGTTGCAGAGAGCCAAAGAGGATATTGCCAAGGCACAGGAGAAAAACAAACGGGTTAGTTAATAGTAAATGTGGTTATAACAGTATAAATCAAACTAATTACCTGGCTAGCAAAACAAAGTGTGGTGATATGTATGTGTAAATTTTGAGGATGATAAGATTTGCATTTAAATGTCTAGCTGGTTAGAAATTCTCATCTGTAATCTTCTGTCAATATCTTCTGTCCTATAGCTCCCAGACCCAGCCATCATCTCAGAGCTGGAGCAGAAGCTCGATGAGACACGTGGTGAAGCTGGCCAGCTCAAAGAGAAACTCTCATTAGCCGAGGAGGAAGTGAAGGCCAGTAAAACACGTCTCAATAGAGCTCAGATGGACGTTAAATCGCTCGAAGATGCCCAGCAAGAGCAGGAGGAGGCCAGCACACGTCTCAAAGAGAAACTCTCACGGTTGGAGGTAGGACCTGCCTCTCACACATCACAGTGTTGCAAAGACCAGTAGACTATTACCCTGAAAGCGTAACTGGGAATCATTTGTGGTTTCCTCAGGCTCAGTTGCAGACCAACGCCACAGAGAACTCAGAGGCCGAGATCACCCTCCACACTGAGGTGAGAACGTTGAGATCTGAGCTAGATGAGACCAAGAGAAAAGCTTCCAGACTGAGCCAGGAGCACCGTGAACTTATCCTGCGTGTGGAGGAGACAGAGAAAGACAAGGAGGCACTCAAACAGACCCTCAACCGCCTGGAAGAGACCAAACGACAGCAGGAAAGAGCTCTGGAGAAGCTCAACAAAGAGGTAAGAATGAGAGATCAAACAAACAAAAGCTTCTGCAGCACCAAGCATCCAACTTCTCATTAGAGGATTCATCCCCCTTTTTTTTTAACCCTGCTCTGTCAGAATGAATCTCTGACGGTGTCCTCAAAAGAGGAGGTGCAGACTCTCAGGGTTCAGCTGGAGGAGCAGAGGGAGAGGGCACGCAAGGAAATGCAGGAGGCACAACGTCACGGAAATGATGCTCAGAGTGAACTGGAAAGAAGTCATATAAATCTAAGGAGACTGGAGGAAGAGGTAAGTGTTGTGTGTACATGCTCGCTAGCTTCCTTGGCCTGGTTGTTGTTTTTATTATGGATGTATGGTCTGAATGTTTTCAGTAGTTTTGGCACACAATATTCATGGCGCATGCTTGGCTTATTGTATTCATGTGTCTGTGTGATACAAACATGCAAAACTGCACATTCATTTCGAGATAGAAATTCAGTCTGGCATCACTGTTTCTAATATTATTATAAATCTAAATAGATGTCAAGACAGAAGAAGGAGCTTCTGCTTGTATATGAGGAGAGGGACAACCACCAGCTTGATAAGGAGCTTCTAACCAACAGACTGCGCCACCTTGAGGGAGAGATGGAGGCCAGTAAAAGCGGCCAGAATGAGAAAACCCGGGAGGTTCGCATCCTGGAGGTAAGATATCTGCTCGTCTGGTTTAGGACAATAAACCATGACTACAGGACTTTGTTTAGGTAACAGTTCTGCTCTAATGTCAGTGTAACATTCTGCACATTCCTTACTTTAATTTTTAAATCAAACAAATATGGTTAATAGATTAGCCTGTAGACTTGTTAAATGCACACACACGTTATTATATATACTTACTGTCCAAATCTCTCACTGGGGCTACTACCACACACACCTTCTCCTTTCTGAGCATCTAATAAGTTGATCTCAACGTGTCTCTGTCAGGACAAGCTGAAGCGTATGGAGTTGGAGCTGGAGGAGGAGAAAAGCTCCGTGGAGATGCTGACAGACCGAGTGTCGAGGAGCAGAGACCAGATCGATCAACTCCGCTCTGACCTCATGCAGGAGAGATCCTCCAAACAGGATCTGGAGCTGGACAAGAATGCCATGGAGAGACATGTATGTATAACACATACACAACATCTGTGTCTGCTGACGTCTGTGATCATCAGTAACCGAAGTCTATCCCCCACCCAAGTATATTTTGGGTATTGTTGACCTGCTGTTTTTCCCTGTCTGTCCCTGCAGCTGAAGGAGCTAAGGAGTCGTGTGGCCGACATGGAGGGCCAATCTCGCTCCTCAGCAGGAGTTTCCCAACTGGAGAACAAGATCCAAGAGCTGGATGAACGCCTACGGAGTGAGGAAAGGTACAGTGCAACAGATAGAAAACAGGCTTCTGTCTCGTCAATCTTAATTCTGGATCACGTTTTTTTCACCCTTGTTTGTTTGACAACAAAATTCTCAAGTTTTTAAGTGGATTCCCAAGAAAGTTGGTGGATGGATGCTGTTTGTCATTGGCTGCGAATTATACTTTGGTAGTGATAGCAGTTTAGGTTTTCTACATGTAACTAAGGACTGCAACTAAGTATATTTTATATACTAGTACTATACTGTTTATATTATATACTCAAGTACTGTGCTTAAGGACAATTTTGAAATACTTGTGTGCTACTTCTACTGCACTAAAATATTTTACTTTTTACTAGACAACATTAGTTACTTTGCAGGTTCACATTGTTAATACAAAATATAAATCAACTAGAGGCCATCTTGCGATGGGATCATAACAGCCGCAATGCCATGGGCGTAGAGTGGTGGGGCAATGATCCCATCTCTACTTGTTCTTGCTCAGATCACACCCATTTTCAAACTTGGCCTTCATTTTGATCTCAACTGCACACCTGTTACATTTCGTGACTGTATTTTGCATCGTTGTGACACTATGGCAGTGAGAAAATCTGTCCAGACATACAAACACGTGGCAAAGTACTCAGAACCTCTTCTGTGTTAGTTCCTACTTTAGTAGGTGTGTCCAGGACGACATTTGGCCATGATCACACACACACACACACACACACACACACACACACACACACACACACACACACACACACACACACACACAAACACAGTAAGACAAGACTTTACACCTGTCTAGAGAGCATCTTCATGGGAGCAATGAGGTGGCAAATGTCTTCAGGGTATTTTTCTGTAGCTGAGACAGGGAGAGTATTACACATTAGCAGGCTTCTATGTTTTATGCTCTGTTTTTCTCTTGTATTATGCTTAAGGGAGAAGAACTCTGTAATAGCGTCTCAACGACGTCTGGAGAGGAAACTAAAGGATCTCAACATGACGCTGGATGAGGAGAAACAAACACACACTGAACAGAAAGACCAGGTAAGCCCATTCACCTCCTGTTGTATGTCAATATTTGAACTTACTCTTGAGACATGAGGACACATCAATTCCAAAAGCATACACAGTAAAATAATACTTTAACCTTATCTTGTGTTGCAGCTCGCTCTGAGAGTGAAAGCTCTTAAGAGGCAGGTGGACGAAGGAGAGACTGAGCTGGAAAGGATAGATGGACTGAGAAGAAAGGCCCAGAGAGACATGGAAGAACAGATTGAGCTCAAAGAGGCTTTGCAAGTCAGAGTAACAGCACTGGAAACTGAGCTCAAGTAAGCATTTCCTTGTATCCAAATGTGTCTCTTATCCAGTTTGTTAATCACTGTGCGCTTATGCGAGACACTTCCGGTCCGCCAGATTATCACAGCAGTGTGTTAGTGAGTAAGAGTGAGAGAGATAGAGACACCATCTCCTTCTCATGTCACAGAATGAATAAAACTGCGTGTAAATGACGTAATTACCTTATTACTGCCTGTTACACACAATTACAAACACCTGGTAGACATCCACACAGCCTCCCTGAGGTGCAGTATGTCACAATGTGATGTGTGTTAAACAAATCAGCAATCACCCACACGTGAAAAGGTATTTCATTAAACTAAAAAGCCACATTAATCATGTACCACAGGGGAAATTACATTCCAGACACGCTCCCACTAGAAACAAAGTATTGCATGTTCATCCTGTGTATTGCCAGCAGAGGGAGTTGTGTGATCAACTGGTCCCACTAACAATTGAAAATCAAGTGTTTAAACAGTTAATGATTACATTAAAAATATAAACGATGATTATGTGTCACAGGAGAAAAACACAGGCGATGCGCCCGGCTTTGGATTCATCCACCCTCAGTTCAGATGACGATGACAGCCTGTACGATCCCTCAACCATCACCTCCATCCTCACTGAGAGCAACCTCCAAACCAGCTCCTGTTAAAACAGCACTTCAGGGGGACAGAGTGAGGGTGGGAAAACATAGCACTGTTAAGGAAAAAAAAGGAGGGAAGGAGAGGTCTAGCTTCTTTGTAGACTGGGACTAAAGCCAAAAGGCAGAATGGTATACACTATAGACAATGAGGGGTGCAAGGACCTTCGGAGTTAAATGACATATTGTGGAGGTTAGAAGGGGGAGGATTTTCCACACCAGAGTGAATGGAAGGAAACAAAACATTCTCTGCATTTCAGGGCATTTCCTCCAGTCTACAATGCACGCAGATGTACTTCATGGTACGGTTGAAAGGACTCCCAACATGCAAAACCTCACTACTGCACAAAGTTACAAATTGAGGCTAGAAGCACAGAAAAATACCTCTTGAATTTTTGAATACAAATTCAGTATGTCAAACCATTCCAGGATTGAGATTCTGGGTGGAGCACTTAACAGCACAAAGTCTGGCTTTGACCAAACGATCCAAAATACTCTCTTCATCGTTCAGTGTGGACAGTTTACCTGTTGGACTTGAGTTTTCTCTGTAGCGCAGCCATCGACTGACTGAACACATGGATTCTGTACCCGGCATACACAAATATTAACTACTGACAGTAGTGCATTCATGATTGCCAGAAAGAGAAGTTGTAAGCAATATAATACTATAATTCTCATGCTAATTTTAATTTTAAGTACCACATATTTGTATTGAATGAAATTTGGAGTTTGTTTACATAAAACAAAATAAATTTTCTCCCGTTTTCCATCGTCCAGTCTTTAATGTCACAGTCTACGAATTCACAATTGTAAATACGAACCTAATAGTATCTGAAATTAATGCTCTTGGACAGGGTCACAATATTAAATATTATAAATGTGATAAGAGCCTCATGTCGGTGTAAAGGTATCGATCAGTTTTGTCTTTGTTCACTGTTTATGAAGCAGTTTCCTAGAGGTGCAACAGACTTTTGGTTTTATGGCGTATTACTTTGAGGGCAGAGTGGTACGGTAACACTAAACGCTAAGGATTCATTAATTATCACAAACTCATGATGAATTCATGATGCATGCAAGCCTGAATTAATGCATGTAGTACTCAATGAACTATCAGGATCATGCATCAGTTAATGCAAGAAAATTCAATATGTAGAAAAACAACTAAGGTATCTCAATCTTCATGATATCGGAGTTGTGAATGATGTTCATGTTGTCCTCATAGGTAAGTCTGCAGTTGAAGGGACAGGTCAAAAAGATGATTGGTCACATCAGTGCAGTTATATTGTGTTGAAAAGTCTTGCAGTCATGATTAACGAAACATTAGATCCATCTTCACCATTTCTCTGGCCCTTTTTTTTAACTAATGACCTGGTCTCACTGATTAATAATAATAATTAAAAAAAACACGATTAATGGTACTGAGCGCCTGCTGCTTTGTGACCCCTCAATTCACTGCTGTGACTGGTCCCTTTTCTGGTCTGTCCTTTTATCTGCAGACTTGTTGTGTGAGATACTCTAACATGTACATTTCTGATAGTTCATGAAGTACTACCTGAATTAAATTATGCATTAAGCCATGCATGAATTGTGTGACAATAAGTAATAAGTAACAATATCAATGTGTTACCAGGGGTACTTTGTCAGGATATCACATACTGTATAAAAGTGGCCAAAATATCTTCCTGTCTGATTAAAAACTTTCAGTGTGTGTATGTTTCCATGCATTCCTTTCTAGCAAGTCACTAAAATATATTCTCCTCATTTCATTATGATGCCTTTAAAATTGTTTTCCTAAAAATAATGTTGTGTTTCTTATCTGAATTGTTTCTGCAAAATGTTTGTATTTAACATTTGTAGATTTTTTTTGTTTTTTAGTCCTGAGTTGATTTTTGTATACAGTTTGAACAATCAGTCGAAAGCGACAATACGTGTATTACGTTTTGCTGCAATGTAATGTTTCCTCCCATCTTTTCAGTAAAACTGGAAAATGATACTTAATATGATTTGTTAGAAAGTTGAGTATAAAGCTGTTGATTGAAGACGCTGGTATATATATATATATACTGTAAATGATGACTGGGAAAAAAATTCACACTTTCTATTGCATAGACAGCAACAATAAAAGTGAAACCATTTAAGTTACGTTGATCTATGTTTATTTCCCTTATCGTCATATGAGAGTTAATCAGCTACTTCTACTGCATAGTTCTGTTTTGGGATATTTTCCAGATGTTTAATTTCCTCATAGTTTTGTACGTTTTACCCTTGAACAGAAGGAGTAAGCTCTAACTGGCGTTCCGCCCACTACAGTGTGAGATTACAGCAAATTTCTCAGGAAGATCATTGACTTCATTCCAAAAGGTCACCGAAGGACAAGGCCAACACGTTTTTTTTATTCAGGAAAAAAGTTGTGCAATTCTACACACACCACTTCTACTTTGGTGAAATGTATTTAAGAATGCAGGACACCGTGACGATACTGTATGTCAGTGTTTTATTAAGCAGAATCACATTCCATGAATACTGTCGATGCTACCGTTCCCATGTTTGAAGGAGCATATATGACTGCTTCAAAAGAGCAAGACAACGGAGACGGATCGTGCTTTTGTTTTTGGCCTGAGGGCAGTGCTTCTCTGGAACTTGAGATTTATTATCTAGGCCATAGATCTCAGAAATATGTAGCTGAAGGAGTTATTCAGTACCACCTGCAGGAGCTCACTTAGTGCACAAAAGTTATTGTTACTGTGCCTTCAAACCTAGATGCTAATGACTGTGTGTTTGTGTGTCCTGTGCCCTGCCCTTTCACATCTCAAACACTGGCTTTGAACAGACAAATTGCTGTTGAACAGCAGACATTTTAACATGTCGGAGCAGGATGAGTGCAGGTGAATTACATCTTTCTTCATGGCCCTGATACTGTGCATGCTGCATTGCCTATTGGAGAACTTGTGGATTAAAACAGTGTTTATATTTATCATTTTTGCAGGACAGTTAACATCTAAACTGCACAAGTCTTCCTTCCATACTGTATGGAGTGGACATACTGTACAGTGGGCCATCGGGTAATGCAAGACTATTGAGCTCCTGGCCTGTTTACTGAACCTCCTGCAGCCATGACAGTGCCACTGTTTTTGTTTTGCCCTCTTATCTCTTTTTGCAGATTTGTTTTGGTTCATCGTAACTGTGATAAGCATCGTGCGGGCCAGAAATCAACCTGGCGGATGTGTTGATACAAGAGGGTCACATTCCTGTTTGTGGACACAAACTGGATAAATAGTTCAGGCCTCTATGTTTCCAGCTAAATTTCAGCTTTACTGTAGCACAACCATCAACTGAACAAACAAAATCTACAGTAATGCATCCAAATAAATCTGTACCCCACCATGCCCAAAGCCTGATTAACTGCCAAAAAAACTCAGACTAAATCTGACATTAAGTGTCTGGATTACTCCAACGAACAGAAGCATTACAACACTGTAATTTTACTGCTGTTTTGTCTGAGAGTTGATTTACAGCAGTCTTTCTCAAAGTAAGGGGCCCATTTATATTGGGCCGTCCATCAGCGGGATAAAATATATAAAAATGCTTTCATATATGAATTCATTTTACGAATGAATATAGAAAAAGAGTGCTCTCTTTTGTCATGCTGCTCTGTTCAGCTCAGATGCTTTGTGTTTTACGCCCCCTTTCTCTCTCTTCTCACAAACCTTGACCTGAAAAATGTGTTTTGTCCGAAAAAGTTTGGGAACCCCCGATTTACAGAATTAAATCTGGATTTCAAATGAGCTGTGATGAGCACAGCGTAGGGCACAAATCACCTTTCTAATAGAAGAGGCCGGCGTCCCTGTTTGTGGATGTATTCACAAATTTACCATTATTCCATTCGCGCACACACCTGGTTGAATAATTAGGTTTCCATTTCTACATCCTTTCATGGAATCAGAAATAGGTCTGCTTCTTTCCTCACTGACGTATAGAGAAGTCAGTGAAGAAACACTAAACAGCCCACCTTCCACACCCTTGATAGATCTCAGACAAATGAATAATGTCTGTTAGTTGAAGCTTGAATTGTGTAATCAGGATTACGCCACGAGACGCAGGTTGCCACAAGCAGCAGATGCCTGTCTCCTGTGATTGGTACCAGGTAGTGATGGATGATTTCTTACTGCGTGGAGCACTGCAGGGCGAGGCATGTGAGGAATGTGTGAAAACAGGTTGAAGGAAACTTCTACAGAACTACAAGATATTTATAAAGTAAAATCAGATCAAAAACACCTGCAACTGCTGATCCAAAAAGAAAAACCTTTTTTATGGGAATAAATCCACACCTTTATTCTTAATACAGAACATTGTTTATGACTAAAAGCTTTTGTTTTTTACTACACTTGAAAAAGAGATGAAAGTCAGCACCCTGGAGGGAGACTTCACCCACTCCTCTGGTTATTAATGTGTTTACATCCTATTTGGCACATTTGCACACGTAACAAGATTGTGTTTGACTATTTCCAGACAGCACAGTGTCTGCGCCTCAGAAGTGTTCAGGGCCCATGCTGATTTTGACAGACTGGCTGTACCTCCTGATGTGCCATTGTGCGACTGATCTACAAAAGACCTGAAAAAGACCTTTTTCCTCTCCGGGGTTGCCGGGAATTGATTTTTAGATTATTTACCTTGGACAAATGTGTTGAATGCATGAAGTCACGCCTTCAGTATTTGCTGTAGAACCTGATGCCGTGTCCATGATACTACACCTCCCATCCAGAGTGATCAAACCTGTACAGTGCCAACATGTCGTTTACGGTACCTGTTTTGCTAGACTATAACTTGTGAGTGAGCATATTTTCCATGGGTGGGATGGGGTTTCCATGTGATTCCACCTTCCCATCCACAACTTTAAACCCGAGAGCTGATTTGCCAAGAGCTGGGTGTGTTATGTTTTGAAATCATGGTGTGTTTGCTATTACTGTACATACGGTTGCTCAGAAAGAACGCAGCCCTACTGAACAACCCGCCCTACAGCTGCCTCCAGGTGTTCCACATGTGGGAATACAAGTCTTTTGGGCTCTGTGGTTCAGTCACAATGTATTTTAATGGTTCTGCATAATTAAGATTCAACAAATAGAAAGTATAGGAGTGGTCAGTGCTATAAATATCTGTCCTGTCCAACAGCACATGATAGGCAGGGCCAGGATTTTAGAACACTAAGGAAGTTTCTAAAGTGTTTAAATATTTATATTTTTAAACTATTTAATTAGCTAGGTATTAAGTTATACTTTGTTTATACTACTCATTACTCATTATGCCTTTATACATCTCTAAATGCGCTATTCAACAAAGAATTATAAAATTTGATTGGAAATCAAACCAATTAAAATAGAAAATACTGGAATCAACATTTAAATATGTATTGGACACCCCCATCCAGGTTGCTGCAACTCCCAAAACCACAGAAATAACCCACAGAGGACATGACCTCAGTGTCCTCAGTGGTTGAGCTCTGACGATCGTCGTAAAGTGACCGTTCCCAATGAGGCTCACTTTGCTAAATTTGACAAAAGTTATAGCGTCATCATTGTTTTTCATGAAAGCAGCATCGTATAACCACACACTGTTGCACTTTTAACCTCTCCAACTCTTGTTCCTCACATATGAGCTTTTTCAGTCTCTTGCTGTTTATGGGTGATCGGTCATCTGATTGGATTTTAAACCTTTTAATGGTCCCACTCATACGAAAAGCAATGGAAACATTATTATTATTTTATTTATTTAAAGTTAGAATTTATTTGTTCCTTTTGGGCACTAACACCAAACTAACGAGTGCTATTATTTAATTAAGATCCTCTACCAAACAGTTCCATTGACAGTAAAAGTGCACATTCAACAATCTACATGATAACATGTCTTTCTTCCATTAAACAAATGAAATTGGATACTGTATAAACCTGTGCTTTGTGTTTTATAACTGGTTGCAGCATCACTGAAACTGAAGTGGGCAAAAAGGCTTTCAAATGTTCTGCCCCCTCTATCTGGAATGATGTGCAGAAAGACTTGAAATTGACATATCTCGACGCTCTGGGGGAATTCAAGTCTATTATAAAAGATAAAGAAATAAGTTAAACTGGATCTTGTCATTGCAATGTGTAATCATGTAATACCACTCTTGTTTTCGTGCAGTGTGTGAAAGTATTTTATTTGTGCCTTGTGTGTTTGGTGTAACCGTTCCGCCGGCTAACTCTTTGAAAAGTGGTTTTAAATCTCTCTGAGTTTTTTTTACCTGGTTAAATAAAGGATATTGATTGATAAAAGGATATAAAAAAGACTTTTTATCCCTTTGATGAACAAGAACAATGTGTGAAACTTGAGGATATAAACATGCTGCTATTTAAATTGTGAATAAATCAAATAAAAAACCGGTGATATAGAAAAGAACAACATGCCGTTTTTGTACAAGATTAGAAGTGCTCATCTGAGTGGTGAGGAAATAGTTTTGTCTTCTTGTGCCAACCTGTTCTGGCTTACATTCAAACACAATAAGGGGTTTCCTACACACTTCAAATCTGGACACACTATTTATGCCGCTGTACCACACATGAGAAGAGACGGAGTGTAAACAGGATTCTGACTCATGTTGTCGTCTCAGACGTGGATGTATGTAAAGACACGGACCTCATAACTGTCTGATCTCTGGATCAGTCTGTCTGAGTGATGTAAACACATAATTATGACTCACATTATTGCTCAGTACATGACATTCTGTAGTAAGGTTGAGGTGTGTTTGTTACATGTGGGATAACCTCATTCCAAATGATAAATCAACCATTAAAAAATTGGCAACACCCACTCTGATAGTTAACTACATTCTTGGTTAGTAAAAGCCTGGTCACTTTACTTTACACACTTATTTTATCTTTCTATTTTAAATTTCTCATATTTACTTGTTAACCTATTTTTAATATTACCTCTATTTTTTATCTTAAATTATTGTTCTGTGTTGTTCTGTTATTGTTCTGTTATTGTTATGTAAATGTTATTGTTATTGTTATGTTTAGGTTTGTCCTGTTAAATGTTTGGAAACTGTGAGCAAAGCATAAGCCGGAGTCAAATTCTCTGTATGTCCAACATACTTAGCAATAAACCTGATTCTGATTCTGATTCTGATTCTGATAACCTTTAAATATTGACGTATCTGCACTTTTGAGGATGTTTTCATTAGTGTCAATTGAACGAAGCAACATGTCTCCATGTGCATAATCTTTCTGTGTGTTCTTGAGTTGTTTCTGCTCCTGGTTCAGATTCACTTAGTGTCATCCCTCCTATGCCACCGGGATCTGTTGTTCGCTCCCCAACAGCCATTAATGCCATTAAAGTCTTTATCCAATTTGAGGTCTGTGCCGGCCGGTGTGCCTGGATCAGCTGTTGCTGGAATCAGCTAAACGCCAGCAGGGAAACTCGATGGGCTTTGTCAGCTCGTTCCTTTTGTGTGACCTCAGTCAACCCTGGAAATATGTTGTTTGTATCATGTGCAAAAAATAAACACCACATCCCTGATTCACTTAGCCTGTTTACTACATATTTCGTGCATTGCTGTTGCCAATCACACTACAGGGTTTTATCTTTCTGAATGTCTCATTTAGTTTTTTGTTCAAGTTGCATTGTCCTTTTGTGGTCTTAGTACAAAATGAACTGAAAAGCCTGTGCTGCAGTAACCACACAACCATGAGGCAGTTTACTAAAACAAAACAGGACCATGATGGTCACTGGGGCATTATCTAAAGCAATGTCTTTATTGGTATGAAAGTATCAAAACGCTCAATCCACAGAGAAATGTACACACGCCGTATTCAGAAACTGTGTCTTTAAACGAGCCTTCAGGACTTCTGTACGGTTGTGATGTCACAACTATGCTATATATATATATATACATATATATATATATATATATATATATAAATATAGGTAGAAAGTGCCATTACAGTGCTGTTAAAGTCATTCCCCGACTGCAATCAGAGCAGACTTGGCTTTTCTGGAGAGGGTCTCAAAGAAACAGGCGATAAAACAGAGCGTTTCAAGCAGAGATTGAATTAATACAGATATATTCAGACAGACAGGATGAGGAAAATAATGTGTTTTGAAAAATTAAACAATGTGAAGATGCTCTACTAGAAAACCCGAACACACGTATAGACCTGAAAATCAGCATTATATGTGACCTTTAAAAAACATGTAGGCTAATGCTTTAGGAAACGGTAATCGGTAAAAAACAGTAATTCCAACTACAATATTTATAATTTAAAATCAAATCAATCTTTATTTATATGGCACTTTTCGTACTTTTTACAGTAGCACAAACTTACTTACAGAAAATAAAAGCAAAACAAAAAACGAAACAAAACATGAACAACAAAGAAACAACATTAAAACCCAAACCTCCCACCCCCACAAATACACACACACACAGAGATACACAAAGACATACACACTCACGCACACTTACACTAGCTGTTGCTGAGGAGACATGGCCAGGCTCCATAGACTGTATCTGAACTGAGGAAGATGTGTCAAAAAATAATAATTTCTATTTGTAAGTAGGCCTTTATATCAACTCTATTGAAAAAAATAAAATCACAAATAATTCATCTTTATAAAAAAAACACTTTAAAAGCTTCTTAAATCACATAATTCAATACCCTTTGTCCCGTTGCTTTCTAAGGGTTAAACCTCATGAATTAATGATGCTTTGGTAAACTGAGCAGTGTTGTGCTGCAACATTTAGCAGGTGTTGTCCAACTGTCGTCACCGTCAGTGTCTCGCGCCTTAAAGGCGTGATAAAACCACCATGATGTGATCATGATGATGTGAAGAATTGATCCAGAAGAAGCGTGCGCATCCATCAGGGCTCCGACCCTCCCCTCTCAGATAGTCTCTGTTTCACCAGTTCCCTATTTGGCTGTTTCGGTCGGTGTGTGGGCGGGTCGGCTGGTGTCGCTCACTCCCACAGTGACGTGGGGAGAAAAGTTACAATGTGCTGAGAGAGGGGAGGGATCAAAACAGACGCGTGAATCCAGCGCTCTGAAGACGGGGAACAGGAGCCGCTACTGTGGAGACACCGGGGAAGTTCTTCTAACGGAGGCAGCGCTATACAGTTCACTTCTATTTATTTATTTATTGAATTGTTTGTGTCAGGAGTAGAATATTTATTTCTCTCAAAGATGAACGGAGTGTCGAGAAGTCTGTGCACATTTGAGGACATCAGAAATCAAGAATATGGGGTAAGTTACTCGATATGCTCGCCGCGTTTGTATTTTATGAATCAACCAGAAAACAAAGGTAAAGACTTCATTATTTATTTATTTTTATTCTTTTTTTTTGGATCTGTTGGTTCCTTTTTTTTTTAGTTAAATTATTTTCAGTTTCAGTTTGTTGTGTGGGTCAGAGCCTCTGTGTGACTTTGCGTTTCTGACACACATCTTCACACTTCATCCCCTGTAAGTGGTGTAGTCTCTGGCCTTGTTGTAATTAAAGTATTAGCCCCCAACCCCCCAAAGTCCCAACACACACACACACACACACACACACACACACACACACACACACACACACACACACATAGAGGCAGCAGCAGCAGAATTAGTCCAAATAACATATGTGCCTGTCACAGGTGATTTCTGCCCACACCATGTAAAGGCTTACAGTTACAGTTGTGACCGACAGTTCAGGAGACAAACCTGTAAACACTTTGTTTGAGCAGTTTGTCCACCGCCTGTCAGTGTGAACATGATTTAGGCAAGGTAATGGGAGTTATTTTGTATAGCATATTTCAACAACAAGGTCATTCTAAGTGTTTTACATAAAACATTGAAAGCATTGAAAAGAAG
Organism: Echiichthys vipera; assembly: GCF_963691815.1. Taxonomy (NCBI): domain Eukaryota; kingdom Metazoa; phylum Chordata; class Actinopteri; order Perciformes; family Trachinidae; genus Echiichthys; species Echiichthys vipera. The sequence continues at coordinate 14,074,060 of NC_139833.1, forward strand.
CACATATGAAATTACATATTAGCATCACACTTGATTTTCACCATACTGTCAATGAATTTCATGTACAGTAGATGGTTTTTTTTTCTCCGTCTGTGGCAGCATGGGTTTAATCATTTACCTCGCCTGAACAAGCAAACTGTTAACCTACACTGAGGTTTATGAGGTTGCGGGGCAACATGACACTTTCACCTTATCAGCAGCCTCCTGCTGAGTTTGATACCTGTCAGCAGAGACTGATCAACTGAGCTCACATCAGACGATATTCTCTGAAGAAGGGCATTATTACAATGAACAGTCTCCACCATGATTATATTCAATGAAATCTACCGGAGTATGATTAGAGAAGCATTTGAGAGCGAGATTTAAATGTGTGTCAATGGTCCAGACTTTAATATATCAGTGACTGTTGTGTAATTTGTATGAAAAGGGTCAGAGTGTACAAAGGGCCGCTCCACTCACACACCTAATAAACTGATTATTTGTGTTGAGGAATGTCTCATGAAGCAATATGTGAAACTCTCTATCTCTATCATACATTGAGTTTTCACTGATAGCACATTTGCATCAGCTTCATACGGAAAACAAATGCATCTTTATCAAAGTATAATTCAGTAGTCAAATAGTAATTTATTTACATATCTGATATGGTTATTCAGGTCAGAGGACATAAAGCAGCAGAGGTATTTCACCTCTACATGTAACATTTCATGATGACTTATTAACCAAAAAATGACACAGGGAGGGGTCAGACCGTAAGGACACTTGAGGAGAGGGAATGTGCCTGATGTAGCAGAGAACGGCCTTCAGTGGGCGTTTTGTTGTTTTGTCGATTAGCGTTTCCTGAAACTGAGATGATCTGAAACAGAACAGGAGGAACATCCAGGCCTGGGTTTTGAAACAAGTTATTTAAAGTTTATATAGTAGCGACCAAAATCCAGCTTTTATTTGAAAGTCATTTGAAACTTGTGGCATAATACTTTCTATCTGTGAGGGCATTTTTTAAATAATGCCACAATTGTCCCTCCAGACATTTAGTTTCCCTGACCTAACGCATTCCTTCTGTCTTCCCTCATCCTCACGCATCGACACAGTCAGGAGTGCCTGACGTTACTGGCTGGTAATGAGCCAAACATTACATATAATTGCATCAACGTAGGGGAACTACTGGAATATGCCAGATCACACCTGGTTCACACGAGATTATTATTATTGACATAAAGATGATAGTGCAAGTCTGTCCTGATCGACGTTTTTACCTCATGACTCAGATCCTGGACTAGCTGTTTACCGTCAGTGATCACCTGCATGATGTAAACACACACACGCACACACACACACACACACACACACACACACACACACACACACACACACACACACACACACACACACACACACACACACAAAGATCCCAATGCTTCACTTCACACCCCAGCTTGTCTCTGACCTTTTTTTAAAATTGGCTTAACCTTTAACATAACCCTTTAGTTTACAGCCTGCTGACTGACTGAAGGGCCAAGTGTGACAGCACTAAATGATTTAATCCCAAAACAAGACATACTTAAAACTAGGACTGCAACTAACTCCATTATTAATGTATCTGCTAATTATTGTCTTCATTATTCAATTAATCAATTAGTCTATAAAAAATAGTCAAAATGACATCTTTATCGTTTTGTCCAACCAACATCCCAAACCCCAAAGGTACATCATTAGCTATCATATATATCTATATACATACAGTATATATTATTATTATAGATATGTATTATATATAGATTATATATATAGAAAATCAGAAAATCCTCACAATTAAGAGGTTTCCTAAAGTTGAGCACTGTTGCTTTGAAAAAGGGACCAAAATGAGAAAAAAAAGTATCAAAATCAATCAGTCAAACAAACAATCAATTAATCCACCGATCATTGCAGCTCTTTTTGAGCATTGGGCAAAATGTGTCTGCACAGTTGAATATTAGTAATGGTTAAGTGTCAAAAGTTGGCATTGAGTCTTGTTTGCTTTTTATTTGATCATATATTTTCTCATCTTAGTCATAACTTTGAAGTTTCTGTTCAGTTGCAAGTTAAGTTACTGTGGAAAACATGTTTGTATATCCTAATTCCTTGTATAAGTAAGGGAACAAAGCACAGGTATCGTATGGGCACTGGTCTGGAAACATTTGATACCAGCAGCTCGAGCATTAGCCGTAGCTCGCACCTGTTGCCTCAGAAGCCGAGGTTTATAAGTAAGTGACATCTGTGCATCAGGTGTGTGAAAGCAGTTAAGAGGTTAGAGTGATTTAATGTATTATGAAGTTCACACACACACTTGTGGAATGCAGGTACAGTAACACCTGCAGGCACAAGTGGTTTCACCTGCTGCTGCCTCTAAAATCCGAACCCTGGGTTTTGTTTTTAAAAGCGTCGCAGAAATCTAAAGAACATTGAGTTTTTTTGCCTCGAATTCAGCAGATTTGTCTGTTTATCAGCAACATTTGACTTGGTTGGCGGTCACTTCTCACTGCTCTGCGTGACTTACAGGCCTACTGATGCCAACGTGCAAAAACAAAAGCGTCTTCATACCCTTTAAGCCTTTCAGCCCGGCCGTATCCCGTGATCTTTTGTGCTCATTGTCGTTGCATGCAGCAGTGTGGATGCTGTGTGTGTGTGTGTGTGTGTTTGTGCTTAGTGTCAGGTTTCTGCCCTGTTATAAAGGTAGTGTGTACTATGACTTATTGTGTGTATCAGTGTGTGTATTTTCCTGTGTGCATGTGCGTGCATACACCACTGTCCATGAGCACATCCAACTGGTCCCTTTTGTCTGTGTTCCCGGGAAGTCTAGTATTACAGGTTGTCTTTGAAGGTGGAATAGACCACATTTTTGTGTGAGTGGATATAGAAGAGAAAAGAAGCAGGGGGACTTGCGTGTAAATAGTCGCCGGCAGAGTGAGGTTTAGCAGAGTCTTTGTCTTGTTATCTATGAAGAGCCAGCGAAGTTGTATAATGATGGATTCCTTCGAAACAACCCTCTCACTGTTCTCACTTTCTCTCCCCCTCCTCCCTGCTCCCTCCCCTAATCTTTGTGCCTTATTAGAGCTTCCAGGTGTCTGTAATCTGAGAGGAAATATGTTGGACAAGAGGGGAATTTCTGGCTTTCATTTCCCTGAGTTTTGTTTTGCGTAGTTGGATCCCCCCACCCAAACCATTAGCTTATTTCCTCTGCCTTTTTTTTTTATTGTTCATGTTGCCGGCTCAGTTGCGTTTTTCAGTCTCATCTGTCCCTCTCTGCTTTCTCGTCCATTACTGTACCTCCGGAACAGATAACCAGCTAATCATGAAGGTCTTCTGTATTCTATACAACGCATGACCTTTCTTTTATAACCTCTCACCACTCTTATCACAGCCTTACATAACATAACCCAGTTCATTACATCCTGTCTGGTTATCATCAGGGCTGGGGACATGCTGAATATCAGACCTCTTCTGCACAGGAGGGAAAGACACAGCCGTCGCTTTGTTTGTCAGTCTTAGGGAAAACAGCAAAAGCAATTGAGTTTAAAAAAGGGCAGCAAGCCCGATTCTTTTCGTTGTTTATTATTATTAATTATTATTATGTATCGTTTAGTCCATGAAATAATGAAAAAAAGGCAATTATAGTTTCCTAAAGACAAATGTTTTCTTCTGTTTAACCAATGGTCAAAAACCTGGAGATATTCAGTTTTTTAATCAAGAATCAAAGAAAAGTAGCAAATCCTCACAATCTGAACCTAGAAATGTGAATTTTTGCTTGAAAAATGACTAAAACGTTTAATCAATTACTAAAACAGCTGAGTTCTGACTTATCAACTAATCTTTAAAATTTCATCAGTAGCTTAAAATACCATTCTTGATGTTGGAATCAGCTGATTAAAACAAATGCTTCAAGGCCCATTTTCAAGCTTAAAAAAGAAATAATGTAAATTTGAATATTCTATTCCAAGACAACTTGACAAACTCCATCTGCTGACGAAGATTATGCGATATGATCGAATGGTCAGTAGAGGCGACTACTTTGAGGTGAGGTTGTTTTGTCATTGTTGGCAGTCTAAACTGGACATGTGAGGTAACATACTTCACAGTAGCTCGGCCTTTTGTTCTGCAGGCTGTGTACCAAAAGACAACAAAATAAATAAAAGTATCACTATACAAAAGGATTAAATATGGACAAACAAAAGCGGATACAGACCCATAAGACTCAGTTGTCCTAGGCCAGACTCTCTTCTTTGTAACGTGTTTGGATGTGTGTGTTTGTTTGTGTTTTAACCTCAGGAGAACTTTGCAGTATTATCTTCTTTGCCTGTTCCGTGTCTCAGAGTTGACATGAGTTCAGATATCAGGGGGACACAGGGAATACAAAAGGGAATATAAAGAGAACAAGATGTGTCTGGCTGCAGTGAGTTACATCATTTCTCTGACCTCCTCCCTCACATCCGCATACTTATACTTGCATACACACTCACTGGGAATCACTTTATAAGGGGGTTCCCTGCACTGGAGGACGCACATCCAGTCACATCCCGGCCGAGACTTTTCGTGTTAAAGCGACTTCTCTATAACTGGGAAGGTTGGTAGTGTTTTACTTTTGAAAGCATTCCATGTATTGTCTCGCCTCTGACTTTCTCCTCCCTCCTATACTGTTAGCGCGCCAGATAGTTTATGGTTACCGTGAGGATTTCGTAGCCATGGAAATGTTCTGTCTTGCTTGACATTAGATTTTCTGCCCACTTTCCCAGAAATCCAGCCTCTGCTTCCAATTGGCTGCGAGCGCCTGGAGGGTTTTCGCCTAAAGTCCCTCTGACGTCCATAGCACACAATTTAATTCAAACAATCTGTCTCTGTGCAGCTGTGAAAAAACTTTTGCTTTCTCTCTGACGTTTGTAAAGACCCCCCCCCCCTCTCTCTCTTACTGCTTTCTCTCTCCCTCCTCTGTTTCTCTCAGTGAGTGTGACTCAGTCTCTCCTCCTCTCTTTTTTTCCTCCTGTCCTAAATAGTCCTCAATCAGTCTCTCCATAGCATAACGGTTTCTTTGTGGTTACACTTCATCGTCTCCTTTGCCTTTTTCAGGAGGGGTGCAGGCGACTGCGGCTCACACTGCACGACCAGAGCCAGGCAGCTCGGAGCACGGAGCAAAACAGGGACAAGGTAAGAACTTTATGCACCTGATAACTGAAGGTTATAACCTGGAATAGTAGCAATGGAAAGCTGCATGGTATAATATTTGTCACAGTTTTAGATACATGGTTTGGATATTTATATTGTGTTTTTATATTTAAATTACCTTTTATCTTTAATTGATGCACTGGGTTGGATTTGTTGTTAAGACATGAGGGCGAATGACTGCGATATTCTTTAGATGAAGGGGAAAAAAATCTTTAGAGGTGAAGGTGCTATCATTCAGGTCATACATGGAGCCAAAAGTTCAGAAATTAATCTTCCCAATGATCCCAAGGAATTAGTTCAGAGCTACCGTACATTTACACATGTATCACGGCACATTCTTACACACAAGGAGACACAAACTGCTTGTAAACACGCCACAGCTACCATCAGCTTCTCATTTGCATAGTTCCCTGTAGAGGTCAATCAACATGTCTCAAGACAACCGTTGTTCTCCCAAAACCAGCTGGATTAAAAAAAAATAATAAATAGGACCACCAGAGCAGCAGAGTTGCATAACTTCTCCCACCCTTCTTCTTCAGTGTGTCGTATAATTTTGACCAAATACTACGTCCAAAGAACCAGATGTTTCTGGGTTAGTCTCCATAGCGATTATGGCTAAATGTTTCTGCCCTTCTGATTATAGAGTCAGTCACACGCACAAGAGAATCATTTGCTCAGGACAAGGCTGAGATAAAGCTCATATTCATGACATATTCAGTTTTTCCGGTTAATAGCTTAATTGCATTATTCATGTCAGATGTTCCTCACAGATGTTTCGTAATGCTTATGAAACAGAAGAATGTTGTGTTGCAAAATAAATACTGAACATGCTCCAACTCCGACCGCGTTAGCAAAGCACAGTGGCTTCGCTCATGTTTGCTTCTGATATTTGGAAATGTATCACACCCATCCACCCGTCCCCACGCAACACTACGCATGTCTCAAATTGTTTACTCCCCCCTGCTCTCTCATCTTTAGCCAATTGGACGTGCGTTTGCATTGGTGCAGCCGCCCAGTAACAGGACAGCTGTGAACCCTGAACCAGTCAAATCTACAGAGGAGCAGGTGGAGGTGATCAAGGTGGGTGTAACGCCTCACCTGTTGTTTTTAAATAAATAATTGGTGTATGTTTGTCTCTTGGTCACCAGTGATGAGCATCCTTGTCTACCTCTCCCCTGTTTTTAGGTTTATCTAGAGGCCCGCAGACAAGAGCAGCATAAACACCAGCAGAGCCTGAAGATGCTTTCAGATGAGGTTACACAGATACAGGAGGTCAGTCTCTGGACAGTGTTTACTGTAGCTCTGACACACATTTTATACACACACTTAACACTACAGCCTCTAAACCCTGTCTCCTGGATTAACAATTTGCATGTTTGCTTCAGTAAATCACCCCTTTGCTTCCAGGCTTGTTTTTTCTCTGTTCATGAATGTTTATTTGCCTGAAACACACATGTTGGTTACCAATTTCTTGGTAACTTACGATATATCTGATTTTTTAAAAACAGGTGAGGTATTGCCTGAAGACGCTGAGGGAGCAGATGGCAGCCAAAAACAAGGTAGGTCTATTTTGAGCTGCTTTGTTATGGCCTTACCATTGTTAACCTTTACATCTGGTGTGCTTAATGGTATTTCCACCACTTCTCTCAACTTCGTCTTTCACTCCCTGACTTCCTGCTTTTCTCTTTCCAGCCGCTCACAAACGGGTGGAAAGTTGGTCTTCCCTTCAGAAAGAGTGCCTCGTCTGCATCCGGCGGAGGAGCTAAAGCTGATGCACAGGTGAGCATTCAAAGTTGTAAATATACACGTGTGTGTGTGTGTGTGTGTGTGTGTGTGTGTGTGTGTGTGTGTGTGTGTGTGTGTGTGTGTGTGTGTGTGTGTGTGTGTGTGTGTGTGTGTGTGTGTGTGTGTGTGTGTGTGTGTGTGTGTGTGTGTGTGTGTGTGTGGCATATCAAATCTTCCATGCAACTTAGACCGTATGCGTTTCTCTTAAAGTGTGCCAGTGTGTTTCGTGCGATGCCTGTAAAGCGATCAATCCCCAGAGGCACACGGGTAGAAAGAAGTATAAAGTTAAACAGAGAGACAAATAGAAGATTAAAATATCAGCAAGAACGCACATATGCCGATAGCACCCCGGGCCATATGAAAATCTGTGAGAGAGCCGTGCCAGTACGCCCTGTTACTCTCCCGACATGTGTTATTGTGTTCAGGACCTCTTCATTGTTCCCAGCATTCCACAGATGCCTCCCCTTTAATCGTTTTGTTGCTGTCTTTGAGCCTCACACTCACAATCACAAGCCTCCTAACTGCGTGTGTATCAGTTGGCCTAATGTTTTGTATAAATGAAAACAGAGCTGACAGCACTGTGTTTGGTTGAATAGTTTTTGCATCAATTATAGTATTTATCTGTGACTCACGCTATGGCTCTCTCGCACACACACACACACACACAAACACACACACAGAAGTGTTGTAAAAATTATGAGGGAAACTCTGGTCGTGATCCAACTGCTCCAGTGACGCACACTGACACGCCTGTTTTCATTAGGACAAGCCAACACACTGAGCTGGGATGAAACAAAAACAAGATTTTGCATTATATCATCATGAAAGTATCTATCCCTCTATCTATCCATCTATCTATCTCTCTATCTATCTATCATTGTTTTCAGTCATCCCTTTGTACAATACAGTTAACTGTAAAGTTTTAAGGTTTTATGGCTTTACAACATGAAATTAAAGTAGGTGTGGCTTTTTGACACTGATTAACAGAAAGTGGCCATTTAAAAGTTGATTCCACTATGTTTACATGCTTTAATGTTCAAAAAACTTCATATATATGTATATATATATATATATATATATAAATTGAGTTATCAGCTGCTAAAGTGTGTATACATTTTTGGGACACCCTGTATATATCTGAAAACAGACATGCAATCCTCTCTTTTTACAATACAGGACCTTATATGTCAAAGAGAAAACAGATCTTTACAGTGTCATCTAAATTAATAACAAATATAATATCCAAAATACCTGTTTGCACAAGTATTCACCCCCTTCAAGTCTACACGTTCAATCACAAATTCTCAACTGGATTAAAATCTGGACCAAGCAACACACATTTCAGTATCCACCTGCTAACCTAACGCTTCACTCCTTTTTAGGAAGCAGAGGAAGAAGCAGAGAGAGCCAAGCTGAGGGAGGTGAGCAAGCGTTTATATGCACAGCTACAGGAAGCAGAAAAGAAACACCAAGAGGACAAGGAAAGGCTGCAGGTAACACACATATACAGAGCACCACAACAAATAATGTACACTTTATTACCTGCATTTTAAACTTAAGTACTGAAGCATCCCCTACCTTTCTCTCTGTCTCTTCAAGACTGAAAGCATCAGGCTGAGGGAGCGTCTGAGCGAGGAGGAGGACAAGTTGAAGATCACAGAAGAAGCTAGCGAGAAGAAGGACAAGCGCATAGATGAGCTCCAAAGGTTGCTGGGAGGGATGGAGCAGGAGAGCGCCACCCTGCGGGAGGCAATCCGCAACCGTGAGGATGAACTCCGTGAACTACGCAAGATCAGAGAGGAGGGCCAGAAAGGGGAGCAGAGGTCAGCGAACACACACACTTTAATAGAATATATGATTCATTATCAATTAGTAACAATCAAATCAAATCGCATTTTCTAACTCTCTCTGTGTATTTTTAGGGCTGAGCAGTTGGAGAAGGAGGTCGCGATTCTCAAAGAAAAGATCCACCATCTGGATGACATGCTGAAATGCCAGCAAAGGAAAGTCAGACACATGATTGAACAGGTGAGGCGCACATGTGTGAGACTCCGTAAAGCAAACACATTGTCTCTGTGTTCATATTTGTGCAGGATTTACTGACTGTTTCTCTGTGTGTTTGCTCGTGTTTAGCTCCAGAACTCTCGCATGGTGATCCAGGAGAGGGACCGCGTGATCAAAGAGCTGGAGGAGAAAGTGGCATTCTTGGAGGCTGAGGTCAGTGCTGCTTATCGTTTTCTCCTATACAAATATTTGATGGCTTCTCAGTGGAATTGAGAACGAGGGGTCGGGGGTTAAGCAGTAGTGAGGGACAGGAGAAAGGAAATCAGATATCTGCAGATAGAGAGGAGATAGCGATGTTTGTTTGGTGACCACATTCATTATTGTTATTTGTTTTAAATGAACTGACCCCTGACTTCCTGTGTGTGCAGAACCGAGAGATGCATGACCAGATGGACTACTTCCTGGGAGGACAAAGGTCAAATTCCTACCTTTCATCAGAGCGCAATCCCCAAATTGTCTACAGGTAACTTATTTCCTTCCTCTTCATATATTTTTTTCGCCTGCCAACATTGCATATTTGCAAGTCCTACAGGTCCCTTTTCTTGCTCATGCACAGATTGTGAGTTGTTTATTTGATTTGTGGGAGCCAATGATCTCCTGTTGCAAATCTCAGCTATACAGTTTGAAAATTTGGTGAAAGTACGTGCAAACTCGCACTCAAATATTCACCTACTACTGCAGTGCCTGTCGGGAGAGTGTGCCCGTGCTTTTTGCAGTGTTCTCCAGAACCGCTTATCTGATCGACACCTTTATACAATACACCTGCCATATGTGAAGTTGATTGGATAAATGTTTCTTGTGATGGAAGGACCGTCACACATGCATACATACACAGACAGTCATTTTATAGTTAGATGCTGCTGCTGCTGCTGCTACAGCGGCGCATGTTGGCCGAATGGCCCTAAATTTGTCATGACCCCACAGATGCCATGTCTACACATGCCCACCAAATGTGGTTGCAATAGAACAAAGTGTTCAGGAGATATGACATGACATTATTGTCATATAAGCCCTGCCCAGAGCATTTAAGCAAACTCCGTGGGCCAGCTGTAGCAAAACTGTATGGAGCACCAAAAATAAAAACTTTTACCAGCTTGGCCTGTACCACATTGGACATAAAGCTCATCATGGGTCCTCAATACACCCCTTGTCATATGTGAAAGACACACACACAGATTAACTGCTTTATAAATTCTAGTTGTACTAGTATGTGCATGAGACGCTTACTTATTACTTGTTTTTATGCTGTTTCAATATACAAACCATTCATTTTTCTTCCTCTTGTCCCCTCAGTAAAGCAATCAAGCCGTCCAACTCATCCAACAAACCCCTCCCTTTCATCAAAGTCATCGAGATCAAGTCATGAAGCGACAGAAGGAAGAAAGGGTAATTGCCGCGGGGAGTGCAGAACCACCAAATCTTATCAAAGCAGACTGAAACCAAACAGCAGCTCTACGACAACGTCTGATTGCATCAACAGTTGGGATGTCAGACTTAAGCTTCCTGGACAGTAACCACATCAACACTTCCGACTAAAACAACTCCTGAAGGAAACTGTGTTGCAGTAGCACACACGCATCGGGGCTTATTGTGGGCCTGTGCTTAATGAGTGCGTATGTCAGCTTTAATGTAGATGTATTAGGCGTACTGATTCAGCTGATGTGCATTTGAAGTTTTACATGTAATACTGTGTACTGTATCCAGGTGTTTCCTTGTGTTGCCCTGGTGTGACCGCTTTTTTAACCTGAGTCTATGACAATTTGAACTGCTGAGCAAAGTGCAGGATGGCAGACAATTTGCCAAATGACACTAAAAAGTCCATATACAGTAATGTAGCAAACGTAGCTAACTAAACTAAAGGTTTAATCTTTAACCAGATGATCTACATCCTGTGTACTTGTACTCGTTCGTCACTCATCAATGACTCTGTTCACTTTACTGTGAATGGTATGACGCTTTAAATGTGCAAATACTGACGATAGTTTAAGGTCAACGTCCTGTTTGAAAAAAAATATGTTTTTAAGCCCCAAACAACAATACGGCACAGGGAAAAAATGAAGATGTCAGTGGTGATGAAGGTATTTTACATTACTGAAGTGTCATTATTCTACCCATATTTTGTAAAGCATTTCAGTTTCCTAACATTGTGTAAACAGTCACCTTGTTTTGTACATATTAATGAATGTGATTTGATGTTTTCATTTCTACCTAACAACGTTCCCCTTTGTATTTATTTATATTTAAAAAAAAACCTCTATACAGATTGTGTGATAGGTTTTTTTTAAGGAAGTACATTCTGATCTACTATGTGTTTGTGGTTGTAAGAATAAATTACTGAAAATTAATACAATGCTTCTTTGGACTTCTTAGTAGATTAGTGTGAAGGGAGCGCCCTCTGCTGGGCACTATACACTAGAAATGACTATATTGTGCTTACCACATGTAAGAAAATTGTACAAAATTTTGACTTTGTCAGTGTTTTATTTGGATGGCAACTTGTAAAATAAACACCACAGAAAATAAATGTATTCACCTGATGGGACCCCTGAATAGCAAATGAAACGCACAGTTTAGACATCTTTAAAAGAAAAAACAAAAAAGCCAAAAATCAACATTGGAATACTGTTAAATTAACATTGCACTGGGAGAACTGATTAAATCTAAAGAGCACTTAATCATCAAAATTCATTTCATCAAGTATGGCTTCTGTAAAACAAACATTTAAGGCAAATAAAAAAAACAGGCTGCCAAATTCACTACAGCAAATGAACAGCAGAGATATTTATACAAGTAGATGTAACCATAAATGACAGTGTGTTTTTCACCCATTAACACTGGCTTTCTCTATAAACATTAACAATGTCAAATTTAAATACAGGTGGTTAATTGAAATAAGTCTGCATAGGATTTTACATGTGCAATAAATACTGATTGTCTTATGCCGTTGCATAGCCCCATTGCTCTGGTTTTGTTTTGGTCAAATCAACCCCTACTTACTATAGTCACTATAGTTATTGTTCTACCTTATACATGCATTAATACAGGATATGTGCATAAGCTACATTTAGGTAAAGAGCTCCGAGTATTGAAATGCATTATACCGTAAACCAGGCAATATATGTTGGTGTATGAAGGCAGTGCTTATATCATTTCACTCTAAACTATCTGGCGACATTGAGCCATCGCCATCCCTAGGCACTTTAATCCCTGGCAGCTCTACCTTGTGTTCGACCTTTATTTTGGACGGGCAACACACACTCTCAGAACGAGCTGTCCAGAGTGTTGTAGTTATCTTTGAAGTTCTTCAGCTCCAGGAAGTGTCTAGGCCGCTTGCTGCGTTGCTGCATTGAAGATGTGAGGTAGGTGGTTTGGGTGGGGGAGGAGGGGGAGCTCGCAGGCTCCGTGGTGCTGGTCAGGTCTTTGGCTGCGGACTGGTGGTTCTGGCTCGGCGTGCTGCTGCTGCTGTGGGACTTGACGCTGAAACATAGAAAGGGGGAGATTGTTTCCGGTGCATAATTAACATTCCACGGTGAGATTAGCATAAAATGAAAGCTGTAAGGGAACACTGTGAGGAAAAGGTTGTGTTCACTCACACAGAGGCCAGTTCAGTCAGAGCTTCCTGGTATTTCAAATATTCTACTTCACCAAAAGCCTAAAGACAAAAAAAGCATCATAAGAAAGGACATCAGTACATTTGCCCGCTTTTCATGCAATCATATGGCTAAATTATGCTAATCATAAGGATGCTATAGCAATATAAATGTATAACAATTAAAAGTAGTGTAGTGTACAGTGGGCCACAACACATGCACTTTAATGTGAACCATTACATATGCAAACTTGTGTATGTTTGTAATGTACTACAAGGCAATGTTAGTTTGTACATGTATGAATTTGTCCTCGCTTTTAAACAAAATTTTTATTTTATTAATTTAGACAAGGCACTGTGTAGCACACAGAGATGCTGACCTCTGCTCCGTGACGTGCTTTGTTGTACCCATCCAGCACAGTGTCGATAAGCGAGCTCAGGCTGTCTCGGAACATGCATTGAGAGTTTCGCAGCTGTAGAAGCCACGTCCGAAGTCTTTTGCCTGTCACTGCGGTCGATGTGCCACCCAGTTCATGGAAAGGGAGATCTGTTAACAGAAAGCATAGGTGGTGTTGTGACACTCGGTCATGACAATGACATTAAACTTCGATGAAGATCAATCACAGTAAAGCGTACCAGTTTCTCTGATGGCATCCAGTGCTCTCATCCTGTACAGGTAGTCATGGGAACCTGCAACACACAGAGATTCTTCTGTACGCTAGCATAAAACCTACTCATGTAGATAACAGCAGTTTCAGAACTGGTGTGAGATTGTGTGCCCCTCTAACCAGACTGTTCTCTGTGCTTTAGCCGGTCATCATCTGGGGACAACAGACGGGGCTCAAAGTGGATTTTCTGGACCTGGCACAATTTGGCTTCAATTTCTTGTCTCAATTCCTACAACACACACGCACGCACGCACGCACGCACGCACGCACGCACGCACGCACGCACGCACGCACGCACGCACGCACGCACGCACGCACGCACGCACGCACGCACGCACGCACGCACGCACGCACGCACGCACGCACGCACGCACGCACGCACGCACACACACACACACACACACACACACACACACACACACACACACACACACACACACACACACACACACACACACACACACACACACACACACACACACACACACACACACACACACACACACACACACACACACACACACACACACACACACACACACACACACACACACACACACACACACACACAAATACGAAGAAGTTAAACATAATTAAGGATTAAAGCAACACAGCTGCAGCTGCTGAATGCAAGAAGGACAGATCACAAAAAAATAAATAAATCACCCACTGTGTGAATGCATACATTGTTGGTTTATAATATCACAGTATAATGGAAAGTAGCAGCATGCACTGCTACAAATGAAACAGTGTACCGGATGCAATTTAAAGAAGAAGAAAAAATAATTCACTCAGTCGCTCATCGAGTCAAAACGAAAACGAACAAATTTACAGCTGAAATTAATACAACTGAAATATACTGAGGAAATTGTTGTAGCGTGAAACTCTGTGTGTGTGTGTGTGTGTGTGTGTGTGTGTGTGTGTGTGTGTGTGTGTGTGTGTGTGTGTGTGTGTGTGTGTGTGTGTGTGTGCGCACGCGCGTGTGTGAGAGAGAGACCTTAGGAGCATTGTGGCCAAGAGGAACATGTGGTCCTCTCCGAGACTTCATGGCAAATCGCATTATTTGTCTCTTGACGAAGATGAACAGCAAAACAAACACCTAGAGGAAAGTCAAGAGTTAGTAGATTTTTAAACATATACAAACAAAAAAAAATACAACAGGAAGAGCCGGCGGACATACTACTGTTGGTGCAACACACATGGTGTTACACAGTCAGGTATTGCAAGAGTACAAGTAAAGAGTACAGGATCATATCACTGCAGAAAGCAACAATTATTGTTCCTTGAAGTGATTGTTTTCTGTGGCCCCTGTTTGACCTATTGTTGCTGTTGTTGTCATTGTTTATGTATGTTTATTTTTCTCCGATATATATTGCTTATGCTTATTTTTTAAAGATATTTATATATTGTTTATATGCTATATTTGTATATGTATTAGCTGCATACTGGTCTTATTTGTATGAATATCTATTTTCGCTGACGGCCTACTTGTTCTTATCTGAAATACTGATTTCTAAATAAATAAAATGAAATAAAAGAGTGTTTTGCACTTTTATTGTAAGGACATTGAAATATATTGATGAATTGTTTTCTGGAGCCCCTGTTAGACCTATTGTGACTACTGTTGTCATTTATGTTTACATTCTTTATTTTATATATATACTAAATGTATTATTTTAGATAGACTGGTCTTATTTATATGAATATCTATTTTTGCTGATTGTCTGCTTGTTCTTTGTCTGAAATACAGATTTCTAAAATAAATAAAAATAAAATAAAGTCATTTGCACTGTCAATGTGAGGACAGCACTGAGAGTGGTAAGAATTTAATTTAGCCAGTCAGTTTGGCTCTTTGAAATAATAGCATACAGAAACTCAGCAGTGAAAATGCTCAAAAGCAGTTGTAAAAATCGACATTTATATATTTAATAAGATGTGACAGTTAGCAGACTCACCAGGCTTCCGTATGCCATTACGAGCACCACGTTAACGCTGGAGAGTAGAGAATCACTCCGCATCGTGAAACGGTTTAACGTTTAAACTAACTAACGTAAACTAGCTGAACATCGCTAAATGACAGAAAGTTCGTCCAACACGTCAAAAGGCACACGCTTTTATTTAGGTGCTCGTCTTTAAAACACATGGAGCTTACGTTAAGATAAAAACGAAAGACGGAAAACGAAGGAAGTAAAAAAATAAAGTAAAGCTGTTTCGCTGTTACATTTCACCAACCGGTCCGGTTTGTTGACTTCCGCGGTGGTCATGTGACCGGTACGTGCAGCAGGGGTGACGTCAGGACGTTGTTCCCGGGCCTGTTCTGCCACCTGCTGTTGAAAGCGGCTTCACAACGACCCACCCAAAAAACAAATAGGCTACACCAACAAAAACACCAATGACGGAAAGAAAAAGCCGGTTAATCCCGTGATTCATTTCCGGTGTGAATTTTCCACATTCATACTGTTTATTTTTGTTGTGTTTATTTACCAGTGTAGTGGTGGAAGAAGCACCCAGACCCTTTACTTATTCAAGATTCAAGAAAACTTTATGTATCCCCGGGGGGTAATTAAAGGCAGGGCACTAGAGCAGACATCGACAACAGTCACAAAAGAGAAGAATGACTGAGAATAAATAGATAATAAGATGCTGCTACACTTTACACTGTCACTTTATATCACCACTACTTCACTTTATTTTGTGGTACTGTAACTTACTACTGCTACACCTACTGTGCTTTACTGTAACCTAGTTCTGTAGGAAATGTTGCTACATTTCACTGTGGTTTACTGTAACGTATCTCAGTAAAATGCTGCTACGCTGTACTTTACTGTAACTTACTGTAACTTACTTCAGTAAGAAATGCTGCTACACTTCACTGTGCCATACTGTCACTTAGTTCTGTAGGAAATGCTGCTACATTTTTAACACTGTTATCACTTATCGCTCCTTCTCACTTATTTAGTTTGTACTTATTTCATTTCAATCTGCTGCTAAACTGCACGCTGCGTATTGTTGTATATTGTATATAGCTACGCTTAACCACAATGTCTGTTGCACTCTGTCACATTTAGTTAATTGTTCGATTTATTTTATGTAAGCTTTATTTTTATTTGATTATGTTAGCTTATTGTTACTCTGATCCTTTTCCATCTTTGTATTGAAACTGTTGCACAATAATTTCCCTCGGGATAAATAAAGCTTCTTGAATCTTGAATCTTGAATAAATAAGTTATGAACAGAATAAAATAAAAAACAAAAACAACAAATATGTACATGTTAAACAAGGTGCAAATGGGCAATGAGGTAGATTGATACAGAGTGCAAATGTTGCATATAGAAATGTGCCAAAGTTTACAGCAAAAGTAAAAGTGGTATATATGTAAAAGTAGTAGAACCGTAGAAACACTCTGTCACAAGTAAAAGTCCTGCATTCAAAATGTTACTTAAGTAAAATTACCAAAGTATCAGCATCACAATTTACTTAAAGAGCAAAAAGTAAAAGCACTAATTATGAAGAATGGTCCATTTCAGAATATTATATCATAATCATCAATATATTCATGTAAATATCACTTTAATGTTGCAGCTCATAAAGGTGGGGAAATTGTATTTACTTTATATACTGCTGTGCAGCTTAATCTATGACAATATATGTTTTTTAATTTGTGCATAATATTTTGTGTTAATAATCTTAATCTGTAAAGTAACTATTAACTAAAGTAACCTTGAGTGTCATGAACGGTGCCCATAAATAAAATGTATTACTATTATTATTATTATTAAAGTTATTGAAGTAAAATGTACAATATTTCCTCTGAAATGTAGTGGAATAGAAGTATTAAGTAGATTAAAATGGAATTACTCAAGTAAAGTACAAGTACCTCAAAGTTGTACTTAAGTACAGAACTTGAGTACATGTACGTATGTATGAATTTCCTGTACACTATTTATATCTACTGCGACCTCCTGATTAAATACCATAAACTGCCCTTTTCTCACATGACCCTCTGAGTCCTACACCCTGAAGAATGAATTTACAGAAGCAGTGTGTCTGTGTGATTTGCATCCATCCTGCAGAGACACTGAGCACCATTCTTCTGTCTGGAACAAGGGTGGGTGTCTGTGGAGTCGCACTGGAGCTATTTCCCTCTGCTCACAGACCTATCTCTGTCCTGAGAAGACCATGCGACCTATACCAGCTCTCTATGTCTGTATGGATAATCACTGATTGGATCATTTAGGTCCTAAGTCTTGGCCTAGGATCAATGCCTCTCTGACTCTTTGTTTTCACTTTTGACAGGCATAGAGTTAAGATGTCCCTTATTTAGCGTTGCAGCATGCTGATGAAGTAACCACAGCTTCCTCTGTCTCAACGGAAGACAGTAGCAGGTGCATACAAAAAAAAAGACGCAGCATTAAGAACGTGCGCTTGACAACCAAAACTGTAAGTACTGATGTTTAATTTTATATATTTAGGTTGCTCCTTGCGCATCTGTGACTCGAAGGCTGTTTGTTCACCTCCGCACTCTTCTTTCTTCTTCTGTGTGGATAAAACCTCAGTAATCTCAGAAACTTTACAGTCCCACTGATTCTCAACAAGTGTGTCTGCAATGGAGTTCTTTTTTTTCCGAACATATGTCATATGAGAGGTGTACTTTTAACAATATTAATCCCTGCTGGTATTTCTGGGTCCACGTGAGCTCTTTGTGGTCTCTGGTCTCAATTAAAGGTGCTCTGTTATTATGTATTTTGATACCTGCTTAAACTTAGGTTTGCCTTGAGGTGGGGTGATATTATAAGCCTGTGTTGGGAAATGTCATTTCTGTTCTGTTTCACACGATTATCTGAACTGCATCTCCTCTCCCTTGAGCTTTGAAAGGCTGATATGAGAGTTACTTTGAGGTTTTGGAGTTTGAAGTGTCAGTAGGAGGTGTATGTAAGCGTGTGTGTGTGTGTGTGTGTGTGTGTGTGTGTGTGTGTGTGTTTGTGTGTGTGCGCACTCCCTGTTGAGCCGTTTAGTGGGTGACACATTGAACTGTAGTCAGGAATGCTACCCTGTGAGAAGAGGAAAAGAGGGAGAAAACAACAATGGGAGGGGGAGGAGAGAAAAAGAGAGACAGATACAAAGAGAGAGAGAGAGTGTGTGTCTAAGAGAGAGAGAGAGACAGAGAGAGAGAGAGAGAGAGAGAGAGAGGGCGAGAGGATAAACCAGTGTGGCAGGTTTGCGTCACTGTACACACTCCATCATGCAAAGCTGATGGTAAGAGAAGACAGAGAGAGAGGAGCTGGGAGCTGATGTCATTGCAGAGCGCTGCCTTCATTATGAAGCCGTGTCAACACAGTGGTTTAGTTAAGAAGTCTCTCCTAGAGAAGGTAAGGCACATGTGTTTGTGAATGTGTGATCAATTATGTCATTTGTAACTATGTGAGTGAGTGTGTGTATGTTAATGTGAATGTATGTTTTTTTGCCTGAAGTCATGGTGCATTTAGGTCTTGCTTGCTTGTTCAATCGGAGCTTAAAGTAAACTGTGCAGTGTTGCCCCGGTTACCCAGATGGGAGGTTTGTGACCTAGCAGAACAGGTGTTTCTGTAAACCGACACTCAGACTCACCTGCACTTGGACGTTCTGTCGCCCAAAGTTACACGCTGTAACCCAGACAGCTTCATATAATTTAACAGACAGTGCTTATCTGATTAAGTAAACCGACAGCTTACACTAACTGTGTTTAATGTCAGTAGACAGCTTTCGTAAGCGTTCTGGAAGTCCTTGAAATCACCTGAATTTTAGTGTGGTGTGTTCAAGGTTTGAATAGTGCTTGGATTTACAATAAAATGCTTGAAACTGCTTGAACTTTTATGTCATATGGGATGGCATATATGATATAACACAGAGAAAAGAAAATCTACACCGGTATTACTGCTGAGGGAGAGCGTCGCCACACCACTTTGATATGGAAAATCATATCTGCAAGCTTCCAAACAACATTTTCTGACATTTATGCATGAAAAAATGACTTCTGATGATTAACAGATGATCAAAGTAGTTGGTGATTATATTTCAAGTTAGTTTTAATTTAATTTGTCGTCCTTCTGTAGATATCTGTCTCAAAACATCATGTTGGTTGTTTATAGGACAATAACATCTATTGTAATGTGATGAACAAGTGCAATAATCAGTACACCGATTACTGAGTATTGTACTGTATACAAATATGTAGTTTACCACGGCTGTAAGGTGCTGGAAAAGCATGAAAATGCACCTTGAAAGGCTTAAAAAGTGTTTGAATTTGACTTTGGAATAAGTGTAGGAACCATTAAAAGAGAAGATTGGATCCTAATTCTGACTTGATTAAAGATCAAAGATGTTTTCATTGGCTTGCTGCTTAGTGACTGTATGGCTGTGAACTCAGATACCCCTGATGAGCGATTGTCCATCATTAATGCTAACCATCTCTCAGAAGGTTGTATGTAAATCAGAGTGACTTTGTCCTCACCTTTGTCCATTTTATCTGATCTTTTGACCTGAATTCACTGTCACAAAGTTTCAGCCAGTCTCCTTTTGGCACTACAAGTCCGATACGTGCTGCACAGACAATGACTGTAGCACTTTAATACATTGTTTTTTTTTGGGTGGATTGCAGTCAGGTGAGTTTTTCCTGTTTTTGGTTCAGGTTTTGCTGACGCTGACAGGTAGTCATGAGTTTGTTGCTTGTGTAAACAGCCGTTATGATGTGTGTGTGTGTACAACAGAGTGCATTATCTGAGTCCGACTGTCCTGTAAATGGGCTTATTGAGTCAGAATGAGGGGAACCTCAGAAGCGCGTGTTGCAAAGTAACACAACTGACAATACTGTAATGGTTTTGGTTCTATCTTTTCTATCATTTCTATGTTTTCTTATCATTGTCATATCTTCCCAATTCACTGTCCACTTTATTCTTCTCTGTAATGTACTGTATTCACTGTCTGTTAACTGCTCTGCGATTCTGTTTGACCATTTCAAGGAGCAAGCGCAACCACAATCCACATATCACAACATTCCCGCCCAATCCATTCTAAGGATGGACATTTGTACATTTTTATGCTTGGCAGGCAACGAGAGCTGTTAGCTGAAGTCATGCTGGGGCAACCAAAGTCTCCAGGAGACAGGACCACAAGAGACTGAGGAGAAGAGCCCAGATGAGTCCTCTCTTCGAGACCACAACCCAGAGAATCATCAGGAGCATTGCTCAAACATCATTTTTGATGAAGGATTTGTTTCTGTGCAAGAAACTAATGAGAGGGTTGTAATTTTCACTGCTTTTTACACACTCATAGCTGCTGTGTTCAGAGAAAAAAAACAGCTTCCAGATTCCAGTCGAAAAGACAGTTGCTTGGAATCTCTTAAATATCAAGTTCACTCTCCTCCTCTCTTTTTGGGATTTGGCACTTGACAGCAGGTCATTAACTTTGTTTATTCTAAGACAATGGACATGTCCGTGCTCTCTACTCCAGCGAGTGAGTATGACAAGCAGAGGGCAGGAGCACACTTCACTGTCCGCTCAGCAAACTCTCCCTCTTACAGTCTCACTCGCAGGCCAGGTGTTAGGAAATATCGAGGTTTTCCAGGGGAGAGGGAGAGTTCTGAGGAAGCCTGCGAGAGAAAGAGATATGGGACACACACTGGCACAAATGGTACAAACAAGGAGGAGGATAGCAGCGGCGTCAAAGGTCAGTGTGAGGAGAAGGCACCATCAGGCCATGAAATATCTTCGCAGCAGAACCTGAGTGGCACAGAGTTTGATGCTGAAGGAAGCAATAGCTGTAGCCATGCATCTCAAAGCCGGGGCAGGACAGACTGGCGAAGATACGACCCGCCAAGTAGAAGTAAGAGTTTAGATTGGAGAACAGCAAGCCCTGATCAGGACAAAATGACTGACATGTTGTCAACCAAACGGGGCTTTGATGAAAGAAGGACTGACATTGAAGGTGTGAGGGGCAGAGTGATATCATCAATACAGGTCTATGACTCTGCATGCGCAAGTAATGTTCAAGAGATGAGCTCATTGAGTCACATGAGTCAGACTTTTGATAGGGCCAGTAGGGGTCATTCTCTCCCCATTAGGTTGAGGTCCCTGTCTGGACCTGGATCTGGTGTCAGAGGGACATCTTCATTTGGACACAAAGGGGGTCAGAGTATAACAGAGCGGATAGAAAAACTCTACGGGTCAGCTGCTTTTGGTAAGACAGAGGATTACAGCAAAATTAGGGACTTCTCTACCGCTGTGCCGTCGCATCACAAAAAAACAACCACAGACATCCTTGTTTCGCCACAGCAAAGGTCATATGATGGGGCATCAGGGGGAACCTTCCCCAGGCGCTTCTCATCGGGAGAGAGAAGCAGCCTATTTCCGGCGCAAATTAGGAAATCGTACACATGGACACAAAAAGACATTTTAGGTTCTGAGACTTCATCTTCTCCAGGGACATGCAAGACCAGAGAGAGATTGTCAGGTGTACAGTGGCAAGGACAGATCCAGGGCAGGTATTCTGAAGAAGGGGGAGTTAACTGGAGAAGGGGGTTAGAGGAAACAGGCACACGGTCTCTGGATAGAGCAAGGAGCAGGTACTCTATAGCAGCTCAGATAAGAGCAACAAGAGCTGCAGCCGGAATTACGGCACCTCCAGAGTCAAACACCATTTTAGAGAGGTCGGCTTCTTTGAGAGATTCGTCTAGTTTGAGAGAGAGAGCAAGTGAGAGTAAGGATCAGGACATAAATGGGACATTGAGAGGAAGAACTGGGTGGCTTGAAGAGCATGGAAAAGAGACAAATGATGGAGCAAAGGAAAGAACAAAGTTGAAGAGCTGCAGCGCTGATGAAGATGTGTTTGAGTCAAACCCGCAGAAAATGCCGACGAAAACAGCAGAAAGGAAGAACTTTCCGGAGAGGTTGTCGGCCGTCTCTGCAGCCAGTGTGAGAAATAAGATCAGTCAATTTGAGGCTCTCTCGCAGAGGGCCCAGGGTTCAACAACAGCACCGAGACGGGCCTTTTCTGTGCCAACGCAACTCAGCAGGGCTCACGACGGGTTGAAAAAGAGCGGGTCAGCGAAAGCAATAGGTGGAGTGAGATTCAAGTGGGAGGGACTGAAAGAAGGAGAGGAGGCAGATGATGAGACTGAGGAGAAAGTGACAAGAGCAAGAAAGAGGCTCGGGTCAAATAGGTCTTTATCGGTGGATGAGGTTGGACTCAGATCAGGGAGAAAAGAGAGAGAAGAGAATGACTTAGTTGAGAATGAAAGAAAAGAAACAGATAGCAGTAACAATTATGTTGAAGATTTTGGTAAATATTCCAGACTCAAGACCACACTAGAAATCCCACTTAATGGAGGAGCTCAAAGACAACATAGAAACTTTTACATAGATGAGACAGATTTCCGCAAAATCTCAAGCCCAGAGGAAGCAAGCGAGAGAATGCCACCCTCCTCGCTACTGTCAGACACCTGTGACACTTCCGCTGGTGTGCAGAAAACAACACCCCTGATGGTTACTTCACCTGCTAGTGATGAAGACAAGACTCCAACAAACTCTCCATACAACTCACCCTTTCATTCGCCTACCTCACAAACGGAATACGCCATTCCCATTGCAGACAGTGAAAATAACGGTACTTCTATCCTCACACAAGGAGCCGAATCACCCAAACCTGATTCCCCTCCTCTCCCCCATCCCCTCGCTACTTCATCCCGCAGCAACCTCCACGATGTCACCTTTCCAGATGTCACAACAGCCCGTCCAAATGGGAAGAAACAGGCGTTTGACCTGGACGCTTGGGTAGCTGGCTTGGACACAGAGATTAAAGTCTGGGATGACAATGATTACGAGGATGATGATGATGATAGTACACAGAGAGATGACGATTCAAACTATGATTCAGACTCCGGAGAGTCCTCGGTGACCATCACCAGTGATATGAGCCAGTCAGATCACAAGAGCTTCTGTGTCAGGTGGGTAGGGTTTATGTTAACACGTTTCTGCTCTGTTCCTTCCAACAGCTGGTCAGTTCTTTACCCCAAGATCTCTTGTCTTACCTCCCTGTAGTCTTTCAGACCTGTGTAATTTTGCTGGAGTTGAATATGAGTCAGAGACTGACAGCAATGAGTGGCAATCTACGAGCCATCGGACTGCCTCGCTGAGCTCAGACA
Source organism: Echiichthys vipera (assembly GCF_963691815.1). Classification (NCBI taxonomy): domain Eukaryota; kingdom Metazoa; phylum Chordata; class Actinopteri; order Perciformes; family Trachinidae; genus Echiichthys; species Echiichthys vipera. The sequence continues at coordinate 14,097,540 of NC_139833.1, forward strand.
TGTCAGCCTTGTCCTATGTTTCTGTAATGCCAAGTGAGGAGCTTGACAGGCTGCTGGAGGATGTCAGGAGCATTGGGGACAGCACCCTACAGGTACAAACAGCAGCATCAGTAACTTTCTGTGGTTTTGAGCCAACATTTTGATCATCACCATGAATTATTTGACTTTTTGTAACTACATACCATAAAATCAGGCATGCAAAAAAGAGTGTAACCAACTATTTCTCATTCTCTCTGCCTTCCCTTTTTGCAGGACTATGATGATGTGCAGGTGGTAGTTCTCCATAAGGATATGGGAGTGGGGCTGGGCTTCAGTGTGGCGGGCGGTGTGGACCAGAACAAGCCAGTAACTGTGAGGAAATGCCCCTTCCTACTTTCCTGAAAAACTAAGAAACGCCATTCCCTTCATTTGTCCATTGATGTCTTCTTCTCAGGTCCACAAGGTGTTTCACTCAGGGGTTGCAGCCCAGGAAGGCTCCATAAGGGAAGGGGACCAGGTCCTGTCAATCAACGGCACAGCACTATCCGGCTATGCCCACTGGGAGGCCCTGAGGGTACTGAGAAGAGCGAAGACTCGTGAGATGGGGGTGGTGGTCCTGAGGAGGGGGGAGATTAACATTGTCTCTAAAGTTGGAGCGCAGACAACCAATCAGGGAACAACACAGACTCAGTTCACTGAGACAGGTGAGAAGTAATTATTTACCATTTCTGAAAAGACACAAGTCTCAAATGCTGCAGTTTAAAGTTGTACTCTGCAATAATTCCATCTATTTAATTGCCTTTTAAGTTACTATCTTTCAAAGAGTGAGATAAAACAATGGTGAATGATCATATGACCCACTAATGAAAGCACTTCTACTTGAGTATTCCAGTATGTGTGTCTGTGCCAATGTAAATAGGCCGCCATGTTAGTGAGGCTGCCGACAGTGGTTGGTCTGTTGGCCCAGATCAACGGTTATGCTGCATTCACTTGTAATCAAAAATCAGGAACCTCAACTAGCTTGTAGTAAGGGCAGAAGTGTAATAATGCTGTGTCCCAAATCGCGCACTGCAGTGAGTGTACTGACATGATCAGTACACTCAATTTCTCCAGCAAGCACTGTCTCAAATCACACACTGCTGCCGAGCACATACCGGAAATGACAATCATATTTGATCAACTCTGTTTATTTTTCCAAAAGCTTTTCCAACAACTCTTCTGACTCAGCAAAGCAGCCAAAAATCCTTGTGATCCTCTTTTTACATTTATAAAGTGAATTTAGTTGTTCTGCATTTTTTCCAGTTTGAATTAAGTGCCACATCTTCTGCTACGTAGACAAAATTGCGGCGATTATGGCCGTTGAGTGTGGATCGATGGACACTCAATGGCCTAAATCGCCGCAATCAACGGTTTGGCCGTTTTTGAGTATGCGACTGAATGAATGCAGTACAAAGCATTTTACCGACTTCCGGTGTGAACGCACTTCCAGCCTCAAAAAAGCCAGTTTGAGGGTGGAAGTATGTGATTTGGGACACAGCATAGGACGTGTGTGTAAGGATGGCAACATATAGGGGAAGGACTGAAAGTAGAGAGGAGAATGTGTTTAAATAAAGTTCACAAACAAGCAAAAAAAAAAAAAGTAGTCAACACACATAGTGAACATGAACGTGACAAGATGGAGGGCTCTGAAATAACAGGCTCATCTGCATTTACATTTAAGAGGCCGCTAGAAACAGCATATCTCAATTCTTATGGAGTACAACTTTAAAGTGAGATACTGTATCTTTGTCATTTATGCTCATGCTGCTCTCTCAGGTCAGCAATTGTGTGTGCGTCTGGAGAAGAATAGCAGAGATCTGGGCTTCAGCCTGGAGGGAGGTGCAGACTCCAATCTGGGGAACAGACCTCTCACCGTACAGAAGATCTTCCAGGGTGAGTACTGAGGCCCAGTATTTCAGATGTCCATAGAGTCATTTTTTAATTTCCCGTGTCTCAAGCGAAGATTACACCAGCTTTGCGAGTCACGTGCAGGCAGCTAGGACTTATGATGTATGAGTTAAACTGATATTCAACACAGTACCATGCCCATAGACTGTAAAACATGACACTCACGGCCAGAATCCTCCTGCTTCTCCAGATTAGCATCTAGTATATGTGCCATGGACAGTACACTGTATTGCAAGTCATTGTGCAAGTGCGGCTACTTAATTAGCATAGCTCTGAAATGCCGTGCCCCTAATTATTTATAAACTTTAATCTCCAATAAGATAAAAACTAGCCTGGTACAAAATAATTCACCCCCCTCTGTGTTGTCATGGAGATATGACCTAAACATACAGACTAGAATGTTTTTTTTTGTAGCAGGCCTTAAATAGGTTTAATTATGCTGTGAAATTGGCCTGTTTAACATGAGGGTTAATAAAAACTGCTCTATTGTGCAAACTACTCCTAGTGGCCACTCGGGAAACCGCAGTTTTGGCACTTTCATATTGGATCAACCAGGAAGTCGTGGGGGCTTGCGTTAAACCTATAAATGGTTTGATTTATTGAATTATTGAGGTTACTTGACTGCTAAATACTATACAGAAAGAAATCAATTGTAAATTAAAATTTAATAGGTAAAAAATAGGTTTTACAGGTTTAATAAACTCTATCAGAATTCAGATTCTATATTTAGATGCTGCATTACCTTTTCATTATGATTGCTTTGGGTCGACCTCTGACATCCTCTTTAAATCCAACCCTTCCCCTTCAGGTGGTCCCGTCGATAAGGTGTTTCCCGGTGATGAGCTTGAAGAGATCGAAGGTATTAGCGTGGTGGGAATGCGACGTCTGGAGGCCTGGACTTTGATCAGAAGACTGGCCACTGGGCCCGTGGACGTGGTGCTCCGTCGCCCTCTTAAACATCGGGAAACATGAGGATTATTGAGGTGCTTTGCACACAGCAAAGTTCAGTGACCGAACTAAAAGCCATCCATCAGAGACAGCATTACCTGCTTGTGGCTAAGAACTTGGATGAAGGGAGCTATCTGGGCTTAATGCCATTAAACAACTGAACAATTTGGAGTCATTATAACAAATCCCTAAAGTAAATATAATCTTGGAGACCAGGTCAAAAGTGTGTGTTTTTCTCACTTTCTCTATAGGATTACTACCTCAAGGGCCCGGGATATTTCTGTACCTGCCATAATTAAAGTGCACTGATGGCTCATACATTTATCAAGTCAACCTACCTTTTCTGAGCTAAATGCTGGTAATGTGGCACCTGTAAATGCAAACACATGTTGTAATATAACGTGGATAGAAGCCAACTGCATTTAGAGTTTATATTGCTTTTTAATAAATCCTAACTTAAAGTGATGCCTTTTATTCTTGTGTGTCCCGCAAAGGGCGATAGTGTGATGTGATATTATCTTGCTGTCAGTTGGCAGTAAAGACAAAAATCTGAAGCAGGGTAAAGGTATCTCCTTTTACACATTACCAAACAGTGATACTACTCAAAAGTCGATGTGATAAGAAAAGATGCACTAGCTGTAGATACCTCCACACACCATCATCATGTGAAGGTTTATGTTGTGGAGAGATAGTCATAACTTCATAAAATATATCCAGTCTATTTTCAGATGATATAGCAGTAAAAAGGACAGCAATCAGATTATGCTCACCAGTAAGGATGTGGGACTGACCTGTGTCAGTCGTTAGATATCTTATCTTATGTCAACACATTTTTTCCATTCTACAGTCATGTGCCGCTTCGGAAATTATCAGTAATAACATTTTTCTTTACTGCTACACAGTAACAATTTGGGAGTCCAGAGTTCAGTAAAGAGGGTTTATGGTGAGATCTTGCTCTCTGATGATGAGACATTTTATTTATGTTTTTGTTCTTGTGACTTGAATTCCACAGAGATCAATTTTCAATAGCTGAGTGCTAATACATGTGGTGTGTTTTTATTTATTCATATGTTAGTATTACCTGTGGCTGTCTCGTACATGGATACAGATTGAGGACTTGAAGAGGAAACATAGGGATGAATAAGCACTGGTGTCTTATATATCTGAGGCTTATTGCTCTCTGTCAGTGCTGTCAACACATAATCTGACTATTTATGGCCTCTGTTCATATATGCAACCTCTAACAGCTGAGACACATTACGCTCTCTGCACCAGCCAATACTAAGGTGTCACTACCCAATAAATGAGTAATAGTGTTAACCAGCTGTGCAGAGTGACGTGGGCGCAGGTCTTCAGATAATCAGCTTGAAGTTCCTCCACCAACACCACCACATCAGCTACTGGACCGACAGTATAGACGGAGATCTGCCTGAGATGAGAAGAGGGATTTTACTACTGCAATGTTGAACCAACGCGTCGTGAGAGTGAGGAATGCCCTGGTGCGAGAGTGCATGGCTGAGTTCTTGGGAACTTTCGTCTTGCTGGTAAATGACAACACCTTTTTTTTTTTAGAAAAAATGAATTGTCTAAATGTATGTACTAAGAACTTCTACATTGTTTTAGATCATTTGGATTTTCTTTAAATTCCTTAAAGGGAGACAGAGAGATGGATTTACAGTTTTCTAGATCTAGACTTAATTTGAAACAAATTTCTTCCATAGTCATTTAGCCTTCCTTTCATTTGCAATGTGATTTAAAAAATGTATTTATTTATTTTATCATTGCTGTTTTAGTTTTGAGTACATTGGACATGTAAGTCACATGTAGCTGTATATTCCTCAGATTTTAATTAATTTTACTGACCAATGGAAATATCACAGCATCATAGGAAAACTCTCATTGTATTGGTAAAACTGCAGCAAAGTTTCACTGTGGTACATATCTTTTTTTCCTAAATCAAACAAAATGCAAATATTGAAAATATGTTAAGATATGTTTTGGGCTCTTTTAAAAAAAATGTATTTGAATATTTATTTTACATGATCCTGGAACCATGCACTAGTTTTAGACTGAAGTCATGTGCAGGCAGCTTCCTAGAATCAAGATATTCATGGTATTAGGATTTGGACAATCTTTCTACTACTATTATTATTATTATTAGTAGTAGTAGTAGTAGTAGTGGAAGTAGTAGTAGTAGTAGTAGTAGTAGTAGTAGGAGTAGTAGTATGTATGTATGTATGTATGTATGTACACAGTAGAAGGGAGAGCCTATTTTTTTATTATCTACTTCCCATTTCGATTTGTCAATTTACAGTATTTTGTTTCCTCTAAAACAGAAAATCAGATGTATACAAGACATTAATGAACTAATACGCAAAATATGCAGAATGAGGTACATACAGTATATTAAGATTATCCATAAAATTAATTAATTGTCATGATCCATGTGGATTTTACATTATTATTATTCATCCAGGCCTTCCACGTGTCATCTTTTCACTGACACTTTTGTCTCCTGCTGTTGCTTTGAATGGCCTTGGCCTTTACATGGTTTTCTTTCTTTTTTTTTGCTTTGTTTATTTGGTTTTGCATGAACACACAATTGTGTCTTCACAGCATTTATAAAAAGTAAAATGGTAGATATCCCCTTTATATAGATATATTATGGAAAGTACATGAATTGTGAAGTTACCATAACTTGCTTTACTGCAACCTCGACCTGTAATAAATACACAATTCAACCATGTTAATTAGTAATTCATCCATAACAGCCATAAAGTTTTATCAGGAATAGCCCTACTGCAGGAGGTGCGGTTTTTGTGAGATGAATATGTAAAAGACTAAATGTGTGTGTTGACATAAATAATTAAATGATCTCAGAGAGAGAGAGAGAGAGAGAGAGAGAGAGAGAGAGAAAGCAATAAGGCTTTAAATAATGTGCACGTATTTCTGCCTGCACACGGAGGAATTGTTTCTTGCTCCTCAGAAGTTGTAAATATTTCTCCTGACTCTTCATCCCTTCTTGGATTTTCTCTCACTCTCACTGTCCTCTTTGTATCTGCCATGAAGCTCTTTGGCTGCTCTGCTGCAGCGCAGGTCAAGACAAGCAGAGAGACTAAAGGCCAGTTCCTGTCAGTCAACATGGCCTTCTCTGTAGGCGTGATGTCTGCTATGTATCTCACCAAGGGCATCACAGGTAAATCAAATGGAAACTTCCAATGATATGATCTTTTAACTCAATGTAATCCTTGAAAGAAGAATATACAGTAAAAAAACAACAACAAAAAAACAGCAGTATTCAGTTTATTGCCTCAGTTAGGACTTTTCCATTACTGCAGTAATTTACTGATTTGAACCCTAACATCCCTCACCTAGCTCTTCAAGGTCTTCATTCTGACAGATATCCACCGTCTCACACACTATATGGCTACAAATAACGTGAGATCTAATTATCTTCTTGTATTATCTTGCTGTAATTCACTTTTGTCCGTTTCCTTCCTGTCTTCCGCCCCCCGCCATCTCCTGCTTTTCTCTGTAGGTGCTCATCTGAACCCAGCGGTGACTATGAGTTTCTGCGTGTTGGGCAAAGTGCCCTGGGGAAGGCTGGTGCCCTACTGCCTCTCTCAGCTGCTGGGCGCTTATCTGGCATCAGCGCTTGTCTACCTGGTCTACTATGGTTTGTCTTTCTGGCATTTTAAACACTTTATCATTGACATACAGATGGGTGATATATTAAAGAAAAGACCTGAATATCAATGGAGAAATATAACAAAATGCAAAAGCTTTGCACACATTTTAAAATCTGTCTTGTTTACATTCCCTCTGTTTATGTCTCAGATGCTATAATGGAGTTTAGTGGAGGAGTGTTGACTGTCTATGGCCCAAATGAGACAGCGTCTATATTTGCAACATATCCCTCCGAGTACATCACTTTGGGCAGAAGTTTCCTTGACCAGGTCAGTGAGAGGATTCCTTCCTCAATCATTACTGTCCCACGGCAAGAAATTCTGTCATTTTTTTTTGAAGATAAAGCAGGTTGAATCGCTATATAAATACTGTGAAAGTATCTCCACAGAGAGATGCACACAGCCTTTATTCAGAAACTGTTTTAAATGAGCTGTCAGGACTTCTGTATGTTGTGATGTCACAACTTTACTATATATAGGTCGAAAGTGTCACTACAGGGCTTTTGCAGTCATTCCTCGGCTGCAGTGACGGTGCAATGATGCTTAGAGTGCAGATACCGAAGACCCAAAACTGGTGACCAATCAGTGCATACTGGGCTTTTTCAGGAGGGGTCTTAAAGAGACAGGAGCTAAAACGGAGCGTTTCAGAAAGAGAGTAAATAGAGATATATTCAGACAGACAGTATAAGAAAAAAAAAGCTTTTTTTTTTTAACATTAAAGCATGTAAACATCATCTGATAGTAACCCCAAATACGAGATATCCATACATAATAGGTCTTTAACAACTGTTCCTTGATTTGATTCTGCATTTCTTTTACACACTTCATTAGGTAGTGGGCACTGGCATGCTGATGTTGTGCATACTGTGTTTGGATGAAAAGAGGAACACCCCCGCTCCATCAGAGTTGATTCCTGCTATAGTGGCAGTGATCGTCCTGGGCATCTCCATGTCAATGTCAGCCAACTGTGGCGCTGCGATAAATCCTGCTCGGGACCTGGGGCCCCGCCTCTTCACACTGACTGCAGGCTGGGGCACTGAGGTCTTCACGTAAGTATCTTATCTTATACATACAGCACACATGCACAGCACTAAATATACAACTTTCAAACTGATAAAAAAAATGCATGTTTCTTATCAATCATTTTATAGCCTTACTGATAAAGCTACATAATCGTTCAATATGCTATAATGACATGTGAAGATGGACACTGTATGCCACACTTACAGGTCTTTCACATTGTGTTTATCAGGAAATCACACTTGTCACAGGTTATCAGCTGTGTTTCTGCAGGATCAAAGCAACTTGAAGTGTTTCAGAACATCTGATAAAGAACTGGTGTTTGTTTCTACAATGCAACCTGTTGCTAGGTGATCTTACGATACTATGGTTTTTCTGTGCCTCCACAGCTGTTATATGCTCGTTGTGCTTGATCTAATCTATTTAAAGTTGCATTCATTGATTCTAGCCCACTAGGTGGCAGAATAACAGTGTACAGTGTATATATCTCAGATTGTATTTTCACACCCACTTCAGATTGTTTACTTGATTGTTTATTATTTATTTGTACTGTATTTTATTGGCTATTTATTAGCTACTTAGATTTATTTTAATTGTATTTTATTTGAGTCTTTACTTTATTTTATTTCTACTTTATTCATCTTTATGGCTTGTTTCTACTGTGCACGGAGCATTGGAACGAAAGAATTTCCCCCCGGGGATCAATAAAGTATTCTGATTCTGATTCTGAAATCTAAAACATGCAATAGATAACATAACAAATCTGGTAGGAGTGAAGTGTAAGGAAATAATTGCACACTTTCACACACAGCAGACAGACATACCCTCTGTGTTCTGGCCACCTGTGCAATTCCAATACTCACTGGTGTCTAAGCCAACTGCAAAAAACAAAAAAACAAAACAAAACAAAAAAAAAGAAATAGCTGATGGTGAAAACAGCAGGTCAGTAATTTGTTCTGTAACTATGTTGGGTGCTGGTCAGAAAGCTTGTTTGCTGAAAATAGTTGCTTCTGTAACTATTGGTGGTGACTGGTGACACTGAACCATTACCTGGGCCAAAAAAAACCATTGAACTAAAAGAGGCACAAAATACCAGTAGAGCTGAGTCTCTCTGTGGGTTCAATTCCTTACACATTACACATTCAATTTCAATATATATATATGTTTATTTATAGATAAATATAAATAAACAAACTCTCATCTGAAGCCCTTTCTGTCCGCCCTTCAGGTGTTACAACTACTGGTTCTGGGTGCCCCTGGTTGCCCCACTTATTGGAGGTATTATAGGGACTTTCATGTATTTGATCTTCATCCACTGGCACCTGCCTGACCTGCCTGACCCAGACCCTTCTGAGAGCCTCTCCACTCTCTCCACCATCAGTGGCAAAATCAAGCAGCCCAGCACAACGTGGGACAGTGGGGTAGAGTTAAAGGCTGCACGTCTGTAAGTGTTACTGTAATGAAGTCACAGGCAGTTAAAGACAGGAATCTGTTTGTGAATAATGTTTGAGAAAGCAGAGGCGAACACTGTGAGAACACAGACACACATGTTCTTCTGTTGGAGAAATAACCGGACTTTCTTATTTATATACTGTGTGATCTACATTATAGTGAGCTTCTTTAACACAGCTGATAGACATGAAGGCAGCTGAGAGTTATTGATTGTGTGATAATGCTGTTGTACATTGATGTTTGTGTTGTTTATAGTATTGATTTTTCCTTTAATTATATTACTGAGTATGTGTATTTACTTTGAATGAAATGTCATAATCAATACTGAGCATATGTTTGGCTCATTCAATAAAACTTTAGTCTGAAACTTATAATGATGTAAATATATTTACAAAAATCCCACATTTTCATCTTGATGCTTCTTAACGTGTTTGCTTCATGATGTATACCTATAAGTATCCGTTCTGAGATCTGCAGTCACTTATTATATTATATGTTATATTTTAAGGGAAACCATTTCATTGCTTCACCCTGGTGCATGCCTTTGTTGTTACAAGTGTGTTTGGATGTTTACTCTCCTGTACTTGAGGAGAAGAAGGTGGATTCAGAGAGCCACTTCAGAAAAGTCTCCAACATCTGGAGGTCTACATTATGACTATGTGAGGCCTTTCATCAGCGTTTTGCTTTGGTCTCTTGAGTCCATCTGGAAAACAACTCAGGAGAAGATTGTGAAATAGGTTGATTACAGAGTAATGATGTGTTTGAGCATTTGAGGCATGTTCACAAAGTTCAATTGGTGGTCTGTGTCACTGACAATGTCACAAAGTATATGTGATATCAATCTACAGCAACAGTGGGACAAGAGAGCAGAAGGCGGCAACCTCAACGGTGTTTGATTGTTTTTCTCAAAACATCTTTTTTTAAACCTCAGCTTTAAGTGTCGTTTTATACCTCCACCCAGAGATTCTCAGCTTTACACTGAGAATACAGGACACAAAGAAAATGAAAACAACGTGAGATCATCTCTCCACCTCCCCTCACCCCAGCAGTTAATGATTGTGTCGACCATGTTTCAGCATATCTCTGCATGCTACAACATAATTAACCTAATTTGAGGGGGGGGGGGGTTCTGGGCAACATGTGTGAATGTTTAAAAAGTACAAAGTGAAAATCAATCGAATTTCCTTTGGTATGTATATTATTTTATGACAGATCTGTCATAATAGTAATGTAATTGTTAAATCTACAGATGCGGTGTCCCATATGGTGCAGTTATTATTGCATTATGTTGGGCATGATGCAGATGTTGCGACATTGGGCTGTGGACAGATGTTGGAGCATGAATAGTAATACTGACAGAGCAGCAGAGGGCGGTGTGACACAGAAGAGAGAAAAAAACACATGGCTATTGATGAATGGCAAAGGGTGTGTTTAGGCTGTTAAAGCAGCGAAGATTTGCATTACAAAAAAATAAAGTGATTAAAACAGGCACATGTATTAAAATATAAAACTGTTGAAAAGTTAGAAACAATGGGGATATAATTAAAAACACCTCAAATGATGGAAACCAAAACGCCAGATCCTCAGTGAATGTGCATTCAGGTTCAGATGGAGGTGGAGAAGGTGAAGGAGGTGGAGGTGAAGGAGCCCCTCCTCCTCCTCCTCCTTCCTCTCTCTTGTCCGAAGCCAAACCCTCCCTCACCTCGACTCGGTGTCTCCAGCGCATCCCGGGTCCCTGCTTCACCCTCCCACCTCAGTGACCGCATCTCATAACGGGGCCAACGTCCAGTTCAAGCCCGGAACCTCATCATGACCTCGGCGAGAGAAGCAGCGATGATGTCCCTACCAGAAGCCTATTTCTAACGCCAACTTGGAAAAAAGGTAGGTTTGTGTTTCCTGAGCTGTTGCAGCCGCGGTTTTTATCTCCGCCTCCATCATGTATGGCACAGCCGGCGTGTGCTATATGCAGTCTCACTTTATCAGCTGAAAATATTGATGCGTGTCTCAGTTTTCATTGTGATGCGTTCAGATCTTATTACTGCGCCAGACAATGTGCTTTACATTAAAGCTGCTCCGTTCATACAGTAGATACAGGTCTTAGTTTAAGCAGGTTTTAAGTCCCTGAAACTAAGAGTTTCCCCAAAGTCAAAGTGAAAGTTAGTCATGTCACTGTGTATCTACTGACCACAATACATCATTGCATTTCCTCTAATGAGTCCTATAGAGGATTTATGGTGTTTAAGTCAATTTCTAATTCAGAAATGTCCAACCAGTAACTTTACTTTACTTACTTTACCTTACATCAGAGTTATTCTAGGTATTCTTTTTCTTTTTCAGTTTGCTTCCGTATGAAAGTATCTGATCTACAACCCTAGTTAATTTTAAAAGGATGTGATGCAGAGACCACATTGATACACCATATGGAACAACAACTATTGTTGAAAGACAGATATTGTGTTTAGTGAGTTTTTAATAATAATAACAAATTGACATATGCCCATTAGTGTACCACACATCCTCCTGAAGAAACATACAACCTGCCTTCTGAGCAGGTCAGTTGCTAGTGGCATCACTTTGTTAGATCTATTTTAGTCCTTTCTTGTTCTTCACTTCCTTATGAAAGTTACTACAGCGATTTACAGTTAATCCACAGTAAACTCTTTATTTTAACAGGATGCCATGCAGATACCACAAACAACTTGTGTCTAATGTGGTAGAAGAGATTAAAACCCTGTAATTTAATTACTCTTAAAGAAAAACACAAGCTCAGAACAGGCATAATGGTTTCACTTTGTTAGAGTTACTGGAGTCGAGTTGCTTCAGTTTGTTGGTTGGATTTCTAATGATAGCAACAAAAGTCACGATCTAATATTTGGGTTCATGATGTCATGCAGGTGTCGTGCATCTTCATGTCATAGAAAAATATTTGTTTTTAATACAGTAAGAAAAAAACAGTAAAATACCCGAGGTTGCCATTGACAAACTCTATTATGGAAAGACAGAGACCACACTGGCTAGAATAATATCAAACAAAACCAAATGAAAGAATACCTTATGGTCATCCCCCTACTGCAGGTACATCACACTGAGACTGTAATAAGGCCTACCTATCCAACTTTGATATATACCTCTTTCCTTCAGAGCGGGGACATTACATAATGACCCACTGTAAACAACTGACTACAAGAATATTATATACAATACATGGTTGTTTGTTTTGTAATGTTTAAGATGTGAGGTACTGGTATTTTGTATTGCAGTTCACAGTTTTCATCAAAGATTTTTGCTGATCCAAATCCTCCAAAACCTCAGCCAGACTCCAGTGAGGGAGATGAAAGGGATTCTGCCCCGAGGCTAAGAAGGTGTTCAGACATTCACTGTGTCCCCGGCGTTGCTCACTCCCCAGGTTGCCAGCTTTATTTGAGAAGGGCACTGCAGGTCTATAGGGTTATACAAGCCGGCAGGCACAGATGGAGAGGGAGAGAGAGAGGGAGGGGGGGGATGTGACAACTGGAAGTCTGGAGAGAGGAGAGAGAACATAGAAAACATCTATAATTCCATTCAAATCATAACGAGGCACTTTACAGTGCAAAAATTGAGCAGAAAGCATGTGATAACAGAGAAGAGCGCATGACAAGAGACGATGCTGGAAACTGTAGCTGAAAGCTGATCGCCCCAACCCACATGGAGAGAGGCAGAGTCGCTCTTTCTCAGGAGTATTGATTGGAGGCTTGATGACTTGAGCCCCTATTTGCCATACTGTTTGCACCTTATAGTATGCACTACAAACCCGAGGCCGGGACGTATAACGCCTCGCCTCTGCAACCCCGTGTCTCATCTTACTGCTGTTACTTAGCCGAGATAAAACAACGTGAGTGAAAGCAAGTAGGTGTGTAATATTAGCAGGTCAGCATAAATGTGTAGTGGGGAAAGTGAAAAGTGGAGATAAGAGTTCTGGGAGGAAAAATACCGCTACCGATCCGTCTTTCTCATCCACTGTAGGAGGAGACTGACGGTGGATCTGGCCCGAGCCAGCGGTCCCCAGACACTGAGTGCCACACGGACTGATGCAGCTCTCTGCTGAATGTCATTTCCTCATTATGGCTCAAACAGACCAGAGATGGTCTGGAGTGTCTGTGTGTGTGTCGGTGCGTGTGTGCGTGTGCGTGTGTGTGTGTGTGTGTACTGTCCTATTGTGCAGCAGCTGTAGTGCCTGATTGATTTTACACATTCTTTCTTCTGCAAGGCAAATGCATTTTTCCACTTTTCAAAACAAAAATATGACATGACAATGAATGAGTGCATCACTTGAATACGTGCATTTTCTTTTAAAGGTGAATAGGCTTTTTTGGTTACATGGTTCTCACTTCAGGTTTTCTGCTATAACCACTTCAACCTTCATTCCTCAGTGCCATTCTTCACAATAACATTCAGATTCAAGATTCTTTATTGTCATTCAAACTCCATACCAGACAGGTACATGCACTCTCAAAATAATTTTGTGTTCAGACACATTCCTCATTTAATTTTATTTATATGTGGTTTAATTTTCACTCAGATTTGTTTGGAAGAGATTGATCGATAAAGTTTTGAGAAGATATACACTTTATCTATCAAGAATGAATCACATTGTCACAATCATTTCATGAGAAAAGGTAAAAAAAACAACTTTTTTACAACAGTGTAGGAGGAACGAAATTCTGTTCTAAAAACAGTGAAGAAGAAAATGCGTGTATAAATCTATATATACATATGTAAATGTTCAATAAATAAATAAAATAAAAGAAGCTGTGGCCTTCACACTGTGAGCAGCAGACAGTATGAGACTTTGCAAAAACGTTAGGAGTATGTGCAAATATAAAGCACATACTCTTCACGTTTTTGCACAGCAAAATAATAAAGAGTAACTACTTCTCTGCTGAGTCTTTCACTTCCTCTCCTTTAACATCTGCAGGAATCCCATGGGCCATAGCAGAAGACTGCCGGCAGAGTGGAGATGTTCAGAAAGAGGCCTCCTCCAGGTCAGTACCTGACACTCAACACACTGATCACTTGTGCACTGAGGTAAACTGCTGTAGTTTCCTTAGTGTCAGCAGTCCTGAAAGCCTAATGATGGTGAAACAAGGGAGGATCTGTTGGTGGGAAAGCTCACGCGGCTCCTCAGAGTCTTGACTTTTACCTGGTGTTAGTAAGTGTTCTTAGTGGCTGCATTACAGTCAGATGGCACTCCAACACATTAACATATGAACTCACACAGGATGTATAAGGGAAATATTAAAATCAGATTCTGAAGTCTGGAGGGGTTCAGGGATTCATTAAGACGTGTAATCACTTGTTATAGTCATAGGCTGTACAAAAAATGGACGTAGCCTCTCCGTCAAGGGCTGCTCTCTCAAATCTCCAATCGTCCTCGCCTACAGGAATCACCATCTTGCCAGACTTTGACTCCGCCTCATTTCCTCTTACCAAAAAAGGGCATTGATGTGATGAAGAGGGGAGGAAGATACGTCCATCATAATATAAATGTTGTACTTTGGTAGATGCCCAGACAAACAGTGTCATCACTTTTCATCACTTCAAATCAGAATCAGAAATACTTTAATAATCCCAGGAAAAGACAAAACACACAACAGCACGACCTGCCACACCATGTTTCAAGCGTCTCACATGCTTATCATGGTGATTTCTTTGGTAGATGCCCAGACAAACAGTGTCATCACTTTTCATCACTTCAAATCAGAATCAGAAATACTTTAATAATCCCAGGAAAAGACAAAACACACAACAGCACGACCTGCCACACCATGTTTCAAGCGTCTCACATGCTTATCATGGTGATTTCAAAATGCAAACAACAGGGCAATAACTATATGTTATTGGAGTGTAAACTTGACATAAAAAAGTCAAATCAGATTACTGTGAGCACCAGTCAGATCCAGCCAGTCTGGATACAAGATGCATGTTATTGCAAAGGGACCACAGTGATAGTCCTTGGCTTAAAGCAATTCTTACCTTTCTTCCATTGCTCAGTTAGAGCACTCAGCGCTTCCCTCCAAAGTCCCACCCTCTACCCCCTGCCTGACCTTTGAAGCTCCCTTCTCCCCTGACACGTGCGTTGAGAGAGAAATGCTGCGTTCAAGTGCCATGGGAAGTCCGAACTGATTAAATTTGGGGGAGATCGACCTACCCCGAGTTCGCTAGTATGAGGTTCCACTTTGACAGGCATTCCAGTTCACTTTGCCTAGTTGGAGGTCCGAAACTTCGGACTTGGCACTGGAATGCAGCATGAGCAACGCAAGTGAAAAACGAAGTGACGGAGGACAGGCAGGAAGCGTGGCTTGGTCTGACTTTTATCAGAAATATATGAGACTTTAACATTGATTTTTGAGTTTTAACATTTGGTGGATTTCTTTTACATTTTAGTGTGCCATACGCTTATTAGAACCTTTTTTAAGATTACAAAAGAAAAGTGTAAAAATACCAGGAAGGTAAGAAGTGCTTTAAGGTGCCAGGCAGGGCTGGAGTTGCTGCAGCGTGTGAGACACACGGAAATCCATCTTGTCAAGTCATGCGTTTGTGACCAAACAGCGTCCTGTGAGGAGCAACTGGCAAACCGGGGCTTAGGTGTGTGTGTGTGTGTGTGTGTGTGTGTGTGTGACGACACAGAGAGACGACTGCTGAATCCTAAAGAGTTTAGCGTAGGTGCTGCAAAAGCATCAGTTTTAACAGAACTTCTTTATTGAAGGAAAAGCAAACGTCACTTCAGACTTTTGTTAAGGGAAAATGTTGGAATAGAAAGTGCCAATTTCAGAGTGTTGTTAAGCAGCTGAATGTTACCTGGGACAATGGATGTGACGCCTCTTTTAGTCCGCATCCTGCATGCTATAGACCACCTTCGCCCTGAAGTGCATTCAGGCTTTGTTTAGAAGGTGCAGAGGATCTGCTTTGATCTTGTGAGCTCATAAATTCATGGTCTGTCATTTAAGTTATCTGCAAGTTATCTGTTATCTACCCAGTTGAACAACCCTGTCCAGTTGTTATTGTTTTTTTGTTTTTTTCTTGGCTACCTAAGTTACAACAAAGAATGCAAAAGATTAATATATTCTGAATGAAGGTCCCTAACTAGGCCAATGACCTCCTACTCAATAACATCTCTGACTTGTGTGTCATGGTGATTTTTTTCAGCTATGCTTCATATGTGATCAGGGAATAAGAAGAGCATGTGAAAGTGTGTGGTCAACAATTTTTTAATGTATTGGCACGAGGCTCGCAGCGCAGCACGTGCAGGGGCACCTGCCCCAGCCCACTGCAGTGCACCTTCTCCTTTTAAAAAACGGGCAGGAAACCGAGCTGCTGCACGAGCCACTTTGGCTCTAAACACCACTGTCGGTCTCCAATGCTCCTATGAGCTCATGCTTTTTAGATCCAAAATGGCGCCCAGTTTCCTCATTCGCTCAGCTGCGGGATCCCTGCAGAGGCGGTTGCCATGGTAACGTCAGTCAAACTCCAGAGCCTATGTGGTTACGTAATGCGTCCAGCGGACAGTGTTTATGTTGTGGATGAGACTTGGAGCTGACGGTGCAGACTTTGCACCTCAGTTTATTGAGGAGCATTGATAAAATAAAATAAAAACCGCTTCTGATTTGCATTTATGGTATTATAAATAAACCTACATCCTACACATTTAATATATAATCAAGCAGCCAGTCCGTGCGAAGGAACAAATTAACTGTGGAGTTGCTGACTGACCTTATACGAGACAATGACCTCAGCGTTTCTGTGGCAGGAGAGAGAGCAGAGCAAATGATGGATCAAGT
Organism: Echiichthys vipera; assembly: GCF_963691815.1. NCBI lineage: Eukaryota > Metazoa > Chordata > Actinopteri > Perciformes > Trachinidae > Echiichthys > Echiichthys vipera. Next base: position 14,114,389 of record NC_139833.1, read on the forward strand.
GTGCGTGCGTGCGTGCGTGCGTGCGTTTGCGGTGGCGACAGAGAGGCAGGAACGGGACGGTGCGCGGTTAGTCTAACTTGACTGAAGTTGGGACGTGAGCTTCATCCCCGCGTCCTTGCGGAGATGCAGCCAGTCACCGAAACTGCGCACATCGACCTAAGAATCTAGACGGTCAAAAAAAGTCAAGATGACCGTACTGAAAGACATCCCCGAGAAATGGTTTCCTCTCGTTCTCCCGCTGGACAGAAAGAAACAGAAAGGACTAAATGGAGGCAAAGCGAAAAAGAAGAGGACAGGTTTGAAGCTGCGTTTATTTCAGCTTGTCATCATCATCATCATCATCATCATCATCAACAGAAGGGTGTTTATTGTACATCTCACTGTCCTTCAAATAAACATAATTTCATTCCAAAGTTTCATTCCTGCTTCTTCACCTCATTTTATACTGTGTGTGTGTGTGTGTGTGTGTGTGTCACCTACACTTCATCATATTATTGCATACCTGCATAACAGATCTAACTGGCATATAGCCCAATATCAGACTTTGAGTTGCTTTCCCTGTAAACACTGAGCTTTTTCATTCTGTTAATTAGACACCCGCATCTTGCATCAACTACTGCAAAAAAAAACAAAAATTGTCATTACTTAGATGTTGTTATGTCTGCACTTTTCCACTGTCAACCAGTGTTTTGGTTCAATGTCACATTTATTTTCTTCTGATTTCAGTTCTGTGTCCCAAAATTAGGAGATCCTGTCTAATGTGCCTCAAACGGATTCAACTTAAGTGGTTTTCCTTTAGCGTTGCTTATGAATATGTTCCTGTGTAAACAACACCTGCCTTTATCTGCATCAATTTTGCATAAATAAGTAGGATTATGTCCTTGTTGTCCCTGCTGCCTGAGACACTGATCAATCTTCCAGGCGCCAGCCTGCGCTGTCACTGCACTGCCTCATCTGTATCCTTATTCCTTAGCTTAACTATCACAAATCACACTGGATGTGCACCTTCATTTGACCTTAAGCCCACCGGTCTGTTGCCGTCAACGTCACCCGCATCGCTTTCCAACAAATTAGATCACTGTGTGTGTGTGTGTGTGTGTGTGTGTGTGCACGCGCATGAATGCAGGCGATTCTGCCATCCCATCTTCCACTAATATAATCAGACACAGAGAGTGATGATCACTTCTGCACATGAGTCTGCTCCTGACTCCTGCAAAATGATAACAGCATTTCCCATAGCTCAGAGTGACTGTGCTCTCTGGTAATTTATGTTATGACTTCAGAATGTGTTCGCTGTGTTTTGAGAGTGTCTCGCTCACTGAGACATGAGGAGATTCTGAGCTGCGACACGTGCCCTCACATGTCCAGCTATGGGGGGAAGAGTGTTAAAGAAACGGGGATGAAAGTAAAAATGACTGCTTTTATATTAGACGACATTATGCATTCTGTTAAAGATAGCATGATCTTAAGTATTTCAGTTTAAATCAATATTTATGTGCTCCTTTATGTCTCTGTTGTTTATGGAAACCTTACGCTCACAGCAGAGGAAGCCTGCGACTGAAAGTTTCTCAGTAATGGAGCTTTATAGATTTATACAGACTCGCTGTGTAGCATCTAGTCTGCGTCAGGGCTTCTAATGCCCTTGAAGCTGTCAGAGACATTAAACACTTAATGGGCAGTTTGCTAAAGATGCTCATGCATTCAGCTTGTGTCGGTCAGCTCGCACAGCTGGGACAGACACTGGTACTGACATCAGATGCTGGGAAGTCTCTGTGCTTACCTAGCACAAGCATCTTCATGGAGGGTTAATAGAGCTTTTGCACTGCCTGTCAGACAGATCTCTCCGCTGAAAACTTACCCTCGAAAGCGACGGGACGACCTTCAGGTAGATGGGAGAGGTGCCAGAGGGAAAATGACAGAGGAGGGACAGGATTGGAAGAGTTTCAAAAGAAAAGATGTTCGAGGATGTGCTGATATTGTTATAGTATAGAGTTTAGAAGAGAGGGCATATCAAATACCATCGGCCCAGAGCCGGACATTCAAAGTTTAACAGCTGTGACGTGCCCACACTCAAATTTACTTTACATACACAGGAGATAGTTTTCAAGTGATGCCGTAAAACACTTTCTCTAATAGGTCAACTTATTTTTCAGATTTTTACAAATAAGAAAGAATAGTTTAACTTACTTAGAGATGTACAGTTTATTGTTAGTTAGTTACAATATTGTATGTATTGAGATGATTTGAATTGGATCGCGTCATATTTATACTATGCAAGCTAGCCCTTTAATATTTTGGGGGCTATTTGTGGTTAATATTGCCTTTAAGGTGCAGTGCTCTTTTATTGTAATATTTTTTTTTAATATAATTTTGCATCAATGTGATGAAGTACATTGATCTGTCAGGCAGTCCAAACAGACATTCCTGCATGGTTATTTGATCAATAAACACGTTCTCGACAGAAGGTGTATGATATATATATATACACACACATATATATATATATATATATATATATATATATATATATACACCAACATGTACTATATACTGTATGTAACATGTACTGTATATCCATATCAATAATATAAATAACACAGAATACATAGAATAACAAACATTGTGAGGACATTGTCCACTTGTTATTACTGTCCTTAGCGCCTGAAAGCAATTCCAGATGTGAAGCAAAGGGAGAGATGGCAAATAATTAGTATTTTTTAGCTTGACTAAAACCGCTGTGACAACAGCCCAGTTGGTCGGATCTGTATCTCTTTAATTGGTCTGTGTTTGTTTGGTACAGCAGAGATACAGATAAGACAGAGCTTCACAGTGCTGCAGAAACACAGGAAACCACAGGGTCTTTGTTTATGTGTGTGCATGTGATTATGCAGTTGTGTGATGTCCCTTCCCCTGGCGCCTCATTGCCTCTCAGTCATCGGACGAAAGCGTGTCGAGGACTTTGTGGTTTCGGAGCTACAGTGGCCTTGTGAAAAACGTGCTATTGACCCTGAATTTTATATCTGTGCGTGTGTGCATGAGGAGTGGCCTGTGTACAGCCCTGTGCAAAACAGGTCTGGCGTTTCATTTAAAAAGCAGTCTCATCAATATTAGAGGAGACAGGCCTGGCGGAGGAGGAGGGGAACTCCCAAACTACCTTGCTTCAGCATAAACAGAAACCTAAAAACAGCAAGAGGATAGAGCAGGGTCAGGAGGGGAGTTTTACTTGTATTCTCTAAAGATTTAAGTCATAAACAGAATAGATGTGATGCTTCATGGGTCTCACACACGCACACACACACATCTGTTGTTATTTTGCATAATGTTTCTCAGATTGCACATTTGGTCATTAAGATTATTTATATAGGTAAAGATCAGAAGTAATTGCTCTGATTATTAGTTCTGGTGTCTAGTAGGAGAATGAGAGAGACAAAATGATTTAATAAAAACAGACTACTCTAGCTTCATTGATTTATAAATAAATGCAAATACATAGCGGACTGTCAATCTCCTTCACTCTGCCTCCAGAGGATTTAACTGATATCGGCATTCTTTAAAAATATGCGATTTGACACGGAGATGCAGCATGTTTGTTTGCTTCCTGCATATTATTGTTGTGATATCATCCGTTATGACCCCATTTTGTATCTTGTGTTCTCGCAGAGGAGGAGAGAAGGGTCAGAGCCAACGACAGAGAGTACAACGAAAAGTTTCAGTACGCGGTAAGATCGTTTTCATGTCCCGAAGTATGGTCATCAACCGAAATATCCAGTCCATGTCTATCCAGACAGTCCATATAATAATCTGATTTTTTTTTTCTCCTCTACCTCATCCAGAGTAACTGCATTATGACATCCAAGTACAACATCGTCACTTTTCTGCCCGTCAACTTGTTTGAGCAGTTCCAGGAAGTAGCCAACACCTACTTCCTTTTCCTGCTCATACTGCAGGTGAGGAGGGAAGCTGAAGGAGGGATGGGAAAGAGGGATTTAAGAATGGCGCAGGGTAGGAGAGAGAGAGAGAGAGAGAGAGAGAGAGAGAGAGAGAGAGAGAGAGTATAAAACATAGGAGATGAACACAAAACACATTCAAAATCCAGTTAACTGCTTTAATCAGTTCTGTTCTATTCTGAGCGTGCAGTCAGAAGCTGTTTATAAAAGACAGAATTAGTGAGCATGGCTTTACAGCTTTCTGCAGTTGAGGCACCTGAGAGCACAGTCGGTGCTGACTTTGGCTGCATGGAATAAAACACATCTTACCAAAAAGTTTCACATGAGCACCTTTCACAGTCAGCTGAATCACAAGTTGCAAAAAGGATTTGCACCCCAAGTTTCACAGTTCTGACGTTCATCCGTTTCAACATTGAACGTTTTTCGTGTGTTTTGAGTCAGCAGCATCGCTCTGGGGTCGGCGATACCAGTCCACCACTTTGGTCCAGACTGAAATGTTTTAACACCCACTGGATGGATGCTGTAAATTGTGCTTAATGTGATAGACTTTTTTAAATAGAAAATGTAACTTATTGGCCCTGTTAGAACCGTCTTATTAGCAGTACGGTACGGTCAGGTTTTTAAGGAGCTGAGCGGGTCAAAGGTGGCTGTCTCTGAATCGAACTCTTTGTGTTCCTTTTCAAACTAATCTGCAAATCTATCTTCCCTCTGTTTCTGTGCAGTTAATACCTCAAATCTCCTCCCTCTCCTGGTTCACTACCATCGTGCCTTTAGCTCTGGTGTTGAGCATCACTGCAGTAAAGGATGCCACAGACGACTATGTGAGAATGTTTTTGTTTTCAGTCTTATTTCTAGCAGGCATTACTTTGAATATAGCGCTAACAAGTAGCCTCTTATATGATGAGTTCGACTCAGCTCTCACACTGATCTTCATCTCCTGCAGTTTCGTCACAAGAGCGACAACCAAGTGAACAACCGCCAGTCTCAGGTCCTCATCCGTGGCTCGTGAGTTGTCGTTTGCAACTAAGCACTCACCGGGGCTTTTGTTTCCTAAACTGAGTCTGCTGATTAAAAAATGTTTTATTCAAGTTTTATCTGTTCCCTTTTTTGCAAGATGTCTTAAATTGCAAAGATTTCTTAGCTTCTCTAAATCTTACCTCTCTTTACCTTTCCTCTCTGTTTTGCTGTTTTAGGCTACAGAATGAGAAGTGGATGAACGTTCGAGTGGGTGATATCATTAAACTGGAAAACAACCAGTTTGTGGCAGTAAGTGTGTGTCCTGCACAGTGATGTACATCGCCACACATGCACAAACATACACACACACACACACACACACACACACACACACACACACACACACACACACACACACACAGTAATCTACAGTCTTGTAGGACTTATTTTAATTAAGACTACTTTAACCTAATAGTGGACTGTTCAGGGATCAGCCTGCAACAGTGTGGACATGCATGGGATCATGATGGCTATTCAAGTCTTGTGGACCAAATGCAATATTACTTAATGTATTTCAGTACAGTATGTGCCCTATTAGTGGACACTACCTGCTGTTGTTAATTACTAACTTGTTTGCAGATGCAAATACTCATTTTATCCTCACTGTGCCATCTCTGCCATTATGCAGCTCAGCTATTGTATCTATTTTTAGGCTGACCTGCTCCTGTTGTCCAGCAGCGAACCTCACGGTCTCTGTTACATCGAGACAGCCGAGCTGGACGGGTCAGAAAAAACACCACATCTTACCATTGGCTCACATTTCCTCACAATTTGTATCTCCATCTCAAATCTCTGTGTGCTGTATTATCTTGCAGAGAGACCAATATGAAGGTACGCCAGTCTGTCTCAGTGACATCTGAACTCGGAGACCCAAACAACTTGGCTCCGTTTGACGGTGAGTTTGGAGGAAAAAAACTCATCCTCTTCTCTCGATTTCCATTTTGTTTCATCTTTCTTTTTCAACAGGTTTCAGTGTTTATACAAATGTTATCCACCTTCACACATTTGCACACAAAATGTACACGCACACACTCTCTTTCTGCCCTTCCCTGCCAGCATTGAACGACAGTCTGTCATCACCCGCCCACTAGTCTCACACAACGAAAGACTTTAGTGTCAGCGCAGCGCGCCCACACGCACTGCTCACCTGCTGCAGAAAATGCATTACTGCAGCAAATCAACCCACACTGCCTCATATCAACTTACCGAACTTACCGTTTCGGCCTTTGGGTGCGTGTTTATGTGTGTGACAACGGCATGCTGCCATTTAGATGATAAGTTCAACACTACGTCAGACGGCTAGGAAAATAACACTGTATTTTATTTGATCTATGAAATAACATCTGATTTAAATTTGTATGTGTTTGTGTGTGTGTGAAGGTGAGGTGGTGTGTGAGCCCCCCAACAACAAGCTGGATCGTTTCTGTGGGACTCTGTACTGGAGAGACAAGAAATACCCCCTGACCAACCAGAACATGCTGCTACGAGGATGCGTCCTCCGCAACACAGAGGCCTGCTACGGCCTGGTCATCTTCGCAGGTGTGTGTGTATATTTGTGTGTGACAGTATCTATGTGATGTGTATAACACGTCTAACTTTCCCTATTTTTGTCCCAGGCCCAGATACCAAACTAATGCAGAACAGCGGTCGCACCAAGTTTAAGCGTACAAGCATCGATCGCCTGATGAACACTCTGGTCCTCTGGGTGAGACACCCCAAACCTCTCACTTTCACGGCTCGTACAGTCACTATTCCAGGATGTGAGCTCAGCAGCTTCAATCTAGTTTCATATATCTCCTCTATTCTATCTGGATCTGTGCTCAACTGAACAGAGATCCAGATGTAAGATATCGTGCGATTGTACTGTCACCTACGCTGTCTCTAATTTTTCTCCATCTGTGTGTTTCTGTCAGATCTTTGGCTTCCTGGTGTGTATGGGTGTGATCCTGGCTGTGGGGAATGCAGTGTGGGAGAGAGAGGTGGGCTCCCTGTTTCAGAGCTATCTGCCCTGGGACCCTCCTGTAGACAACTTCCTGTTCTCAGCCTTCCTCTCCTTCTGGTCCTACGTCATCATCCTCAACACCGTGGTGCCTATCTCTCTGTATGTCAGGTGAGGCGCAGTCCAAGACATACTGTGCAAAAGAAGTGTTTATAGAAGAGTAGGTCTGTGTATTGCGGCGACGATCCCAGCTGACATCGGGCGTCAGGCGGGGTACACCCTGGACAGGACGCCAGTCTATCGCAGGGTATATACATATATATACATATTTGTATGTATGGAGATAAATAATAACAAAAAGCTTATGGAAAGCTTAAACCAGAGCGCTTCTACCATTCCAAATTATTTTTACATGAATATACTTTGAAATTGTTCACAATATTCAGATATTTATTAAATGACTATACAAAACTGTACAATGAAGTATTATTTGAGCTTGACTTAACCACACGACAGACTGTATAGGTTGTAGCTGCTACAGTAGTGGGCCAATCACATGTTAAATCAAAGAACACTTGCGGTGATTGGCTGCAAGCAAAACCAAACAAATCGCCATTTCTTTCTAGATGTGCGTACAAAAAAGATTGAATGCAGGGATTTTTGGACTGGAGAAGTTTGGAAAGTACTCCATTCCTATAGAAGAGTGATGGTTAAAGACAAATATGAGTCACAAAAAATGAACAGAAGAGGTATTAATGCTGGTATATTAGCAGACGATGTTGCCGACATTAAGCTTTGTTTGACACAGTTTGTATATGTTTATACAAACTGATACAGAAGTATTTTATTATTCTCTCACTCCATTGTATTGTTAAAGTCAGACACCTTTTTCTCTACCATATCCCTTTCTTACCTCTGTCTGTGTATCAGTGTGGAGGTGATCAGGCTGGGTCACAGCTACTTCATTAACTGGGACCAGCAGATGTTCTGCTCGCAGTGTAACACAGCAGCTGAGGCCAGGACCACCACTCTGAACGAGGAGCTGGGTCAGGTGGGCATCCTCACTTCACCAGCAAGCGTGACATTATTATTTCATGCATGTGTTTTTGATGCTTTGTTAATGGTAATTAATGGTAAATTATTTTTAAAAATCAATTCCATTAATGTTTAAATCAATTCAGAAGTAACTGAATTGCACCTGTTGCCTTGTGTTGTGAAGCATGTATTATTATTTATTAACTTCAGAGACAAGGAGGCTTCACATTTTGGTCTGAAGAACATGTTCATTATAAACAGTCAAAATATTCATCACTCCCATGCTTATCAATAAAAAAAATACAATTTAATAAAGGCAACCCTTTGAAAACTGTGTGCATTGATTGATTGATTTAACTATATCTCAGTTCTTTATTTCTATTTAATATTATGATGATGATTTTAAAACATAGCTTTTATCCTACTTTTAGATTTACAATCATTTCACCGCATTATCTGTGTAATTTTAGATTTAGCATTCAGATTATTTGTTTCCTTTAGGTTGAATACATCTTCAGTGACAAGACTGGAACTCTGACTCAGAACATCATGATCTTTAATAAGTGCTCCATCAACGGACGAGTTTACGGTTAGTGCACAAACACACACACACACACACACACACACACACACACAGTTGCAATTGAAACAGCTCTGTCTCTAATGTTCAGTTTTTGTTGACATTGTTGGAAATGCTTATGTTTATTGTTGAGGTCCGTATATTAGAAACACCTCTGAATATGATGCAGCCCTGTACAACACAATCACTAACTGACCTGAACACTAAAACACTGAAAATAATTAACATCTCTATGACAGCGTCAACAAAACCTGAACATTATAGTCATCATAAAAGCAGGGTTTATGGACTTTATGGCAGAGCAGCTGTCTTAACAAAAAACACAAGGTCTGGTCAGAAACCTCGGCATCATCATGTACCTCACACTCTCCTTCAAGTTACACATCAACCACGTCACCAAAACATCTTTCTTCCACCTACACACCATGCACGCCTTCGCCCCGCTCACCCCTCCTCAGCCGCCGAAACACTCATCCGCGCGTTCATCACCTCCAGACGATCGATTACTGCAACAGCATCATGTATATCCTCCCCCCCCCACTGTTCGTAAAAAACTGCAATATGTTCAAACCCGGCCGCCCAATTGCTTACTCACTGTACTCACTCCCCCTCACTCCCATCCTCCGTCAACTTCACTGGCTTCCCATAACAACGCATCAATTTCAAGATCCAAAAACAACCTTGCACCCTCATACTTGACTGGTCTCCTCCACCGCCACTCCTCCACTAGCCGCCAACCTTCTCACCCCCATCACCAAGACCAAGTACTGCACCCTGGGGGACAGAGCCTATGCCATCGCCGCCCCTACCCTCTGGAACTCCCTGACACACTACCTTCTTTCAAAAGTCAGCTTAAATCCCATCTCCTCAGGATCCCTTACAACATCTGACAATCCGTCATCTTCCACCCTCTCCTTCTCTTGATGTGTTGTCTTTCATTGTAGTGGTGTTTAAGTGCCCTCTGTTTGAGTGTCTGTTTCCATGTGTATTCTTTGTAAAGCGTCTTTGAGCACAGAGAAAAGCGCTATTATTATTATTACAACAAAGTCTTAGGCACGTGTGTGTGTGTGTGTGTGTGTGTGTGTGTGTGTGTGTGTGTGTGTGTGTGTGTGTGTGTGTGTGTGTGTGTGTGTGTGTGTGTGTGTGTGTGTGTGTGTGTGTGTGTGTGTGTGTGCGTGTGTGTGTGTGTGTGTGTTTGTTTGTGTTTGTGTTTGTTACTGTCAGGTGAAGGAACAGATCCGTTGGGACCACAGCCAAAGGTAAGTAGCCTTTTTTGTTTTGTTTTGTTTTACTGAAACATGCATTCATACAAATCCATACTTATGTACTCTTGGTTTATGGCTTATCATTATCCCTGACTCTGCATTTATCTTCAGAGACTTGACTTCACTCCCTTCAACCCCCTCGCGGACCCCGGCTTCTGTTTCTATGACGACACCCTGCTGGAATCAGTGAAAGTGGGAGACGAACACACTCATGAGTTTTTCCGCCTGCTCTCCCTCTGTCACACTGTCATGAGTGAGGAGAAGAGCGAGGGTGAGCACTGGGAAAGGGGAGAGGGGGATGTGGGAGTTTGAATGGGAGAAAACATTGACACTAACACACCACCTGTTATTTATCCTCCGTTATACATCATCATGTATTCTGTCTACCCAGGAGAGCTGGTTTATAAGGCTCAGTCTCCGGACGAGGGCGCTCTAGTGACAGCAGCTCGAAACTTTGGTTTTGTGTTTCGCTCTCGAACACCTGGGACGATAACCACCACCGAGATGGGACGACCTGTCACCTACACTCTGCTTGCCATACTGGACTTCAACAACATACGCAAGAGGATGTCTGTTATAGGTGCGCAAGGTTCATCATTTAAAAAAAAACAACAGGACATGTGTTGGTGTTTTTAAAATTTGAATAAATATGAATTAAATTAGATTTATGCATCAGAAACAACAATGTTGAGTATGCAGGGACATAACATTCAGGTGAAAATCACTTTAAATCTGGACTATTTACACTCTGCTTTTATACTTTGGATGCCAAGAACAAAACAAGAACTCACCTCACCTTCAATGCAGTGGACTCTTCGATAAGTTGAGCTTCTTATATTCTAATCAAAAGTTTGTATTTAAATCTGGATTCACACTCCTCCAAACTGACTGGAGACAGGCTATTAGTCATGTTTACATTTTGTCCCTCAGTGAGATTTCACTGTGTGTTCCTGTGATTGGTCTTCTTGTAAGGTGCTGGAAAACTGCCTAGAAATCACTGGTCATAAATCACCATTGCCTTAGCAACAACTTTCGTCTTCGGAGACAGAGCAGCGAGAACAGGAGGCACTGAGCAAACATTTATACAGCCCGTGTCTCGTGTTTTATGTGGGAACGACATTTGTTGAAGATGAAAAGGCGGAGTGTGGTTATCTGAAGGTAACAGGAGAGTTGTATGGATTTCTTTTCTTCATTACACTGTTATTTATTTTCAGTGCGTAACCCAGAGGGCAGGATCCGTCTGTACTGTAAAGGAGCTGACACTGTGCTGCTGGAGAGACTCCACCCCTGTAACCAGGAACTGATGAATATCACCTCAGACCACCTCAATGTGAGTAAACACACACACACATCAACTCTTGGATCCTTGATGATGGACAGATGGATTGATGTAGCTATACTGCCATCTAGTGTCTCAAAACAGCTTGAGTCTAAGCTTTTACTCAGTTTCTACTGGTATGCAGATACTTGTATTTCCGGCCTTAATTTGGACCTAACGATAGTAGAATATAGAGCACTGGTTCCCAACCTGGGGATCCCGACCCCTATTAGAGGTCATCAAAGCTTCACAGGGAGTTACGAGGCCTTCTTGATTTTAAGGGGGGTAAGAGAACTTTTTTTTTAATAAACTGTTGGCCTTTATGTCAACATTTCATTCATTTCTGTGAAAAGAAATGTATGAAATTATTATTTTTAATTATTTAAACTTAAAGGATAAAGGCACAGTGAAGACCTAAACAGACTATGGCCAATGTCCAAAACTTTTTCAATAAAAGAACCCCCATCAAGTACGTATGATTTTTAAAAATGCAAAGAAAAAAAAACATAATAAAGAGAATTGTATTATGTTTTTTTCCTGATTTTTTTAAATGAGTTGATCAGAACTGAAGTCACATTGTCAATACTCCTCACACACAACCAAACAGAAGACTGTAGGGACTAAACTGTGAATAATCTTTCATTGTTTTCCCACAAAATGCATTAAATGACCACTATTGCCAAAATCAATTACCTCTTTTCTCCTTTATACACCACCACCTTAAATGCTAGCACACTCAGTCAATAAAGTGAAAATGTGTTATTCTTATTCTCGGTTCACTGATAATTATCTGAAAAACAATGATTTAAACTCAAAATATAAAAGTTGATCATTTATGTACTGCTCCCTGTTGTTTTTTGAAATTTTGAGTGAGTTTGGTAGGTGAGATTAACTGTTTGGCCAAGACGCATGTTGGTAATGAAAACTGTATGAAGAGTTTTGGGAAGTTGGCTTCAATACTAATCGATGCTTGTTAGCAATTTTAAAAAAAACTTTAAAAATGCAATATTCACAGGAAATAATCTGCTCAAAATGATTCCGAATCGCACATTTTACACAAACTTCCCGCTGTTATTTCTTTCACAATTTGGGTTAATTGTAGAGTTGGTCAGTTGTACTGTACTTTCATTGTTATGCTTAGAATATATTAAAAAGAAAATATCTGTAAAATATGTCACTTAGTCAGTGGTTGTCAGTTTACTCAATGATAGGAAAGGAGTCAATACTGCAATAGAGTAGAGTATAGGACTTCATTGTTTCTCCTCACTTGTATACTCGTGTCAGACTGTGTGTGAACATGTCTGTGTATACACATTCGGCTTTAGGAATATGCAGCAGATGGTTTGCGGACACTGGCGCTGGCCTACAGGGACCTGTCAGAGGACGAGTGGGAGGCGTGGTCAGAGAGCCACCGCTGCGCTGACAAGGCCGCCAACTGCAGAGAGGACCGACTGGCATCAGCTTACGAGCAGATAGAGCAAGACATGATGGTTAGTGAAAAGATCTAAGAGTGTACATCCCAGTGTGGTGTGCGTGTGACTTAACTTCTGCAAACGGGATAAAAATGGCACGGTAAAACAGGGAACTTTAGGTTTAGTTGGACGTGTCCACATCTGGCGAAGGGGAATTCCTTTCTTTTATGGTAGCTAAACAACACTGTCAGAGCTTGTTTATGTTTCAGTGATGAGTGATTTAATGAGTCGAAATCACGGTAATCCATTTACAATCATAAGATAGAAGTTGGTTCTATTCCCTACATATATTACTTCTGGTTTGATAACTGGGATTTGTGTACCCGGTTGTCAAGCTCCTGGGTGCCACAGCTATAGAAGACAAGCTGCAGGAAGGCGTCGCAGAGACCATCGCTGTCCTCTCTCTGGCTAACATTAAGATCTGGGTTCTCACCGGAGACAAGCAGGGTGAGAAGCACTTCCTTTTACACACACATAGAGCTGAGTTTGCATGCAGTTGCGATTTGCAAAGGAACAGGAGAGAGAAATGGCTGCAACATTGATGTGTACATACATTGAAGTGTCACCCATTTAGAAATAGAAAAGCAATATCGCAGGAGTGTGTAGACCGGCAAAAAGCATCCAGGCAGTGAAATCAGATCACTCAACTTCTGAGCTGTCAATCTGGCACCTGTTCTCTTTATCCTGAATCTTAAACACGTTAGGTAACCTTCTCCCTTTCTCTCATCTAGAGACAGCTGTCAATATCGGTTACTCCTGCAAGATGCTGACTGATGATATGACCGATGTGTTCATCATCAGTGGACACACTGTCCAGAGCGTACGACAGGAGCTCGGGTCAGTCCGTCTGTGTGTCTGTCTGTCCGTCTGGTGTCTCTGTTTTTGTACACTGTATGATCCACACTGAACAAAAATGACAAAAGCCAGATAATGATCAAAAAATAAGTAAATAAATAGGATATGTATGCATGATTGGAGTGAGTGGGCGTGGTAGCACAGTGTTCCATCTACTGTACAAGAGTTGCTGAACAGGTGCTAAACATGATTTAGCCTCTACAGTTAAATTAACCCATTACAACCACAAAGCTGCTTATAAGTATCTAAATGCACTGCCAAGTGTCAGTTCATTGAGTGAAGAAATAGTTTGAAGTTTACATACATAATAGTTTCTTTCAAAATATAAAAAAAATCTACTGTTTCTAGTGTAAAACCAACATATGTCATAGATTTTGTCTTGTCAGTGACGGCGTCATTATTGATGCTTTTAGAGCAATCTGCAAATCCAGCCTTGTTCTGAATTTCACTCAATTAATTTTTTGGCTCCATGATCAACTCAGTGACTTAAATATATTTCTCACAGAGTGGATTGATGCTCTGGTGATACGGTCACCAGATGCCCCTGTCTTTTGGGGGGACAGTCCCTGTTCTTGGTGGCCTGTCCCTAGCTGGGGACAGGCCAGTGTTTTAACTGTTTTTTTAAAACAGACCACAGTGAAATATTATTTTACGTGGCGAGAAAAACAGGGGAAGCCGAAACTAAAGGTTCAGTCATTTTGCGCTTGTTTTGGTCAACAGGGAGGGCCTCAGTGAATGATATATGGACATTCTGCTCTTATACACAGACTACCAGGACCACTGAAACACTGATCGGATCAGACTTCGTAATAAACTAAAAGAGTTCCTAATATAGTTGTTTTCACACAGTAGTCTGGCTTACCGGATGTACAGTGTTGGGGTAAAGCCTGACATATGGCGCATGGGGACATATCCGCTACCTTCACTATGTATTTTGCAAGGGCCCCATTGCTGCTTCCATTGCTTCGTCGTTCAAAACCGTTGTGATCAGTTTTTAAAAGATACAAACTAAACCACTATTTGTTATTAATTAATTTTTTGTCGCTGTAAATAACTGTAACTTGACCATATTCTTTATTGTGTTTCATAGTTTACCATAACTTCACTCACCCTGGTACTATAAACAAAGTTACTTTCTATCCAATTGTATCAGTAGTTCATTACAGTACAACAGTTGCCATGGTCAAAATATGTGAAACGTAAACGTAATTGTATATATTTAAATGATATATTTACTGACAAACTAAAAATGTCAATGGTCACCTTGTGACTTCTTGTGACATGCTGTATTTTCCTCAACGCTTAAAACTCTGCATGGCCTGAAGATTGCATACTACAGTTCCCGTAGCTTGTATGAATTGCAAAAAATAGTGTTGGGTTGAGTTCAGTTGTTAACTATATTGCCATTACAAGAAAAAGCTGTAAGGAACTTACCAGGGTGAGCTCATAGTGCTACGGGAAGGACAGGACAACACACAACAAAGCATACTGATGAAACTTTACTATGATTAAGACATTTTAAAATAACACAGGTAAAACAGATGCTAAGCTAAACAAAATTGCCAAAGGTTTACCATTCAAAAGTAAGATAGCCTTAACATATATAGCAAAGCAACACCCCAACGCCTTCTAATTAACATACAGAATACTGCAGTGATTTGAGTGATATATAGATGTAAGCAAGGGGATGAAACACAGCAACAGCAGTAACATCACGGTCCTATTTTTATCTCTATTTTGATTTTTCTCAGCTGCATCTGTTTTTCCTCTCTGCCATTCCTCTTTCATCTCTCCTACTTTCTCCTCAACGTGCTAATGTTATGTTTTGCTTGTCTTTCGTGTCATAGTCAAGCCCTGTTGATGTTGAGTTTGTTTGTTTTGCCTCTCCAGGAGGGCGAGGGAAAGGATGATCGAGCTGTCACAGACCCGAGACGGAGGGAAGGAGGAGGGGATGGAGGGATGTTTCATGGGTAACGGGTTCAGAGAAGGACAAGAAGGAGATGCTACAGGAGAGGGAGAAGGAGGGAAACAGCTGCAGTGCCCTCCTCCTCCTGCTCCTCCTCTTCCTCCACCTCCTCAACCACCACCTCCCTCCAACCTCATGGACAACATCTCTGGAGAGTTTGCCCTCGTAATCAACGGTCACAGTCTGGTATGAATAACACGCCCCCCACACTCACATATTGTACAATGCACATGATCAAAACAAACACAGGCAATGAAGAATTTAACTGTCAAATGTCAGGAAATAGCGAGTTGTCAGAAGTGTGTTAGTAATGAACAAAACAAGTTATTTTCTTCCACAGCTGCAACTCTGACCCCTTAGTAATTTCCCCTTGAACTTCTCTTCTCTCTCTCCTGTTCTTTGATAGGCACACGCACTAGAAGCAGATATGGAGACAGAGTTTGTGTCGACAGCGTGCGCATGCAAAGCGGTGATCTGCTGCCGAGTTACCCCTTTGCAAAAAGCTCAGGTGGTGGAGCTCATCAAGAAACACAAGAAGGCCGTCACTCTGGCTATAGGAGACGGAGCTAACGACGTTAGCATGATCAAAAGTGAGTTGTGCAGTCATGGAAGGATGGTTTGGAGCAGAGGAGGAAGTGTAACCAGATTATTGTTGAGACGGAGAGGAAAGAGAGAAGTAGGGTTTAGCCACATGGCTGCCAGTGACTCATTGTGTATCTTCATGGTTTTTACTAGTAGTGACAAGGGTTGCATGGAACTGTGCGTTGCAGCAATGTAGGTGTGATGTCCTCATCGGAGTCAGGAGCTGATTTCTGACGCTGTGCAGACAAACACTTGGTATTCTGGTAGAAATCCCAAACACCAAATATGTCAGATTGAACTCTGGGGTATAACATGCAGTCTGTGTTTCATAACACTCACAATCGCTTCATTAGGAGTAGTCCTGCTTTGCCACACTCTATTCCAGTGCTGGAGTTAAGAGTGGCAACAAGGTGATACAGAATGATAGTCAGATGTTATCGTAACCTTAAAGCTGCATAGGGTGAAACGAAAGAAAAGGTTTGGTTAAGTCAATAACCCAATGTTCTGTTTCTGTAAGTGTTTGTAATATTCTGTTGTGTAAGTGTTGCATAACCTCATGCGTATGTACGTCATGTGAACATGTATGTACGAATGCTTCTTCAAATGAATTTATGCAAGTACAAATCAGATACAGCCAATGAAGCAATGATGGGTGGGGTTGGTTCACATCCTGTGATTTATGCTCTTCTAATCTCACAATAAGCTTGTTTTTTCCCAGGCGTTTGGTTTATCTGTGGGTTATTAATAAGTGAAAATTTGGGGTTAGGTTGGGTTAGCTAGTTTTTGGTATTTACCTTGCTCAAATGCAGCATTGCACTTGCACCTCCAATTTAACTGTTTTATCTTATATCTTTTGAAAAACAGGTTGAGGTACATCTGGTCCAAAAGACATTTATTAACTTCTAACATTTACAACTCAGGACTAGACTGGATGGAAAGTTTATTAATGACTTGTAAAAAAAACTTGAAAAATTCATAATGGTAAACGACTAACTGGCTTTAGCTGTTAGCTCACTGGGAGGTGAGCCATTATTTTTTGTGTAATTACTATAGTAACATTATTTATTAAGACTTGATAGCTTATTGGCTAGCTAAACCAATGAGTGTTTAGAGCTAGCGAAAAAGAGTAGGATGAGGAAATACAGCATACAGAATACAGCCAAAGACATTTTTTATAATTATTTTATCTTCATGACTTAAAATGCTTCTTCCTCTTCATTTCTTATAGTACAGAGACAATTCACTATCAAAAACCAACCAAGAAAGCCAAAAACAAAGGTCTAGTTTTTCCAACTAAAGCAAGCCTTAGGTAGCTTACTTTTCTTTTCCTCTCTTTCTGTGTCCATCTCTCTACTCCTTCAGGTGCTCATATTGGAGTTGGTATCTCAGGTCAGGAGGGGATCCAGGCCGTGCTGGCCAGTGACTACTCCTTCTCCCAGTTCCGCTTCCTACAGCGCCTCCTGCTCGTGCATGGCCGCTGGTCCTACCTGCGCATGTGCCGTTTCCTCTGCTACTTCTTCTACAAGAACTTTGCCTTCACCATGGTGCACTTCTGGTTCGGCTTCTTCTGTGGCTTCTCCGCACAGGTCTGAGAGAATAGCTCATGAGGACATATTTACAGCAACAATCAGGTTAGGAAACTGTAATCATGATTTTCACTTTGACTGTGTTTTTCATGCTCTCTCTATCCCTCTCTATCTCTCTCTCTCTCTCTCTCTCTCTCTCTCTCTCTCTCTCTCTCTCTCTCTCTCACTCTCTCTCCTGCAGACGGTGTATGATCAGTACTTCATCACTCTCTACAACATTGTCTACACCTCTCTCCCTGTGCTGGCCATGGGGATATTTGACCAGGTCTGTTGGTGCTTACTATGCATGCTGTATTCTTTTCACTGAAGAACCGCATGCATGTTGGTAAATTCTCTGTTGTGGGTCGAATCTTCATCGGACATGGAAACAGTAGCTTTAAGAAAGATGAAGTAGTAAACAAGCCTCACTTTTAAATACGTCATCAAATGGGAAATTGGTGGTAAAGAGTTCCTTCAATATGTGGAAGGGGTTTTGGTATTGTATAAATTGGATAAAACTAGGTAATTATTTCATAAAAAACAACAATTCCAGGTCATTTCTGTAGTTGCGGCCCCAACATCAGAATCAGAGTTAGAATCAGAATCTACAGCGAAATTACCTCAATCCCCCCGTCCATACATATACAGCTTTCAATACACACAATAAGACATGCATAACAGGGTGAGTGTTAAAATGATAGGGGGAGGAAAAGGGAGAACAAGAGGAAAGGGGAGGAGAAAAAAAGCAGCTCCCAGTCTATGCTCCTGTGGGGGAGTACAGTGTGCAACATAAGCATATACTGTATGAGCACACTTTACAACATAAGGACTCAAGACAATTTGAGTCTTACTTTGGTAAGCACAGGTCCTCACTTCCTCTCTCATTGTAGGATGTTCCTGACCAGAGGAGTTTGGAGTATCCGAAGCTGTACGAGCCTGGGCAGCTCAATCTCCTCTTCAACAAGAGAGAGTTCTTCATCTGCATCGCCCAGGGCATCTACACATCAGTGGTACTGTTTTTTGTTCCCTGCGCTGTCCTGTCCGACGCCACTCAGAGCACCGGCGTGCCCCTCGCTGACTACCAGACCTTTGCGGTCACCACAGCAACAGCCTTGGTCATTGTGGTCAGCGTACAGGTGAGAGAAGCCAGAGTGGTGTTAGCTTTCCCTGCAGCTGGCAACCTCTATATTTAACTAATGTCTGTTCCATCGTCGGGTATTAACTGTGCTGTTTTTTTTTGCACGTGTGTGATTATGTAGATCGCTCTCGACACAGGCTTCTGGACTGTTATCAACCATGTGTTTGTGTGGGGCTCTCTGGGCTGCTACTTCACCATCATGTTTGCTCTGCACAGTCAGACCCTCTTCAGGATCTTTCCCAATCAATTCCACTTTGTAGGTCGGTCACCTTTTCTTTTCATTTGCCAGTCATGCAGCACCACTGCTATTATGTAAGTGATAAATCCAAAGCTATGATAGAAAACATCTCCTTTTTAGTGCAGTACCTGCTGAAATCATTTCACACCACCAATGAGATTATTATGTAAAGATGTCTAATACCCGTGTGTTGTCAGTACTTGTGAAATGTCCTGAACTGTATTTGCTCATGTTTGTGTTTATATGTTTGTTTGTGCGTGTAGGTAGCGCCCAGAGCACGTTGTTGCAACCAGTCGTGTGGTTAACTATTGCACTGGCGACAGCAATATGCATAGTTCCAGTTTTGGCATTCCGCTTCCTCAAGGTGGACCTCAAACCTCAGCTCTCAGACACGGTGAGAAAACACACACAAACACAAAGTTTTTAATTGTACGTGTCCACAGGTACCATCATTTGCCTGTTTACCAGTTATTGTCTACGTAAGCAGCCATGCAATGCATTGTGGAAGTGTCACACGGCGTCCAGAGCCGTTAGCCGCCTCTCAAAACTCCTAAAAATGTTTTAAACCCCCTCGTGTCCAAAGATACCACTGTAGACACGTAACATAATGGCCAGAATACCTGGGGACGTGTCCGCAGCAGAGCATGTCCATTATATACAATTGAAGACCGCGGCTCTATTTTTACTCTCTACACGCAGATATACGGCCCTCCAACAGATAAAAACTACATAGAAATGTGTAAAAGACAATTAAAATCTGTTGGTGAATGATTAAGATACATTTCTGGTTGTACCAGAGGCCATATGAGAAAGCAGAGCTCCTGTGGGTGTTTTTACATTTCACATTAAAATAAATTAACTGAATCGATGTGCATCCATGATCCTGTAGTTAAAACATTCCAGTTAATTAATTCAGTAACAGTTCGTTTAGCCTACGGTTCCAAACCCTGCATTACCTGCTGCATTATCACTGTGCAAAACTCGATGTGTACACGGTGAAGCTGGCAGCAACCACACGCTACAAAGATGGAGTCTGTGTCTGCTACACAGACTCCATCTGTGTAGCAGGTTAAAAAAAAAACACTGCTTCCCGCCTGCTTGACACAGCGTCTCCGTGGCCCATGTATTCTGGCTGTAACACTGATGTGTTCATCTTCTTTTTTGCAACATGTGTCAGTGTCGTATCTTCCCAAAAGATTTGTTTGTTTGAAATCGGTCTCAGCCAATGATTAACTGCTTGCATACAGTCAGTTCACAGAGTGTGTGTGTAATGATGAGTTCATGCTTAGTTACCGTCACTGGCCTCACGTATTGGAAATACTCTGCAAATATTGACTTAATCAGTGTACCCCATTGACACGACTTACTTTTACTATGTGAGTTTTAGCTCAGCATGAGGCCTTGTCAGTCAGTGCGTCTCAAAACAGCAGTGCTTCCAACCGAAATCACTGTGGAAGTGGTGTAAAGAAGTTACTTTTTTTTCTTTTTTTATTCTACAGTCATTATAAATGGTGTCTATGCTGGGGATAAGTTTCAGCTGTAAAGTACGAAGAGTTTAGAGTTCAGATTATATTGATGATCAGATAGAAAAGTCGCAAAGAAAGTTGAACAACTGAAGTGCATATATTTGTATTAGTGTGGTAATACTCCAAGAAAAAACTAAAATTTCTGAGAAGAAAGAGATTAAACTTACAAATGTACTACCTTGCTTTACTGTGCTTGCCTTATTACATGCCTGTAGTGGATGACCTCATGTGTTGTAGTGCTGCCTTGCAAATATATGAATTTATAATCTCAGAGAATATAACTTTTTTATTTTTTAATAAATTTGTAAACTCTTTCTCAAAGATTTATCACTTTTATCTCAGCGACTGAGTTGTTTTTCTCCGAATATGTATATATATATATTTTACCTAGAATGGCCCTAATACTTAACACCATAAATGCTGTAAACTGTACAGATAAACAGTGTGTATACATATTTATATACTGTATATATGTATGTATTGCTCAGAAATACAAGGCAAACAGATGGAAAACGAGCAAAAAGAATGTCATCAATCATTTCTCAATCTTAAAGGAATAATTCCCCAATTAGAGAAGCTCATTAGCTTAGCTTAGCACAAAGCCTGAAAACAAAACAAAACTTCCTCTCTTCTGTTCATTCTCCAGGTGCGCTACACCCAGCTGGTGCGGCAGAAGAAGCGTAAGCCTGCAGGTCGTAGTGTGGCAGGTGCCTGGCGGGGGATGGGCAGTGTGTCAGAAGGCCGTCTGGGCGCTCGCAGCGGTTCTAGGAGATCAGGCTATGCCTTTGCCCACCAGGAAGGATTTGGAGAGCTGATCACCTCAGGGAAGAACATGAGGCTCTCGTCTATAGCCCTGGCCAACTTCGCCTCCAGACACAGCTCCAGCTGGATCGACACACTCCGCAGGAAGAAACACACTCCCCCCAGCGCCTCCGGGGACTGCAGCCCAGCACCCAGTTGTGTCTCTGGGTCAGTTCCGCCGCTCTCAAACTCCTCCTCTGTTCTGGGTGGCTCACAAGATACACCCATGGAGGAGGAGACCAAGGCAGCACTGGTTCAGAATACACAGACTGTTTCCGCTTCCTCCACACAAACTCAACCAGCTTTTGCACCAGCTTCAGAAGCAGCGGCACCTCAGGGTTCAACCCAGGCCCTCAGTGCTGGCGTCCTCACCCCTGCAGCGATGAGGTCTCATGGAGGAGACTCACCTGGAGGCTGGACGATCACTCTGGGCGCCATGCAGGTAACAAGCCTGCTGTTATATCTCATTCATGTGTCACAAGCAAAAATGAAACAATTACAACACATCTAAAATCACAGTCATTGACACAACTCTTCCTCTCCCCACCAGGAAGCTTTGTTTGGCTGGAAAGCTCGAGCCACTGCGTCCAACAGCCCAGGCCCACCCTCTGTTGTCAAGGAAACCAGCCAGATTGAGTGAAACAATCAGAATAAATGGAGGAATGACTTGTTCACTACTGTCAATCACAAGTTTGCACACACATACAGGATGTATGTTTGGAGACACTGAGAGCACACAGACGGTTATAAAAAGCTCCCCACTCAGTGCTCCTCTCTCTGTTTCCCTACTGAAGCTTCTGTAATAAATCAAATCAAATCATGGGAAGAAGTGGCTCATCCTATGACATGGACCTTGCCAACCATGAATTGGGATTTAATGAAGTTAATCATGTTCCCACGGCTGAAGACTGTGTTCATGAATGACTGGAACCATCATGAGATTAACTGAAGGAAAGCAGCGAGTGCAGAAAACGTATTATTTATGATCTAAACGATTGTTTCTTGCTTGTTATTTCAAGTTTATTCTCACTCATAACCAAGTCACGCAACATCTCTCGAAATCAACAGTGGCTTGAGTGAATAAACATAATAACAAGACTTTCAATAAGCGAAGTGCTGGCATTACAGTATTATCTGTAGAAGTGTTTTTGTTCAAAATATCCTGTGTTCACTATAGTTCTCAGTGAGAACGTTGCTTTATGTTACAGGACACCACAAGACTCCTGTCCCTTATCGCCTATTGATCTGTTTTCTTACTTGTTATACCTCTACTTCATGTTTTGCATCATATTGATGTGTTTTATAATGGTCTAGTTGAGTTGCACCTTAAAGCAAGCTTGCTGTGCTTTTTCTTCTCTTTGCAAGTTTGATTTTTTTGGTCTGACAAAGGGCCAAATCATGTCAATGTACCTCTGATGTAATGTCTCGTACCACCGCGGTCTGAAAAGCAGAATGAGAAGACAAACTGCCACTGGCTTACTTTAGGTTAGACCTGGGCAAAGTGCAAAGAAACTCAGCAAAGGACATTTAAAGGTGATTCGTCCAACAGTCTGTACACTTCGGTAAAGTGCTTTGAATTTTTATTTGTTAAAGAATAAAGGGGAGATGTTTGGGAGTAATCATGCCTTAACAATGCCAACATTTTGGTCCTCTGAGCTCTTTCTGTTGCCTGATCCATCAGTCAAGTACAACATCCCATCTGTGTTGTAAATGCTCATGTCAGTTAACTGACCCCGGACCCAGACTGAGATAGTAGAGTAACCAGAGGAACAATATAAACCTGTTCCAGGGTCTGTCCCTACACTATCATTTTCAACAAAGCAGCTCTTAACAAGACAAGACAAAAATGTACAGTACAGTACTGTGTAAGGATGGGTCAGAATATGGAGCTGTGAAGCGATGGTCAATAAACTTGTTTCTTTGACATGAGAGAAACAAACTGTGTCCATGTAAATGTTATTTCAACTACAACTACGCATGAAATGAGGTAAAGTGGGAAAAAAAGGGTAACTTATGAGTTTAATAGCCAACAAAAAGTGGTACTTTATGTGGCAAAGGCACTCTTTAGTCTTAGTTTAACATAGTGCACCATCATTTCCTATTGGGTGAGGGGATATATGAAAAAAGCTGTTTTAAAGGAATTATCTTTTGACTTATGATTTTTTTTATTTTTTAAATGTAACCCTTATTAAGATCTACACAAACGTTTTGAAAGATACACATTTCCACATGGTAGCATCTATAGAAGAAAGTGCACCATGTAGTCTTTGATTTAAAAGAAGAAGAAAGAATGAAACCGAGATAATGCAGCTACAGACTCCAGTATGACTTCCTGAGTAGGACTGGTTTTAAATCTAAATATTATAATAGCAGGCCTATTTCCAGCTTCCATGAGGTTTTATTTTTATGCTGAGGAGGATTTCCTCTGTGCAACTGGCTGAACAAGGGGAAGGGAGCTGGGATTTCACAATAACGGGTCTCACTGACAGCAGACTGCAGCCAGAGGAAGCCGGTAACTGCTGCGACAACCCCGTCTGTTTAACAATCCCGTCTGTTGGTGGACGACTTATTGTTTCATGTGAAAAGTTTGATGGCAGCCACAGAAATCTCCAGCTGGTGCTGTCCGGTGTAGCCAGGTGATGGTGCGAGGACGGTGAAGGGAGACTCATGCGCAAAAATGCGGATTATTCTCCGTTTGCTGTGCGTTCTTTGCGCCACAATGGTCCACGGCTTTTTCGTCGGAACCTGCCCCAGAAAAGGTAAAAATACCAGAAACAATATGTGACTTATGCTGTTCATGTAGCCTGTTTGCTCAATTATTGACAACATTGGTAAGTAAAGCAAAAAACGTGTCGTTTTTTATGTCACCTAGAGTTATATGGATTGTTCTCTTATAGTAAAGGTTAAATGTTCTGCAGCAGCGTGCTTTGATTGCAGTTAGAGCAAAGTACAACTCAGTCTAGCAAAACTTATTTTATATTAGTGACAGATCATATTTTACATCATATGTGCACAACTTGAATAGTTACTACTATATATACATTTGAATATTAATTTAACCCAATTGTGCCCCAAGTATATGCCTTACCAGAAAAACAATATAAAACAATATATTCTGATTGGTCTAAAGTCTTGAAATTATGTATGGACATACTTTGAGCAAGTGTCTAAAGTACAACTTTGATTTTTATCTTTTTTTTAGATCACAAGAAAAATCTTAATGAGAGAAAAATTAAATGTTTCTAATTGTTTACACTGCATGTGTCCATGTTTTTGATATTCAACTAACTATTTCATACATAATGGACCATACTTGGAGTTTCTGAGAAACAGCCATTTACTTAAACTCTATTTAGTCTTTGGGCACATGGGAATGCATTTTTCCTAAAAGATAATGAAGTAGGATATGGGGAAAAGAGGCTAGTCCCATGTGACTAAATACTGTATAATGGGCCTGTTTAAAAGAAAACCTCACTTTTCAGCCAGATAGAAAATCAGTTTTGAAGATATTCATGATTCAAAAGAAATTTAAAATTTGGCACAAATTAGCTAAAAAATATATAGCACACTGTTTTAAATTAACTGAATTGCTGTATATATACAGTATACCAACCTGTATTCATATTTTTTAATCTGTTTTTTGTTGTCTTCAGAGCATCAGACCTCAAAATATGTTTTCTAAATTCAGGGTCTGGCTTCATTAACCTTATGTAGCCTACACATAATTACTCTATTTGTACAAGTTGCCAACTCTCGGCTCACCAATCCGCATACTGTTTTTAACCTTGGCTGGGTTTGTTGTACTAGAGAAGCAGGAGGGAGACGATGAAGCTGCTTTCACTTGGATATTAAACTTTCTGCACTTTAATTATCCAAATTATTAATAGCACTGGGCCAGGTAAATTCAAATGTTAGAATAAGTGTGACTGTATGATACTAGTTCACACGCAGTAGTAGACTTGCTGCATGCCCTCTCTCAGCTGAGCCTCTGTTTTCCTGGCAAAAAAAGACAGGGAACTGGGAAAGTGGGAGTAAAGGAGAGAATGTGTACACTATATAAGGACAATGTACTTCTGACGTCAAGCTAGTCAAGTTCAACCAAGAGGCTATAAACACACTGAGGCATTTCTCAAGTGATAATTGACTGTGTGAGTTTTGAGTGCAATCAGAAGATCTACATAATTAGGGGATATCAGAAATGTAAATAAAGTAGAGAAGACACAGGGATGGAGTGATTTAAGACCGAAAAAGAAACAGTAAAGACGAAAGAACTATTAAAAGAGGAAGTTCAGAAGGAGTTTCTAATTTTGGTTATGCAACGTTGCATCCTATCTGTGCATGTGCCTAGTCGACCGCGATCAATACTCAAAAAAGCAAAAGAATGGTTTTGCCAAATACTGTCTTCAAATCACTCACACACACACACATACACACACACACACACACACACACACACACACACACACACACACACACACACACACACAATTCAAGACAGCCGGCACACACATTGATTTATATAAGTTGTATAATTGATTTTTGTTGTTTGTTTTTCTGCGCAGACCCTCCCCCTGGTGTGTTGGCTTTATACCCGGGCAGTACTTTGGCTTTGGTCTGCAGTGGTCATGTGGAGGTGAATGGAGAAAAGGTCAACATGGACATAAATAACAGAAGAGGGAGTCCTTCTGACACAACCCCAACTGTTGTAAACATTACAAGCAACACTGGAGTTCCTATGAAAAGTGACAGATATGCTGTAGGGAATCCTGCAAGTGAGGGTTACCACTCTATCCCCATTGAGGCAGGAGAGAACAGAAGCCTCAGCCATACAAACACTGGACACACAACCTCTCCCACCGCTCACACGGTCCGGCCGACAGCTGCGAGCAAACTTCTAGAGGGTGAACCCAACTGGGAGGCTGAGGGAACGGATGGCGAGGATGATTATGATGAAGAGGAGGAGGGGGAGGAAGGGACCAGAGTAACGAGGGGCGTAAAGTCAAAGCTACAGTGGAAGTGGAACGGGAGGACGGTGGGCAAAGGAGACAGAGACTGGGGTGAATTCACATTTGGGAGGAGAGGGGCTTCACTGTCTCTGTCCTCAGTCAGACTGTCAGACTCTGGGAGGTACGCTTGTTATCACAGAGGCAGAGAGAGGTTCTCCCTAAAAGTAGTCGTTGCAGGTGAGTTACAGAAATGAAGTGATAACAAATTTTTGAAGTCCTAAGTGTCAATTTGATTTGATTCATGGGGTCTTTATCCTTTGAGCTAATATTTGTTGTGACTTACGTATCTTAGAAAACAAAACAAGGAGTTTTACATTGCTGATGATTTTCTGCAGTTTGTAAGGAGTTGTGTAAATGAGAGATGTTTTTTAAATGATGTAGGGACAGAACAATGCAGTGGTTCAGACATACATAGAGGCCTTAGTTTAATATATTCTAAAGTGATTTTATTATAAAAAATATTGTGTAGGTTCTTTAATAAATGCATGCTTATTTAGATGCTGCTTCACATTTAATATTAATTATGGAATATATTTCTAGGATTATTGGTTGGACAAAACAAACATTTAAAAACATCATGTTGGACTCAACAGGCATTTGGGGCATATTTTTAAAACAGCTGATCTAAGAAATAATTCACAGTTTAATCTATAACAGATTGTAAAAATAAATTGTTAGCTGTGGCTTACCAGTGAATGAGAGTGTGATGGTGATTAATGGTGTGCTTGATGTAGCTATATTACTGACTGATTGATGAATGTACATTATCACCGCATGTCTTCTATGTCAGATTCTCCAGAGCATCCCGGCCTGTCCTGCTACAAAAGGTCCCCCAGCAGTAAGATCCGCTGTGAGTGGGCAGCTCAGAAGCCTGTCACTATAGCGCCCAACTGTTACCTCTTACTCAGTAAAAGGTAAAGACAGACACCCCCTGAATGAATCAATCAATCAATAACTGATACATGTATGTGTTGAGATGGTGTACAATACTTTCTAAACAAAGTATAATTTTGATATTGTTTATTTTCAGTGTTAGCAGGTTCTGATCCTGAAACTACAAAAAAAATCTTAATTTTCTTTCTTTGTCATTCCTTCTCTCAGGCCGACGGAGGCGTTCCTTCGTTGGCCGTGCTCATACTCATCTCGCCGCTCCCGCTGTTGGTGTGCTCTGGACCACAACGAGGACGAGCTGAGAAGTCTTCACATGGCCTACCTGTGTGTCACGAGCATCACGGGCAACGCCACCAGCCCCCTGCTGCACTTCATACCTCTGGACATTTGTAAGTTTGTGTGTCGAGGCGGGGTGTGTCACACGTGCGTTTGGTCTGATGTAAAAATCTTAAAAACTTTGATGGTGATGTCTGAATATACCTGTATGTTGAATACAGGTATATTCAGACAGACAGAATGAGAAAAATAATGTGTTTTTAAAGATAACAGCATGTAAAAATGTTCTAGAAAAAAAACTAATTACATTATGTGTCCTCTTTGAAGCACTCTATTGCACTAAGCACTATATTTTCTTCCTGCTCCCTCAGTAAAGCCAGACCCTCCTTCTGATGTGTCAGTTCGACAGGAGGAGGGACAGGAGACGAGGGTGACAGTCTCCTGGAGTTTTCCGAAATCCTGGAAGTCTCAAGACAGATATTATGAACTCATGTATGAGATCAGATACCGACCTGTCAAGTCCTTGTATTGGCAGGTGCGTGCTGGAGTATGCACTGTCGCTGTGTGTGTGTGTGTGTGTGTGTGTGTGTGTGTGTGTGTGTGTGTGTGTGTGTGTGTGTGTGTGTGTGTGTGTGTGTGTGTGTGTGTGTGTGTGTGTGTGTGTGTGTGTGTGTGTGTGTGTGTGTGTGTGTGTGTGTGTGTTTACTTATGACAGTGTGATATGTGTTGACCTGATTGTCATTCTGTGTGTGTCCATGTAGGAACAGAAGACTAAGGAAACTATCACCACTATCACTGATGCAATACCTGGTGCTGAGTACCTGATACAGCTCAGAGCTAAGGATGAGTATGATGGCCACTGGAGTGACTGGAGTAGTCCGGCAAGTAGTTGGACAGGTAAACCCACGTGCACACACACACATACACACACAAAAAGTACTGAATCAAGCCTTTTCAAAATAGGGTCATGTGTTTTCCGTATGCCATTCTTCGTGGAACTAGTATAATAGAATTGTTATTTTTTCTTGCTCAGAGACTTGGAAGTGATCTAAATGACTTTTACCTGAAAATCATTGAACTTTATTGCCTCGGTAATACATGAGCAACCCTGGACACAGACAAAAGTAGTCATGACAACCTCAGGAGGGAAGCCTCCTGTTTCCTTCCCCGTAATTGGGTTTTCCAAAGAAGCTGTGTACATAAACACCCTCCTAAACGTACAGACCTCTAGCCCCTCCAATTGTGATTCTCTTCCTCTCTGAACAAGTTTGCTGATTAGGAACAGTATCATGCAGTTTTCTGGATCCTGAAAACATGTTTAGAGTTGAAAATATTTAGTGTAAGTGTATAAATGTATGAATGCATCATCATATCCTGATATTATTTGCTGAATGAAATAATAATATGAAAGTAACACATGTGTAGATATGAAAGTGAAACCTCTTCCAGGATGTCAAAGTTAGATGAAAAGATAAATACTCTCATATCTTGTGAATAGACTGGCGCCTTGAGGAATGTGAGTTTTAATATGGGCAGGGGGGCTGGATTAATTTAGGCTAACATATTCCTCATGACACAGCCAGGTAGAGTAAAACAAAATAAATCTGGTAATCTGATGTTAAATGTTGTACTAGCACAGCTTTTGATGAGAGATCTCTTGTTTTATCTCAGTGGTGGTGTTAAAGGGAATTTCCATATTTTTCAACCTGGACCCTATTTCTCTATATATTTGTGTCAACATGACTAATGGGAACAACATCTTCTGAAATTGGTCCAGTAGTTTACTTGAGTGAGTGAGGGTGAACCAGGCTGCAATGTAATCATGTGGGGGAACAAGGACGGTCAATGTACAGTACGGCTGCTAAAAGTGCTTGTTTTTGCCACTGACCACTCAGATTGTAATTGTAAGTGTCTGATAATATTGTGAAAAGATGGATACATTGCTGTTATCCTGCCATGCTTTCGTGTGTAGCTATAGTGATGCAGGTAACACAGTAACTTAAGCTAATAATTTGCACAACTCCGATCTGTTTGCAGCTCTCCACTCTTGGAAGACCGTTTTCCTTTAGCTACAACTTCAGCCTGTCCGTATCCAGTGTCCACTGTCTATGACAATGTGCAAAGTGTAGCTCGACTTTTGTGGCACAATTCGGAAATACACTAACCACACTTTTAATTGAAAATCAAGTGTTATCTAAGCTCTCTCACCAATGTTCGTCATCGCTGCCCTCCGGCAACACGTCCCCTTGCATGATTTCAGAATGAGACTTCTCCATCTTTCCTTAATGTGCTAGTCACTTATAATTACAATCTGATCTTCTCAGTGGCAAAAACAAACATTTAGTTTCAAAGTTGCCACGTGCAATAAAAATTGCAGCCTGGTTCGCGACAGCAGTGCTCTTGCTCAACACTGGCCAGTTTTTTGATTGTTCCCATAGGTGACTTAAACGCAAATGCATGGGAAAATAGGGTCCACGTTGAAGTTCTCTTTAAGTTTTATCATGTTTCCGTGTATAACTCCTCTTCTGTTTAATTTTTAAATTTAATTAGTGGCCACAGCGGCAACAACATCTCCATGGAGCTTGGAGAATGATGACATGGTAAGAGTCTCAATGTGTCAATTAAAAAACCATCAATGCTCCCCTAACAACTTGTGCTGCATACAGTATTCATTGTCTTCCTACCTTGTCTAACTTGCAGTTTCCAGACATAGAGCACTCTGGTACAGATGACGATGTGTCTGATGGTAAGATAGCTAGTGTGTGTGTGTGTGTGTGTATGCGTGTATGTGTTTGGGAGTGTGTGTGTGTGTGTGTGTGTGTGTGTAAGTGTGTTTGGGAGTGTGTGTGTGTGTGTGTGTGTGTGTGTGTGTGTGTTTGGGAGTGTGTGTGAGTGTGTGTGTGTGTGTGTGCGTGTGTGTGTGTGAATGTGTGTGTGTGTGTGCGTGTGTGTGTGTATGTCTGTGTGTATGTGTGTGTGTGTGTGTGTGTGTGTGTGTGTGTGTGTGTGTGTATGTGTGTGTTTTTGCGTGTGTGTGTTTGGGAGTGTGTGTGTGTGTGGGGGGGTTAGCACACTTAAATGTTGTTAGCGTTGAAAACCCCCTCTGTCCCACTGGGTTTTAACAGGAAGCCATGTCAACATGATAACTGAGGCTCAACAACGAAACAAGCCACAGGAAATATGTCTTAACACACCTATCTCTCACTAACACACAAACACACGCAAACACACACACACACGCAAACACACACACACAAACACACACACACACACACACACACACACACACACACACACACACACACACACACACACACACACACACACACACACACACACACACACACACACACACACACACACACACACACACACACACACAAACACACACACGTACCCAGATGCACCCAAACACATACTTGCATGGATGTTATTCAGCTCCATTAAGATCTCTCAAAGTCTCCCCATCTTTACTGCAGTTCCTGAATCTGCGCATATTGAAGCTGAGGTGTCACATAACGTCCTGTGGATCGTTGGTTCTTTTGCTCTCTTATCAGTCATTTTGGCTGCCTACATATTCAGGTAATGTATATACAGTATATATATATATAGATATAACATGGGCCTATATATATATATATATATATATATATTATTCCCTGCTGTACACCAGACATTTATAGCATAACCCTATGGATGGACATGCTTTATTTCAAACCACAGCAAATTATTTCAGTCAACTTCTCTTTTTTAAATTTCAGACACAAGGACAGATTTATGTCTAAACTCCGGAGTCTGAGTGTCACCACCAAGTGTAATGAGTCTGCCCGGCCCCCACCCTCTGCCCCAACACCTCCAGAAGGGCAGGTTTTGGTGACCTTTGCCCCTCCTCATTACAGAGAACCCCCACCAAATGAAGGGGAAGAAGACGAAGAAGGGGAAGAAGAAGACAATGAAGAAGAAGAACAGCGGACGAATGAGAGAATAGAAGCCATGCACTTCAACAACACAAGTTATTTCTTTCTCCATAGGGAGTGATGAGCACAGAGAACGGGGAATAAAGCTATCCAGTGTCACGGATGACAAAAGGATAATGAACTTTAAGTTGTTATGGTTCTCCAATGAGCTTCTGTTGGAAGCAAACTCAGGAACAGCCTGTACAGTCTGTCTGTCTGCCTCTCTCTTTCTCAAACAGAAGCCTAAAATACCTCTAAAAGACTTATTTTGTTCTATTTGTTTAAAGAGCAGCCTTTTAGCTACTCTCTCTCTCTCTTCTCTCTCTCTCTCTCTCTCTCTCTCTCTCTCTCTCTCTCTCTCTCTCTCTCTCTCTCTCTCTCTCTGTCTCTCTCTCTCTCTCTCTCTCTGTCTGTGCCAAATTAAAGTGTATTAACAAAATGTGGACTAGACATATGCCTTAGTATGCATGTGGCTTACAACCTTTTGTTTGTATATAACTTTATTCAAGTGGATTAAATATATCACATGCATCCCGCCCTTTCAGTTTCCGTATCTTTTTACAAGGTTTGAAAAATAATAATAAAAACAATTGCTCATCTGTTTTCATAATCAAAAAGAGATCATAAAAGTCTGGATTATGACCTGTGAAAAGTGTTGACCACTAAAGAATAACACCCATTAATATGACGCCAGCCTCTGGTTGGGTCCTGCTTTTTTTAACCTGGTGAGCCTCTGTCTTGAACGGCTCTGTGCTAAAATATTGTAGTAGTCAGCACTATTCAAGGATAGAAAGCATGGGGAAATTGTAGGTCAGTAATTGCACAGAGAGTTGAGGGGTATGCTACTAAAAGCATTAATTAAAAATCGTTACAATGACAGAGTATTTCAATCTAAACGGTCCCCCAGAAGATGCACGATAGCCACCATGATTTACTGTTCTTGCACTACTACGGAAAAGTCAAAAAGTTTTCTTTAAGAGAGAAGTTTACAAAAGAGCAGTGGTTGAAGTTAACTAAGTACATTTACTTAAGTACAATTTTGAGATACTTATCCAAATCTTTATCGTTATTATTATTCTTCCGTACGTTTTTCAGTCGCCTCTAGCTGCTGAATACTTTCAGCAACAAAAAAACATTCAACTATCAAAATGTTCAGCTCCTTCAGCTGATTTATGCTCATCTTCAACCTCTTTTCTGCCTTTACTACTTTTTCATATATTCAGCCTTTTTCATATTTTTTTATAATGCAAACCAATAGAGATCAGCTAAAAAAGCTCTTAAAGAAACCCCTCTTTGAACCTCATCTAGTCCCACATACTTCCACTAACAGACTTCATTCTAACTTTAAACGGACCACAAGACTTTGAACTATTTAATTCTTATTCAGTTTTAAAAAATATATATTTTACAGTTTTCCTATAATCATGGTTTATGTTTTATGTTTTTTTTAGACCTGATCAGAGTTTATTATGAGTGAGAGTTTCTTTCTGACTAAATCTTTTCTAGCTTCAACTACCTTTACTTTTCAGATTTAATTTTTACCTCAAAATGTAGGTATTCTTCTCTTCTTTCAGAAAATGCGCCCATTGTAGCACCAGGACTTGTACTTGTTTAGCTGACTGGCTCTCACAGAGATGGCCTTTTGCACAATTTCAGCTTTTTTAAATAGCAGACATTAAGCTGTTTTTCACAGCATTAAAGCATCTCCACGTATTTCCGCAGGAAATGCCTTTTATATTTTAATTTTAATCTACTTTATACTTCTGATTCACTACATTTCAGATGAAATATTTTACTTTTTACTCCACTACATTTATTTGGTAGATTTAGTTAGTTACTTCACGTATTCAGAATATTAATACAAAATATCATCAACAAATGAAATAACATATATTGTTACAGATTTAGCTACACAGCAGTACATTAAAGTGATATTTACATTAATACATCAGTAATCTAATAATACCATGTTCTGAAATGGGCCATTCCGCATAATGAGTACTCTCACTTTTTGAACCTAAAGTACATTTTGATGCCAATACTTTTGTACATTTACTTAAGTAACATGTTGTTTTACAAGGAAAAGTCCTGCATTTCTACAGTGTGGAGTTACTACTTTTAATGAAGCAAAAGTTCTGAGCACTTCTTCCACCACTGCATAATATAATGCTGTGTGTGAATTTATTTGTTCACGATTCAACAAAATGGTTATCCGGACCTATGCCGCCACCTCGCGGACGCAGCCGTTAATTGCCGGAGGTCGTTTCCATAGCAACAGTTGTTGTTAGCAGCAGCTGTGTCAGTAACTGGTGACCATTTTTCTGTGCTGTGAATATAATATTGAAACGTTTACCTCCAGCGGACACGGTGCAGTGTAAGGTCAATAACAACAGAGAAACTATGGATGGACAAGGCGGTTTGGAGAAAGTGGACGTCGGTGTGTTAAGTGCTGAGCAGCAGGAGAAGCTGCGACACTTCAAGGTAACATTTGAACACAAGTTTAGCCGCAGCTGATTCAATTAGCCTGCAATTACTTTCTCTTTGATTCTCAGATCAAGACGAGAATCGACAACGAGAAGTATTTACGGTCGCATCCAGAAGTAGAGGTGTTGGTAGGCGACTTTTTAAGGTAAGTTACCGTGAACTCATCTTTTGTTTTAAAAGTCAGTCAGCAGATTAACATGGTTTTAACAGTTGATATCTGGATACGCATTGCAGATCTATAATCTATATAATCTATCTATAATTCAATTATTCCTGGTCAAAAAGAGCATTTCAGATATCCACAACATCATTTTCATCGTTTTCAAGTGCACATGACGTGACTTTTGCCATTCATGTGTATTTTATGGCGGCAGTAGCTCAGTCCATAGGTGACTTGGCTGGGAACCATAGGGTTGCTGGTTCAAGTCCCTGTGTGGACCATGTATGGAGCGTGGACTGGTGGCTGGAGAGGTGCCACTTCATCTCCTGGGCACTGCCAAGGTGCTGTTGAGCAAGGCACCGAACCCCCAACTGCTCGGGGCGCTGGTCACTGGCCACTGGCAGCCCCCTCGCTCTAACATCTCTCCTTAATTGCATGTATAGGTCCTGTCTGTGCATGTGTGTGTATTTCGGGCCTGTGTGTGTGTAACATGATTAAAAATAAGAGTGAAAAAATTCAATTTCCCCGTTGCGGGATAATTAAAGTATTTCTTCTTCTTCTTGGGCTTTCAACCATAGATATCCACAATTACATTTTAGGCAGCTAGAATGAACATCCTGGATATCTGTGATGTAATTCTTACAAGTGTTACGAGTCATACTTTTATTTTGAGATATCCCAAATGAAAAACCATCCCAGATATCCATTATGTAATGTTGACTATCCAAAATACAAGTGAAAATGTCATTATGGGTATGTACTACTGTAGTTTTCCTAGTTAGAATTACATCACAGATAACCAGGAGGTTAATTCTAGATATTTAAAATGTAAATGAGGATATCTAGAATTGAAAGTCCAATACACATGCGCAACTGGACTGGTTGTTTGTCTAGGAAGATGTTTCACCTCTCATCCAAGAGGCTTCATCAGTTCATGTACACATCTGACCAGACTGGGACCGAGCCTGTCCAGTCCCAGCCTGGTCAGATGTGTACATGAACTGATGAAGCCTCTTGGATGAGAGGTGAAACATCTTCCTGACTGAAATTGCTTTGAGGATAACGATGACCTGGACGAATGAGAACATTCACAGGCTCCAATACACATGATTAGCAAAGATCATCTGTACCAGTAAGAATGATGTTGTGGATATTTGAAATTACAATTGTAGATATGAAAAATGTCATTGTGGATAAATTATCATTCAGACTAGTAAGAATTAAATTTTGACTAGGAGAAATGGTCTCATGGATATCTAAAAATTTAATTTCCGATAGTGTGATTCAATTACATTTTAAAACTGCTTGCATTATAGATGAATGCATGTCGCTAACTCTAGCTGGTGATCTTTACTATTGCTAAATGTGTAAGAGACAAAAAATGAAGAGAAGTAGAACGTTTTCTCGTGGAATAAAACAAGTTTAAACAGACCAGGGTCCGTTTTGTAAACATCTGTGAATCTTTACATGTTAGTGTGTAGTGTCCTCCTTAGTTGCATTTCATAATATTAAACCCTAATTTGCAAATATATATATATATATATATATATATATATATATATATATATATATATATATATTATTTATTTTTTTATGTAAACTGAATTTGACATGCAACATTTCTTCAAGCAAACTATTCTATGTATAACACTACCTGAAACATTTGCTTTGAGGTTTCCTGGTACCCATACCATGATCGTGTTTCCTATTTGTTAATTTTGTTAAAGGATAAATATGTCTGGTTCTGAAAATAGTAGTTGTTTTGAGTGCAATTACCACACTTTCAGAAAGCTATTCTTAGCTGTGACATGTTTTACTACATAGTAAACAACATATTACATAAACAGTCTTTACATGTGGAGGTGAAACACACTGTTATTTACCAGATTATGGTGCTTCATTTGATAAAATCTGACAACATTTAGTTCACAAACAAACTTCAACAAAAGTCTGAGCTATTTGTGCCTCAAACCTCCATGCAGCTTCTTTTTAAAGAAACAACCTCTCTAGTGTCAGATTTAACAACACCTGCCTCAGACGGATGAGTGTCTGAAGAATATGCAGTTCATCACCTTTGAATGTAGACTTTTCAAACACTCAGAGTGCATGGTCTCCATCACAGACATCATACTGTAGATGTACAGTTACTATTCACATTTCATGTCCTCTCACAGAGATGTGCTGCTTAAAAGGCCCGCTGACATTCGTGAGTTTGCTGCAGGTGAGTTGCCTACGCATGCACGCACACACACACACACACACACACACACACACACACACACACACACACACACACACACACACACACACACACACACACACACACACACACACACACACACACATACATGGTCAATCACATGTTTGGTAATGCTGTGATTTGATTGTGTTGTCCTGTGGAAAGCCAACAATGAATTGATTCTACAAACGAGTTATGTCTGTGTAGCCAAAGCCTGATGAAGCTTTTTTCTTTTTTTCTTTCTCAAAAATTAAAATCTAAGTCTGGCGAAAAATGGACCCCAAGGTCTTTTTGGCATGAAAATACATCATATAAGCCATCAAGACAGTCTTTTTTCGTTGATCGAATGCCCGGAGAGACGCCAACAGCCCCAAAGGGCTTAAACACTGATAACACTGATCAATACGTCATTTTTCAACCACTAATATTTTTTTTAAAATAGCACCAAACCTCTGCAGTAGCATGATTTGGGTCCCTACACATAAAACGAAACACCAACAACATAGTTGGCGAACCTGGAGTTTATTAAAAAACACTTTATTTTAAAAGACTTACCAACTGCCCAACTACCAGCTACTCTCATAGAAAAGTCCATACAAGAAAAACGTATTTTGTTACTTATAAATGCAACTCCTTTCATTTCCGTGTCAACACTCGATAAACAAAAGATCAAAAACAGCCAAGTATTAATGCATTTCCATGGAATTATAAATGCCAAAACCTTCCTCCTTAAACTGAATATCAGTGCATCGACTTGTATGGACTACCTGTCAACATGGACCTACAGGTAAAGCACGGACTTGTATAACAGTCTTCTTCATGAGGCATTTAAAAAAAAAAAATGTATTCAAATTCATTAGAAATGGTCAGTGCCACTGACAGGGTAGGGACGCCATAAAGATGAACTAACAATAAGAAAAATATAATATAATGCTGGCCTTATCCTTTAAGTGGACCCCAGGAAGAGTGTAGTTGTTGCCACGGTAATGGGGATCCAAATTAACAGCACTGTTAAAACACACGCGCTCAATCTCACCCACTAACAAGTGTCATTGTTCTTTTTCAGATCACTTCACCAACCCAAACCTTCATGCGGTTATTTGCTCCAAAATGGAAGAAAACATAGAATAAAACACATGTAATTGTGACCATGTATGGACTCTTATTTTAGTAACAACAAAGACACAAAAACCATTTTGCACTGTCCCCAATAATTGTTTACTTGATGGCATTCCTGTGAGATTTCCTATCATACACACGCAAGAAGCAAGCTAATGGGGAAGGTGGTAATGTTCCTAATGAGTGTGTGATCAGAGGTTAATGAGGAGAGGACGTCCTGTGGGTCACATACAGTACACTGTGTTCATGACGATTCTGCAAACAGTTCTGCCTCTTCCTTTGTTTGTATTTCTTATCTCAAGTTCTCCTCTTCTTTTGCACATATATTCATTTTTATGCCACTGGAAAATTGGATTCACATTTGTATGATAAAGAAAAAATGTAGACTGCAAAAAACACTAATAGAAGTGAACATTTCAGAGAGAAAGTTTACTGACTTTGAATTTCTAGAAATAAATGTTGAGTAATGTTGGAAAATGTTGTTTTTCTATACTGTTTAGATCTTAGATGTTAGATTTAGCGTCTAGCTGCCATTACAAGTGGCCTTACCAGTCTAAAGTGCTTGTCATCACCATGTAAGAGCTACTGCTGTGTTTGTCGATTACCCAGGGAGGTTGAGAATAAAGCTTTTACTGCTCAGTTACCTTTCTTTGTTTGTTTTTGGCTCCATCATTTTCATTTGAAATGATGTATGATCTCATGATTCAAAAGATCCTGTTATATAACCACAAAATAAATGTACTGAAATGAATGAACTGCTCGTCCATTAAGACTCATCCTTTTTATGACCTTTTGTCAGCTTTGTGTATCAGCTTTGTGTATCAGTTTTGGTTTTATGAAAATATTAGAAAAACAGCTGACGTTTTTCGCTGGATGAGAATCCTTCAACAACTTACGTAGGATTATCTCACATTTCAGTAGTGGGACCACAATCACATGGTATGAAACACAAAAAGAACATACAATAACCAAATTTGGTGTGTGGCTAAAGTGCAACAAATGTTACTTAAACAAAGGAAGGACATTCATTAAAAAGGCTCCTAAAAATACTTTTAGCTTATCTGATTATAATAAAACAATTACTTTTAACATGGATCAGACCTCTTTCTCTCTCTCTCTCTCTCTCTCACACACACACACACACACACACACACACACACACACACACACACACACACACACACACACACACACACACAGCTTGTGCACCTGCTTTGACTCCGTTGAGAACAGGTAACCACCCAACCAACTCGCATCAGATGTGAGAGAGAGGCAGAGGAACAACAGGCACATCTTCGCTTTGTCCACATCTACATCTCAAATATACCTGGGAGCAGACACAGATTCTGTAAGTTAAAAATATTGATCCATAAATCTAATATAAGTCTTTTGTTTGCTTTTTCAGTCTTTGTGATGTGTTGATAGTTTCAAATATGTGATTATGTTGGAGACTTAACACTGCTGAAACATGTATGTCTATGTGTAGGTATAACATGGGTTTTTGTATATTTTAATGGTAAGACTATGATGAATGATGGATATCTGTGATTTTATAAATAATTAGGCATTCAAATCTTGTCTAACGAGTCTATACAAGGTTACGTGTCTTCTTTTTACCATTTGTTGTCATAATTTTTCATATTTAAATGAGAAGTCAAATTTGTGCAAAGCAAACAAATTAAATGAAGGCAAAATACCTGCATGCAAATCTTTGAAAGGGGGAAGTAGTGTTGAACTCAAAGTTTGTGCTTGTGCAGAGGAGATGTAATCTACCTGATGTAGGAGGTGGGGAGAGAAACTGGTAAGAACATTATGTACTTTAAAAAGAAATGTTTTTCACGGCAGGTCATCCTCCAGAGTCTGTGGAGCCTATTGCAAACAAAGGTGGTAACTAATCACAAATCCTCAGAGGAGGAAGGATGTCAGAAAACTGGAGGTGGCGTGTCAGGAGACCATAACTGTTGATGTCAATGTCCACTGTGAATTATGTCCTTGTGTTCTACAGGCAGGCGGGACTTGTTCCATCATGGCCCCAAAAGTAGGAACAGTTTTCCTTCTCCTCGTTGTGGCCTGTGCAGTCTTGGGTAAGTAGCAACATCATCGCATGCGTCGACTCCTCTTATTACTGGCAAAATAAATGCATGGTGTTAATGTGTACATAAATGTGTGTCTTTCCTAATTATTCCTTACTAACTGTTCAGCTGAGCCACAAGATAGCATGGCTGGAAATAAACATGATTTCAAGAACATGGCCAAAAAAATGGTACGTCATTTCTTGAATAACTGTTTTCTATTTCTTTGTCACAGTTTTCTCTGTATAAAGAGATGACATCAGTCAGTTTTGCGATAATATTTCGTCAACTCATTGAGATTGTGAAAAGTTTTAAAATTGTCTTACTATGGTGTAAAGGAGATCAGGTCTCTTATTTAAAGTATATTTTATTTTTAATGCAGTGTGATAACTGACACTGTTTTTATAAGTTGAGTTTGATTTATAAAAGTCATTAAACATGTTTTAAGATCCTCAAAATATATTTTAGATGGAAAGATGTTTTATGCCTCCGCGCCTTAAGGACTCAACTGATTCGATTTTTTAGGTCCAGGTCACTATGACCTCACAAAATGCATTATTGGCCATAACTCAACGATTCCTAAGCTAATAATGACATTTTACATTAATGTCTAACAGAATAAAATCATGCAGTGATGACATTTTATATGCAAAGGGTCAAAGGTCAACTGAATTGGTTACACTCCTCTTGAAACTGTGGTGATTGTTCTGATCTTCTGTGCAGCCGGATTGAAGACCTGTGTGAAGCATCCATAACCTAATACCTTTACCTTTTATTAAATTCCTTCAAAGTCTTCACTGCATACACTGCATATTATGAGTCAGGACAGACATGGATGTAAACGACTACCTGACTGGCTGGCGGAGGCGTACAACATCGTTACCAAAGTTTTAGTCATTTTAAACAATTAAATATCTTACCTTTAACATCTGATGATGTTATGTCTTTTTTTTTTATCAGATGAGGAAGTGCCTGAAACAGGGTGAGGGAACTCTCAAAGCACTTTTTTATTAAATTCATTTGAGAGAGTGTGTGTTTTCCACATTAGACAGAGCTCATTCACTGTACAAATCCTCTTCCCACTCCTTAGTGTATGAATGTGAGAGTGGATGTTTGTATGCATTATGAGTGCCCTATGTAACATGAGACAAGTAATACATGGCAAAGTACTCAGACCAGTCCTGATATGTATTGCCTGTGCAACATATATGTTTGCTATGTTACAGGATACCCGCCGCCTAACATGATGCATCTGAAAACTATGTTCAATGACAGGTAATTCTGACGGTGTGTCTATGTGTGGCTCCCTGTTGGGTTATTCGGTAAAGAAATGTGTTCACATGTTTAGCTGCCTTTTAATTTATTTTTAAGGATATGTCTTGACTCCATTGGGTTAAGGGCCTTGCTCAAGGGCACCTTGTTCAACTCCACCTTCTCCATCAGAGCTGTGAAAATGAATGAAAGAAAAGAAAAGAAAATGGCTCTGGTTAAATTTCACTAGATGATTAAATTATGTAATTTATCAAAAAATAAAACACAACTTATATTTTATGTTCCTCTCAGTGACTTGCCTATGGTGGAGAGAAAATCGGAGCAATCCGACGGCCTCCTTTCTACTTTTCTCAAAGTCCTGCCGTCGGTCTTTCCTGAAAGAGCAAGAGGCGACGGCACAGAAGCCGATGCAAAGGTCTGCATATACACACACATTAGATTCTGTCACATGAAGATCATTTAAATAATTATCGGTTACTGATTATTTGGCATATTCAACTTATTTTTAAAATGTT
Organism: Echiichthys vipera; assembly: GCF_963691815.1. Lineage (NCBI taxonomy): Eukaryota > Metazoa > Chordata > Actinopteri > Perciformes > Trachinidae > Echiichthys > Echiichthys vipera. The sequence continues at coordinate 14,155,623 of NC_139833.1, forward strand.
TTTTTATGTTTTAACGCCTGCCTCAGACAGAAAACATTAATTTCCTCTTTTCTCTTTCTGGCCAAACAGGGGTGGAGTGCCAGCCATCTTCCAGCCATGATCAAGAAGATGAGGAACTCCTCTGTCAGTGCTCCCCAAATGCCAAGATCTTAAGAAAAAGTATCATAATCACATACTAATGCAGCTCTTGGCAGTGTAATGATCCCTGCCATCTTTCTCATTCCCTCAGATGCCATCCGCATGTTACATGCAAACATTTGTGGCCCCTCTGTCCTGGGCGACTTTGACCACACAGAGTTGGAACAACATGACTTCAGATGACTATGACACACTGCTTTGGGCTGCCAAACCTGCGCTGACGGATATGCCATCTAGAAGATTTAACCTTCCTACCAGTGTGAAAAAGCTCCAAAGACTGAAAAAGATGTGTGTGCTTTAATGCCATTACTTCCTCCACTGTACTCTTAGCTACTTTTTTAAAAAACTGTCAAATTGGTGGTTGGTTCCAGGATGGAGATGCTGAAGGAGGTGCATGCTGACTTGTCTATAGACCAAAGGACTCAGGTGGTAAAATGGGGCAAAGAGCAGATCGCCCAGAAGGACTTCAACTGTACAATGAGGCCACCATCTGTCTCAAGACCACGTAAGACATTAGCTAAGGCCTTCAAGTCAGAAAGTACTTTTCACAAAAAGATCTAGTTAGCCAGAAAAGGTAGGGAGCACAACACGCAAGAGACAGAAGAGCAGCAAAATAAAACAGACAAGTCATCAGGTTTAACAAAAAAAAAAAACATTTTGGTGTATACAAAACTGTACATTGTAAAAAAAAAGAAAAAAAAGGGTAAGAATATGGTGACTGACTCAGTCGACCTGATTTCCTCGGGCAGATTGTGAGGTAAAAGAATTTAAGGTGTGTACAGTACTAGGAGGTCAGAGATAAAGCTGGAAAAAACGCCATTAAGAGCCTTAAAAGTCATCAGTAAAATCTTAAAATATATTCTTAAAGATAAGCAGAAGAAAAGGGTAAACAACCTAGCTGAAATAAAGTAAACCAGATGAAAACAACAGACACAGAGACAAAGAGCGGGAAATCAGACGATGCAAACCAACAATAAAACAGGCAGGAGAAAGAACAAAGACAAATTACAGGGTTGGATTGTTTGTGTCATGTATGTACAGTATGTTTGCAAATGTGTTTGTTAAATCGGACTTAAATCCAGTCAAAGACCAACACATTCCAGTGCATGTGGATCTACGCAGCAAACACCCAAATCTTACTAGGCATGAAACAAGGTGTCACATCGACCCATTAAAGCTCGATGTAACACCTTGTTTCCTGCCTCTTTCCTGTCGTCACTTTTCTGTTAAGTATGTGACTTTTGACAGCCTCATTTATTCCGTAGTGCCGATGAAGCGCTGCAAACCTTCACTGGAATGGCTGAATGCTGATGCGCTGAGCACGATGGGGCCTTACATCGCCGGTTTAGGGCCAAGAGACGTCGATTCTTCGCCCAAAGAACAGGTGAGAATTTCTGAGAAGAAGGATCAAGACCGATTTAAACTGGAAAAATAGAAAATCACAAGATTTTAATTTGTAGCTCTGTTTGGTTGTTTCCTTCATGTTTGCTCCTAGCTGTGTGAATTCTTCCGCTCAGCCAAGTTCAAAAATGTCACGGGTATGAATGCCAAGATGAAGCCCAGCCTGGGCAAGAAGTTTCTCCAAAAATATCAAGAGTGCTTCAGTGAAAAGGAGGAGTTTGCTAACAATGCTGACAAGTGCGTACTCATGCATGGACGTGTGTGTGTTTGTGTATAAGTGCATGCCAATATTTATTTATATAGCACCTTTCAAACTGTGCAACAAGTGCTTTACAGTAAAAAAAGTCAATGATAGAAGTAAAAACATAAACTCTGTATAAGAAAATTGCTGGCAAAGCATCTATCCTCCTTAGATAACTACTTTTCTAGATCAATTTTTTTTTTTTTTTTTTTTTACATTTCCACATGTCGTCTCCTGACAAAACTGAAGAGAACAGACAAACGTATCTCAATGGGTTTATTATCACTGACACTGTTTACTCTGAATGTGGGAGCTTTGGGGTTTGTGGGGAGGAAAAGTCTTAACAGATAACTGAGAGGGCATTGTTTTTATAAGAAATATAATCGCTTCATTTTTGCTTTTGAACCTCATCAGGCTCGGCATACTGGCCTGTCATTATTCTGCTCTTCCAAACTTGACTCCTGACCTCAGCAGTAAACTCCTCACTGAGATTAACAACTGCGACGACCGGGTTAACCCCAAAATCCCACGGGTATCACTCACTAATCCAAACTTTCACCCATGTTCCCCTCAGCCAGGACAAAAGTAACACATTGCATAAATCTCAATAATCTTTTGATTTCTCTTTTTACCCTCTCCTGACTCCAGCTGAAGAAGCTTCTTGTCAAGTCTATGATGTCAAATGCCAACAGCACTGAAGCGCTACATAAGCTGGGGAGCAGTGTTAACTTACTGTCTCCCGGACAACTGTCAGAGATCCCCAACGAAGATCTGAAGGAGCTTGTCAAACAAAATATACAATTGAAACGAGTCCAGCAGCGCACTCTCGTCAAGAAACTGTTGGGTGAAAAGGTGAGCATGAAGGTCTGCTGGAAGCTTTTCTTTCATGTGCATTCACTCTTAACTTATCTAATTCTGCTTTACCACAGTTAAAAAGTGTGTCAGCTTTGGAGCTGATGGACCTTCAGTCAGTTGCAGAAAGTTTGCCCATCTCTGTGCTTAAGAATGTCATGGGCATCCAAAATCAAAAAGAGGGCCTGAAGAACATCTTGAAGCGGATGAGGAAGGGGCAGCGTATGGCCATGCTGCAGGGGGTGAGTAAGGAGAGAGGAGCCGGAAATATAGGCTAACTTTATTAAGACCAAGTATGACTGACGGCTACTTCGTCTCCATCTTTGGGCAAACACTGAGGGAAGTCAAGTTTTATATGAAAATCCAAAAAGAGCAAAATATGGATCTCAAAACTCGGCCTCAAATAAAAAGTTGTTTGTTTTTCTATGTGATACCGTTTATAAACACTGTGACATAATTTTTTAGAAAGAATTGAATGTCTCCGTGTAGGTTCTTCAGAACGTGGCTCCATCAGAGCTGGTGCAGAAGTTGCCTGGCCCTTTGCTCTACAGCCTTCCTCTGATCAAACTGGAAAAAGCAAACATCGTCCCTTTGGAAGTGAGGGATAAAATATGGAGTCTGCCCCAGGTATTGTCCCAACTCAGAATACTTCTCACAACCAACAGCACTAAACTATTTACACACTTTACCATGTTTTTACATTTTTACCTTGTCTTCTTCATGTATTGATTATAATTATGACTGTTCTTAATGCATCCATTATAAAGTCATCAGGATTACAGCAGCAATTCATTTTTCAAGATTTGTTGTCTTCTTTTAGGCAGCTTTCCTGGCAAAAAGGATGGATCTAAAGAAGCTTCGTTGGTAAGATATACAGCAGTGAGGAGAGTGATGTGCTGTGTTAAAACCCCATGTAAAACAAAATATTAATCATAGCAATCATAGCACATTGGCAGAAAACATCGTCCTCATGTGAAAAAAATGATTGATTGAATGAATGAAACTTGACTTTTAAAATTAAAATGACTACTTCTAAGTCTCCACAAAGACACGTTCCTGCTACTGTGTACACACGTCTGCCATTTGTTTTTTTCCATGCTGACATTTCAAAATATTATTGGCCGAGACAGGAGGCTGCATTCAGTCCTTCAGGGAGTAACCTGTAAGATGATGAACAAAGTAGCAGACAATGATACTCAAGAAATGGTTCAGGCCATAACAGAGACTCCGCAGTGGCTCTCCAAAGTGCAGGTTTGTATTTACTCACACATGCATATGTAAATAAAAACACGTAGAGTATAGCAGTTAATAACAAATCTATATATTTTCAGGCAGGGTGTGCTGCTCGAAAGCTTTTCGCGACTTTGGAGAAGGAGAGAGCTGACTATTTCAAAGTCATCACTGAGGAGGAGATGACAAACATTCCCACAGGCTTACTTCTTTACCTGCCGTAAACAAAAGTCTTTTCCCTATCTCACTTTATTTAAAAATCCGTAATACAAAGTAACTGCTCTCTATCTCTTTATCTTATTTACACTATCCCAGGCCTTCAAAGGTGGAGGATTTGCCTGACTCTGTGTGCCCCGTCTTCCTCGACAAGATGGAAGAGGCCGACCTGAGCTCGTTACCTCGTCGTTGCCCGTCTCGCCCCTCACTCATCAAGAGAGCTCTGCGTTGCCTGACCATAGTACGTACGAGGATAAAGACGGGTGACAAATTAAAGGCAAAGTTGACATAAACTGTCTCTGTAAGGTGTTGAACGGCCACAATCAGTAAGGGCAGCAAAAATGCTGTTAGACATAGATTGTCCAAATCTCTGGAAAAAGATATAACCCCATTTAAAATGTAAAGTAATTAACTGGTTGAGATCTGTTGACTGTGAAGGCCATAAAATATACTTGTCAATCCATTCAGTGGGGACTGTATGGAAGTTTTCTCTTCATATAAACTATTCAGGTTTTTTCCTTTTAAATTGTCCCCTGCCCGTACCTAGTCCTCCACAGCTTTAATTATCACAGTGAGTCTAGTTTGTGGGCAAGAGCAGCCTAAGATATCATCTGTGTATTTACAGGGGACAGACTTATCTGGGCTGACCGAATATGACGTGTCCAGGCTCGGACCGCTTTTGTGTGAGATTCAGCCTTCCCAACTGCGTCTCATGGCCCTTGACGTCCTCAAATCCAGCCTCGAGGCCATGGCTTCCTGCCAGCACATTCCTCAACGCTACAGGGCAGATATAACCCAGCTGGTCACGCAGACTTTTGGGTAGGACAGGCTCCCTGCTGTGGATGCTGGAGTTACTGCAGAGAAAGCAAAATTTTGTTTCCCTTTCTTAAAAAAACATTCTTCTGCAGGGATCCGTCTGATTGGTCAGATGAGACTATGGAAACACTGGGTCCTCTCCTCCTTTGGGATGACAATGCCATATCTGCTCTGCCCAATAAGGTGTGTATCTTTTGTCTGGATGGTGATGCAGTTCATAAAGTTCCATATTTTTATCAATAAATGACTCAAATGAAGAGGGAGTTCAGCACTGTACTCCTTCTAGTTGCCATGATTCGGGAGTGTATTTCTCATGATGCCTTACTTTTCGTCTCTCTGTCTCTGTCTCTGTTAGCCTTGGATGAAGGACGTTCTCTATTCTCTGAAGACGGGCTCAGACCGCCCTTCTGAAACCTTGAGGAAGAAATACTTCTATCTCATCACCAACGCATTAAAGGTGGCCCGTAAAAAGAGAGAGGGTGAGGATGACACATCACAGTGACACAGTGTGCTGTGAATGTTTTTCCTCTATATTAGGAATACTGCATGAAAAAAAATGATGATGCATTGTTCTACTATACTTTTCTAATCCTCACTTTGCTGTGTGTGTGTCTATCTTGTCTCTCCCAGCAAGCAGCAGCAGTAATGGTAAATATGAGAAAGGACTCACTGTAGAAGTGATTGAAGAACTGGGAATGGACAACGTCTACTTGACACCTGCACAGATAAAAGAGATCTCAGCCGAAACCTTCCTCGCTACTCTGGAAACACTTGGGAGCATCCCTGACTACAGTTCAGACCAACTGGCCGTGCTCAGTGAAAAAGCAACTGAGGTAAAGGGGAGGAAGTGATCTGGGTGAGATCATTCAGGGAGCATAAATGTGCACCACAAATATTTGCTATTTTTGGACCAAGAACTAGCTGAACAAGTATCACCCCTGTCTTGGCACATGCAGCAACTCTGTGCAGGTCAAGGGACACATGATTATAATTTTTTTGTTTTTACATTTTTTCCTGCTTCTCAACAAAAAATGCCAGATAAACTCCATTAAACAAAAATAAAAGCTACACTCCTTCCCACTTTATACCAATATAGAACTTTTGAAAGCTGTAATTGCATGTAATAACACTGAGCTCAAAAGTGTGATTCATCTGAGTGTTTCTGTACGTTTCTGCAGACCTTGGGCCCAGTGCCACAGATGACTGAGAGTGAAGTGATTCAGATGGGATGTATAACTCGGGGCTTCTCCAACACAGACCTGGAGATTCTCCCCTTCTCACTGGACAGTCTGGAGGAAATCGCTGACTGTGGCTGGAATGAGTCACAGGTATAAAAAAAAACATGACAATACACAACTGCCACTCATATAGCCTACCGGTTATCATGATGTTCACTAATCAAGATTACCGGTCTCAATAGATGGAGTCTTTGTGGAAGGGTGTTGCTAAACATAACAACCTGAAAGCACAGCAGCTGGGAGTTGCAGAGGTGGTAGCTCTGAGTCAGATACTCTGTGGCCTAAACACCAGTGAGATCAGACTGCTCAACATGGATGTCTTCAAGTTTGTGCACCATACAGAACCCACTACTATTCATTTTTGATCATTTAAGAAAAAAACATTCTACAAACTGTCTTTGTCTTTAATGTCTCCCCTCCCCCTATTGTATATCTGGTCTCAATGTGTAACACACACAAGTCATTCTAGATACTTGAATAGTTTTGTAGCAAATCTTATTCCACAATCAAGAGTGAGATTTCCTTCAAGCAAAAGAGCAAAATCAAATACTTTGACTATGTTATAATGTGTGTGTTTGTTTGTGTGTGTCACAGGGACGCTGTGGGCGCAGTGGGTAGTCTGCAATGCTCCCCAGACGTTACACGGCAGTTGAAAAATCTTGCTGTGTCTGCATTTGGAAATCCCAACACCTGGGATGAAGCACAAGTGTCTGAGCAGGGCAACATCATTGGTTAGATGATCACCTCTATTCTATTCTATTCTCTGCAGGAAGCCAAACCCCATCGTAGTATTCCTCAGAAGTACTGTAGAGTTTTTTCTGGTGCAGAAACTAGTTTAAGGCTCAGCAACAAAATACTGAACAGCTGTTTCTGTCTCCCTCAGCTGGGTTGGATGCACCTGAGTTGGCTTCTTTGGACCCGTCTGTCTTCCCATTTATCAGGAACTCCTGTATCCCACTCATAGCACCACTCAACTTAGCCGTAAGTTGCTGTCTCTATCTTTCCAGCAAATCCAGTAACTAAGTACATTTACTCAAGCACTATACTTAAGCAAAGATATTTGGACTTCACCTGAGTATTCCCATTTTATTTAACACAAATAATGTACCTTTCACTCTAGTACAGGACATATATCTAAAAGCTATGGTTGTTCTTTTGCATATTATATATAGATATATATTTAAATACAAAACACATAATCATCTCCTATAAAAATGCATAGTTTGCTGAAAGAAACAGAAATCTATTATTAAAATAAATGTGCAGAACTGATTTCTTAGTGTGTTTTTTGCTTTTAGAAAGCAGCAATATTTCCACATTTTCAAAGCAAATCACTTGTTAAACTAATTTTCTGATATAAATTTTTGGAAACTGCCTTATTCTTTGCAGGTGGTCATTTGAAGAAAATAAATTAAACAAGTAAAATATTTTTTTGCAGGTTAAACCGTCCAACAGTTAAATTTAGCTCCACCTGCATCAATTACAATTGTATACATGCACGGTATACAACATGAAAGGGGGCAACCGGTTTATTCATTCATTCATTCATCTTCAACCGCTTATCCCGGGGTCGGGGTCGCGGGGGTGCTGGAGCCGATCCCAGCTGACATCGGGCGTGAGGCGGGGTACACCCTGGACAGGACGCCAGTCTATCACAGGGCACATAGAGACAGACAACCATTCACACCTACGGGCAATTTTAGAGTCATCAATTTACCTAACACGTGCATGTCTTTGGACTGTGGGAGGAAACCGGAGTACCCGGAGGAAACCCACGCAGACACGGGGAGAACATGCAAACTCCGCACAGAAAGGCCCAGGCCGGGATGCGAACCTGTAACCTTATTGCTGTGAGGCGACAGTGCTAACCACTAATAACAATTTGCCGATAACGTTTGCATACTTTTAATCAAGTATGAATTTGAATGTAAGTGTTTAACTTGTAATGGGGTATTTAGATTTTGTTCACTGAAAAGAACTGAATTTCCACTCTTGGGATCAATAAAGGTTTATCTTATTATAAAGGATCTAAAAATCTTTTCCACTCTGACATCTGTATCACTGTTCTCCCTTCAGTCGCTCTCTGTTGCTCAAGTGGAGGCTCTTGGACCTGACAACGCTGCCATGGTAACCAGTGAACAGCAAGTTGCCCTGAGTGATGAGCAGCTAGCCGCTCTCGAAAGGGCTGTGACCGGGTCACCTGCCCAAACACAAAGGGATAGCCACTCAGGTAAGAGCATACATCTACACTGCTGCAAATATGTGTTAAAGTAAGGTTTTCATAGATATTAGAGACACAGTGATGAAGTCTTTGCATTCAGTCTTGATGTCACTCTCATTTAGGAGCTGCATCGCTGAGACTCGAGTGGATCCCAGAGTTTCTGCTTCTCCTCACGGGCGTCCTGCTGCTGTGAGAACACACAGCCACCACACCCAAGCTCAACACTAGCGGCTTTAGCCTTATTATCATTTTAGTGCACTTGGGACGTGTAATTCTTCGACTTTATTCGTGTGAACATAGGTGTTGCTGTACTAAACATAAACAACTCCACAACATAATCAGATGACTAAACTGTGCAGTCTTTATTATTGCTTTTGAATATTATGTCTATATATTTATAAGAAAGTATATTTTAATAGAATGAAGAGGAATACGTAATGCTCGTCACCCTAATGTCCTTTTATGTGGAATGTCTTTAATACTGTACTGACAAAATAACTCAATAAAGACTATTAATCTACTAACTCTGTGCTGAAATTGTATTTGAAGACACAGAACAAGAAAACGTGCCAGTTTTTATTAATCCGTTTTTTTATACAAACATCTGGTTAGAAATTGTCTTGTCAATGCAAAAACAGAAAACGCTCAATAGAACAACACGTGTTAAAGCATTGGATAATCTCCTGAGAAGGTAAAGACAAGCGCAAACAGGTCACTGATGGCTACAGCACATTAAAGGGATAGTTCTTTAAAAAAGGAAAAAAGAAGAATCAAGGGTGCAAATGCATGGGTTTTAGCTCAAACTGTGGATCCTGTGGCTGGAGATATTTCAGCCAGACAGCAAAACAATTTTTTTTTTAAATGCCACTACACAAAAACATTAAATCAAAACAAATTACGTCTTTCAAGCACCCATCTGATCGGTATCTCTACTGAACTTTCACACCTTTTCGCACTTTTCTCCTCTCAGAACTCTTTATATGATCAACCATGTTCAACAACAGCTTCATGTGCTCGTGTGTTGAGAACGCTCGGTCGACAGACACTCGCTCGTCGATAACATAACCCGATCTTTGCCGACGGTCGCTGAGCCACGCTCAAACATCTGATTATATCCATCAAGCGAACAATGGTTTTTAGCAGTGCCAAAGAACACACAAATAAAAAGCTTCAACATTTTCTTATTTAGGAAAGCATAATAATTAGACTTAATTACTCACATACTGATCTTTTGTTTACAGTAATTTTATAAGACAATATTTAAACACATCCCACAAACTAAAAGCCAACACATCATTTTTCCTCCATCTCCTGCTCAGAAAGAGGGAATAAATCGGTTTCTGATGTAAATACAGTTAATTCCACTTTTAAAAGCTATTAAACATTAATCTAAACTTTACCCTATTAACTTATTATTGCTGACCATTTCCCAAAGCATCATTTTTAAATTGTATCCCTCAATGCAGGGATTTCAAACTTACCGAGACAGGTTCCCCACACCAGTAAACATTTAAAAGATAGCTTTTACATCTTTCCAAGTCTGTCTTGAAACAATACCAACATACAGTCGTTACAGTGGCACTGTGTGCATTGAACTAGTTATTGGTCACTGTAATTATTCCTCCTGTCCCTACTAGTAGTGAAACATTCCTTCCCAATATGATAAATGATGGGGGACAAAATCCACAGTCCTCACTGTGCAAAAATATTTTCTAAACTTTGTTTCCTCAGTCTTAGTTAGATCAATTAAGTGGCTAATCTTCCAAAGCAAGTCTTTTTAGTACAAACCTTCCTCTCTGTGTTATGACCTGCTGTTGCAGCTCAGAAAGGGAACACTGTGAATACACAAAAAAGGAAATTTAATATTTTATATATATTATTTCATATTTTAAGCAAATTTATGTAAAATTACTTTTCATATACCGTATACCATATAAGCCAATTTCTGCATTTAGAGGGGGAATCGATCTAAAATGTTCTGTTTTTGAAAATGGCTAGCAATAAGACAGATACACATTTAATAACTACAGTAACTTAACGTTTTCTAACCCCCGATGATTATCTAAAAATATATATTAAAAAAACACTTACAGAAAACACCTGGGTTGGCATTCAAGCATTTCCTCAGTAGAATGAAAACATTGAAATCAAAACAGGCGCATTTAATCGTCGTTTGTCGATATTCAATGAAACAGCAATCATAATCACAGTAGGATCTCAGTTCTCTACGGGCACATTAGTGAACGTGGTGGTCACAGCAGTGAACTAGTCGGACTAACTGTTCACTGGCAGGGAAGTAGCTCTAATCTCGTTAGTATCATTATTACCGACCACAGAAAGGCAGCATTACATCCTGAGTGTCAGAAGTGAAAGGTTAAATCACATCTGATTGTTTTACAATCTTTTCACATACAAACACTGTCCTACCACTGTTCTTTGGTTCAATAAGTGCAGAGATGTGCTAACCCACTACTTTGACAATAAGTTGGTGGTAAAAAAGGCACTTGTAAATATTCTGTTATCACCTAACAACACCGCCCATGTGTTTGGCATCTTAGGGAGTTTTTCCGATGTTCCGTGCGTTGATAAAAGCCATGCCGTGAGTCCTGAAGTGTGTAGTCAGATCTGTTGCCTTTTCAAATTGTTTGCCGCACACCCTGCAGGCCAGTGTGCCGTTCTCCTGCTTCCCCTGAACTACAGAACATTGAGAGGAAGGCGATGCTGGTGAAGAACTGTCCAGAGAGCTCTTTTCATCATGGTTCCTGCTGTTACCAAGGGAAGGTGCTGGATTCACACTGACGGATTGCTGGTCAGCGGATGCATTTCTCACTTTGTGGGTGATGAAGCGATGTCGTGACAGGGAGGAGATGGATGTAAAACAGGCGCCACACTGTTGACACTGCTGACTGCCGCCGCCGCCGCCGCCCTCACTTCCTCCTCGCCGGTGCTGGCTGATATGCTCCAGAAAGGATGCCTGGTCCTCTGTGGTGAAGCCACAGGGGGCGCAACGGAACCCAGATTCAGGAAGGGAATAGGGGGCAGGAGCAGAGGAGGGTCGCAACTTCTTGACAGGACTCGCCCCATCTGTGGACTCTTCATCCTGCTCCATCTTCACACCTCCTCTTCGTCTCCGGTAAGCCCCAGAACTGCCGTCCTGTTCTGAGGAACTGTCGGCCTCATCGCCGCCTCCCTGTGACTGGAGAAAATCAAGACAACTGCCATTAACAACATCTAAGCAAAAAGTGTTTCCTTTTTGACTTTTAGTAGTCAGAAGAGTGTAGAAGAAGAGGGGCTTACCATCAGTGTGTCCTGACTTGCTGGATTCTCGCTGTGTCTTAGCTGAACATGCCTCTCCAACATCGCTCTGCTGCTGAATGTCTTCTTACTGTCACTACAGAACCTACAAACACACACACACACAAGCTGTTACTGCAGTGAAGGATTGAATAGGTGTCATATTACTTACTTCAGGAATCACAATTACACCTGAAGTTTTATTAAGCAATTCTTAAACAGTTCAAGACTTTACAACTAAGATAACCAACCTCTGGGGTGTGGACTTATAAAGGATTCACAGAAAAGAAAGCGCAATAATTATACAACTTAACGGACTATTATAGGCATTTTTGGGGGGATTAATTAACTTGAACTTGGCAGTCTTTCCACTCTCTGTGACATCCACAACAACAATATACTGTTTTTTAACAGCAAAAGGCAAAACGTTCACCGGATGACTCAAAATGCTTTGTTTCAGGTGAGCAAGGAGCTCAGTGAATGGAGGGAGGCAGTCTTCTTCTATTTGCATGTACTGCCCGCACTGCAGTTACACTGACTTGCATCTGCAAAGATTAACTTTTACTACATCAAATCAGTGAGGTCACTACCTGACTGTTCTCAGAAATCCTCTTGATAATACAGGCCTCGGCACTAACAGCTGCCAGGTTGCCATTGGCAACCATTTTAAGGAATTGGCATCCAATTCTTAGCCTTTGGTTTCCGTCAGTGGCAACTACTTTTTAATCATAGAATTAAAAATACAAAGAGCAAAACATGCAACCCAATATAAATACATTTTTCATATTTGTTGCATTAGCAGTACCTAAATATTGTTGTTACAGTCAGAACCGGAACCAGACAACGCTGCACATGCATTGGTGCGTTTACTTGTGTGCGTACAGGCATCAGTTGGGAGCTTTTAGTGTCAAATTTTTAATTAATAGGCTAACGTATAAGCGCATAGTGTCTTAAGTACTCAAAATATAAGGTGACCAAAAATAGCAACCCTATTTTCAGTTTCAGCAACCAAAAACTTTTGAAACTTAGTGTTGAGCTCTGCAATAGTTTCAACTTTTGGAAGAAAGTGCCATGAAAGTCATCTGGTGTGTCATAATCAGGTTAAAAAATGCAGAATGTGGGATACTCACTGGCAGCGAAAGCATCGGTTCATGACTTTGTGTTTGTCTCTGATGTGACGTCTCATACTGGAGGTGGTGGTGAAGGAGCTCTCACACTTATTACAAGGAAACTTCTTTAGTTTCTACACAACACAAAAAACATTTTGCTACATCAAATAATGTATAGCTCTATCTACAAACTAAAGTAATTTATTTATATTATACATCTTAGATAGCAAGGGGAATGGTGGACTTCCAGACCTTGCCATGTTGTTCAGCCATATGGGTAATGTAGTCTTCCCGATCTGTGTAGCGTGCATGGCAAGGCGCACATTTCCACCCTGAGGGGGCCTTCATCTTCTCTGTCTTTACTTTCTCTTCTTCCTCTCCATCTGAGCTCTCCAACTTCACTGAAGGCCGTGAAGAAGAGGGAGCAGCTGGAGGTGAAGGCAACTCTTGTTTTAACGTGGGAGCCTTATGGGTCTGAAGATAAGCAGAAAAGAAAGTGACGTTATAAGGCTGATATTTTGTTTGTCTTAACACTAAATTAGACACTACATAAGCATACATGTACCTTAAAATGATCCAGAAGGGAATTCCTCTGGGAAAACAACTTGGTGCACCCAGGGCATTTAAACACATGCACCTTCTGATTGGTTAGATGAGTGTCAAAGTGGACGTACAGCAGGGACTTGTTTGTAAAAACTGTGTCACACATGACACATTTATAGATTGACCTGTAAAAAAAGATAAAAACTGGGTCAATTAACTAAAAAGGAAACCTTTTTTTTTCATGAGAAAAAGCATGCGTGTCTGTATATATACATGGTTTGTCCTTCGGTGAGTGTTGGATGTTGGGCACTGATGTGGTTCTGTATGCTGGGAGCAGATTTGAAAGCCATGGGACAGGTAGGGCATTTGTGGAACATATCGCAATGAGCCTGTTGGATGTGAGACTTCACTGAGTTAAGTCCTCCAAACACCACCAGGCAACTGGAACATCTGCGGTCAGAGAAGGAATTGTTAATCTGCAGAGAAAAGAGGGAAACATGAGCATATAAATAGAATTTATGTGGGTACAACAACGATATCACACCTGTATCCAATGCGGCGAGCAAAGTGCAAACATGTCTCGTCAAGGTGTGTTTGAAATAGCGGCTGTTTTGCCATGCCCCCACACTCTGGGCAGACGTGTGGTGGGCAGCCTTGGTGGATGCGTTGATGTGCCACCGCACTGCAGCTGTTGGGCAGGAGCATGGGAGGAGAACACTCTGTGCATGACTGGAATACAACAGAAGAATAAGAAGAGTTCCTTTACATATCATTAGAAAACAAATGACATGTTTTGCTCTTTTTCCTGACACTCAAAAGACTCACAGAGGTTTGTGCTGGTTTGATTTCTTGGAAATGCTCAGCCACTTCATCTTTGCTGCTAAACTTAGCCTGACACTCAGGACATTTATTACTGATGTACTGCAGTGCCTCTGCTTTCTTCTTGGATACTGCTTGATGGGCCTGGGGTGTTATGTTTGGGGTGGCCTGGGCTAAAACTGATGATGACGGTCCTGAACAGAATGACAAAAGAGACAGAGAGAGCACATCTGAGGAATCAATGAGGAAGTTAAAAAGAGAAACATTATCATACTCAGGAATCACATAAATAAAAGGATTTAACAACGGTGCAGAGACAGAAACAATGTCAACCAACCAGTTGCTGTGGGTTCCTGCTGCGCAATCATCTGCTCCACAGGTACAGGTTTCATGACCAGGTGTGAACACTGCATGATCAGGCCTTTCTCCTTGTGCTCTCTGGCATGTAAAAGCAGGCTGCACTTGTTGTAGAAGGCTAACCGCTTGGCGCAGTGATTACAGGTCACCTCAATCCTCAGTGAGCGCCGATTGTAGTGCCTCGCCAAGCTCTGCTCCAGGGCGAAGGCATCGCCACACTCCAAACAGCGGTAACCCTGCAGGGGACCAGACATTCGTCATTTTATATATTGACATTAATATGAGACATAGCCATGTAAAGCAATGATGTAAGCTTGCAATATAGTATGATTTGTAACAAATGACACCTGAGTTATCTTCTATCTTTCTATCTGCTTGTCATCATCAGATTTAGCTTTATATGATAAGCAAAACAGCTGGATCAACATGCTAATCTGTCATGGGTTTGTGGCAGGAATACCTAGTTGCAGATTATTTCCCTGACTAACAGATTTGGTGTTTTATCCCTACAATGTCTGAATAGTGAAAATGTTCATCACAATTTGCCAGAGCTCAATTTGACACATTCAATTTACTTGTGTGTTCAGACCAACAGTCCAAAAACCCACAACATTCAGTTTAACTACCATATCTTGTCATATATAATTAGGGCTGCCCCCGACCAAGGATTTTCTTTAGACTAATCGACGTATGCCAGTGCTTGGTGGACTATTTGGGGACAACCCTATATATAATCAACTTATTGTTTCAGCTCTGTGCACAGTGACAGATTACCTGTGCAGGTAGAGGAAGGCCCCACTCTGCAGGAAGAGGTGAGCTCAGGTCTGGTTTATAACAGGGCAGCAGGTTCTTGTTGTTGAGGATCTTGTTGAAAGCTTCTACCAGGTTCGTCTGAGTCTTGGATATGATTGCCCCGGTGCTGTTGACAATGGAGGCTGGTCTGCTGCTACTTTGAGGCGTAAGCAGAGGTGAAGGTGCAGGAAGTGTCATCCCACTGTTCAGGGTTTTCTGAGCCAGGCCACGAGGGTTGACCCCACCCAGAGTGACTCTGGGAGTGGAGACAGTGATGGATGGCAAGGCTGCAGTTTTAGTGATGCTAACAGCTGTGGGGGAAACTTTAGGCTTGGTGTGCACGGTTTTGTCTTTGACTGTACTGGAACCTTCCAGCGTTGCCGCACAGGCATCCTGGAGCATCGCCATTGCAGGCATCTGAGATTGCTGCGGTAACTCCCTCTTGGATCTTGTGTTAGGACGTTCTGGTGAAGGTTTTGAACTTGTCACACCCTTGTTAGTGGCTCTTACACTCCTTTTAGGTGCAACACCAGTTACAGTCCTTGTGATGCTTCCTGTTGGCATTTTGATTTTAACTTTGAGGGGGCGCACTGGAGATGAAACCGCCTGTGCCGCACTAACAGAAACGGCATCTTCAGTGTTACAGGTCTCCTTATTTAAATCACCTCTATCTGCAGCCACCTTTTCCCCCAGCTCCTCAGTGTCACTTGGCCTGTCCTCTTCTTTGGACCCACTTTCCATTAGCTCCTCTTGGTAATGAATGTCCTTGTGGTTCTTTGCTGTTTGAGCCGAAAAATCAGGGGTACTGCTTCTCTTGTGCACCAGAAGACCTGTTTCACTGGGCGGTGGGCTCTCAGGCGAATCCCTCTCATCAATCACATGCTCTGGGTATTTCTCATCTTGGACTGATACAGAGCCCGTGGTGAGAGAAGGGAGGGAGACCTGGGGGCTGTGGGGTTGAGGGGTTGTGGAGGGAGAACTAGGGGCGGGTGGTCGCCCCTTCTCCTCAAGTTCAGGTTTAGGTTTTGCAGGTGCAAGACGAGGCAGACGAGGAGGATGAGAAACGAGATAGGAACTGGTTTCAGGAGAGCTAAGGAGCTCAGACCGTAGTTTTGCTCTGTGTTTAAATTTGGGTGGGGAGGACATCACAGATTCCGGGCTCTCCTGGATCACCAGCGGACTTCCTAAGTCTGGCTCTGAGTCATCTTCATCAGAGTGCATTACATGCTTAAATCCAGCCTTAATGCTCCCATTTTTTGGTAAAGGGGAGGATGGTGGATCACTGAGGATACAAGCTTCCTCCTTCTGAGGGGAGTTAGGAGGAAGGTGAGGGCTGACTGAGTGTTGGGAGGGAGGAGTTGAGGAGTTGGGATCAGCAATAGTCGAAGACTGGAGGTAGAGAAGGGGCTTCAAACTGTTCATGACATCAGTTGTGTGCTGAGCTGATCCAATCGCACCTCTTTTATCGCTTTCCCCCTCATTAGCATTAAGCATGGACCTCAGTGGTGAACGAGGGTGCCACGGCCCTGCGTTGGACTGTCCGTGATCCCTGGGCACAGATCCCTCAAAGCCATTGGCAATCTGTGCCTCCGCAGAGGCATCAGCATGCATTTTTGGAGCAAGCTGTGAGGTGAAGTCCCCCACCTTAACCTCAACCTGAGAGCTTAAGCCAATGCTAGAGGGATTGTCTGTTTTTTCAATGGCAGACTTCTCCTCTTCTTCAAAAGACTCAGACCGTACTGTGTTTTTCACAATAACACTGACCACAGGAGGGTCATTATTATGTGAGGCAGGAGGGCAGGGAAAGCATGAAGGAGAGGCACTCGCTCTCTCATCTGCATCAGTCGCTACCTCATCTCGTTCCTCCTCTGGACTTGATTGGATGGCCTCTTTGGCATCAATGTCAGGGATGTCAAATGCTGCCAGCAAATCATCAAAGTCTGGGGTTTTCATGTCCCCCATTGCCAGCACAAGGCTCGAAACCTATCAAGGCAACACGAGTCAACAATTCATATAACACTAATTAAATTACAATCAGTGGTGTAAAGTAACTAAGTACATTTACAGGAGTACTGTACTTAAGTACAATCTTGAGGTATTTGTACTTTTCTTGAATGATTCCATTTAAATTTACTTTTTACTTCTACTCCACTACATTTATTTGGTAACTTTAATTACTAGTTAATTTACAGATTCAGATTAACACAAAACATTATCAACAAATTAAATAAAATATACTGTTATAGATTACGCTACACAACAGAATATAAAGTAAATCAAATTAACCAGAGATTTACCATCTGCAACATTCAAGTGATATTTACACTGATCTATCGATAATTATAATATTTTGAAATAGGCCATTCTGCATAATGAGTACTTTTTGTACTTTAAGTACATTTTGATGCTAATATTTTAGTACTTTTACTAAAGTAACATTTTGTGTGCAGGACCTTTACTTGTAACAGAGTATTTCTACAGTGGGTTATTACTACTATTACTTAAGTAAAAGCTCTGAGTGCTTCTTTCACCACTGGTTATTCTGATGCACCAGACTATACTTAAGCAAAATAACCAAGTCTAAAGAGAGAAAAGTTAGGACAAAGATGCTGTTTAGCATGACACATGTAACTGTCATGTTGCAACAAGTGGATGCTTCTGCTAACAGCTAGCTACATGTTAGCATTTAAAAGCTAACGTCAACCGTTCAACTTTACTTACGTAGTCAAACACTTGTAATAGCTACAGCCATTTCAAACTAAAGCTAGCGTGGTCCTGGTATACTATGATTAAAGCGTGTTATGTTCGCTGTAGTTGAAGCCAATATTAGCTCGTCAGCGTCTGTTTAACTTGAATTACCTGCAAAGTTAGCGACGTCGGTTCCTGACTTTCCTTTCGGACGCATAAGTTCCTCGTCACCAAATCGTGCGACAGACAGACTTCCCAGGAGCCTCACAAATGTAAACATAAACCGAATATTCACATAAAATACCCAATTTTATTTTTGCTGAAATTAATTTAAGATAGACGTGAAGTCTTTAAAATTGGAAAACGGAAGAAAAGCACAACATTGTATGCTATTCCACAACATTTCCCCAGTGTTTCAACTAAGTGAAATAAAAAATGTGAAAAAACTGTATATTTGTCTCATTTCTATATACATTATAATTCTGTTCAGAGTGTATTACTTAAAGCACGACATGCTGTATTACAAATGTAATACTTGTTTACCTTGTAGCACTTTGAGATTGAGTTAACAATAAAAAGTGCTTTTCAAATAAAAATGACCTTTGATTATACTGTTGTACCATTTAGAAAATGTATGAATATAAATGTTGCAATATCTATTTCGTATATTTTCAATAAAGTGCCAAAAATACAAACGCTATGTTGCTCATACAGTCTATGGTTGTTCCCTAAATGCAAAGTCAATGGTAAATCTTTCCCCTTTTAAACAGAAAATATGTTTCTAATATAAACTACTACCTACAATGATCTTTATTATATGTGAATGTTTTGTTTGTTAATCTGTGTAGAAAGATGGATGTAAATGTTTTAAACTGTTCTCATAAAATATTATTTACAGTTTCACATATTACAGTAATGCAAATGCGGATTATTCTTAATCTGAGTATTCTGCAAGAAAAACACCTACATAAAAACATTTTCACGTTTGTGAAACTGTTCGCCTTTAAACGCTGGTTTGTACGAGCACTATCTGTGTAACAACAGTGATGGTTGTAAATGTTCAATGATATTTGAGAAAAAAAAAAGGTGTAAAAATTAAATATTGCAGCTAAGTGAAAATAATTTCCAACCCTCAGATGAAGTAACACCTTGTATTCTGTATATTTATTGAGTTAATCTGCCCATGTTACTGAGTAGTTATATTACAAAAAATTCAAAATCAAGCATCATTGCTCGACACAAAAAAGGAAATCGGAACAGGCCTTTCAACTTTAAGTTGAAAAAGAAGGCAAAAGTTGTTTACAGTTCACATAAACAAAAGATGAACAAAACGGAAGAGAGTTAATAACGTTACTGTGAATAACACATGCGGTGTAATTCTCATGTCTTTTTTATTTGTCATATATTAAGTTCCTCTCTTTGGGTGTTCATTTCTTTTTCTCCTCATCTTTCTTGGTGTCCGGTTTAGAGCCTGTTTGGGAAGCCAGAGAGCCCATGGCGTTACGGATGGCCTCGTTGTTGGGGTCGACTCCAGGAAGGTTTTCCAGAACGCTCTGAAGGAACTCTGGATCCTGCATAACATCGTAGTCCTCTTCATCCTGGACACCGAAAAAGACATTATGTAATATTAACCACGCACTTTTCAAATCGGCTGAAAAGGAAATAAACAAAGAAAAGCTTAAGCGTACTTTAGCTTTACTGGAGTCGATGTCAGCTCCTGTGTCCATATCCTCTGCACCAAACTCTGCAAGAAAAATGGAACTGAAAAGTTAATGGAGTAGGAAAAATGGGATTTATGGATAATTGCGGTCATTTTTACCTGGGCATTATGGTGTGCTGATGTGTAAAAAAAACACATTTGGCACTTTGAACGGCTTCTAATATTTAACTATTGTCTAAAAGTATTGCATAATTAGGGGTTAGCTTCAGTTTAAAGAGCAAGACCATACCCTTACACTGCAAATAGAATAGTCTGTAAATGTGAACTGGAACAAACTACTCTTGGCAACTGTTTAGTAATTTATTACAAGTAAAATAACTATGTGCAAATGGGTCCACAGTCCACTTGGCAAAGATATTGTCTTAGAGTGCCAATACATACAAACCAATAACACTAATGTCAGCATCTTCTTCCGCTTCCTCCAACATGCCTTGAACATGATTTTATATTGTTGAAAATGATGTGATGCATACTGAATCTCAGCTTGTATTAGAGGTCAACAATTATCCAAACGGAGGAGAGAAAATTCAAAATCTGTGTTTAACCTGCTCCTTCTCCCTGCATGGACATCTGCAGAGCGTAGGCGATCTGTTCATCCTCTGTCATGCGACTGAAGTCTGGTAGAGCAGGTGTGGATGACTCTGTATGAGGAACTGACATCTTCAACAGGGCATCCTCCTCAGACTCTGCAGCAGAAAGAGAGAAAAGCACACCGTATGAACACACTCACGTCTGGAGCAGAAATTGGCATCTATGATAGCAAACCAGGTGGTTGGTTATATTTCTCACCATCTGCGGCAGGAGAGGGAATGCCAGCTTCAGCAGCCGATGCGACAGCAGCTCTGCGAGCTTCATCCTCTTGTCGCTGTCTCTGCTCCTCCATAGACACCCTCAGAGCCTAGAGAGGAGAGGACGATCTAATAAAGCACCAGGTAGCATGATGTCACACAAATACCCACAGAGAGATAAAAAAAGTGGTTTAGGCGCGGCCGGTGGCACAGTAGTTAAAGCAGCCGCCCCAGGTAAAGAGGCTGAAGGTCCTCGTGGCAGTGGCCGCGGGTTTGAGTCCGACCTGCCGCCCTTTGCTGCATGTCACCGCCTCTCTCTCTCACCCCATTTCCTGTCCGTCCTATCTACTAAAAGGCTTGAAAAACAGCCAAAAAAAAGAAAAATGTGGTATAGAGCTGAACAGCAATATGAATGATTAATCCATATGTTTTTAAAGGCAAAAAAAACAATTAACGATACAATTCTCACACGCACGCACTATAGTGACCACTGTAGCGTTTTCCCCCTGCTCTCTTACCAAGGCCAGCTCTGGGTCTGCGCTGGGATCCACTCCAAACTCAAAGTCACCAGCACCCAGGCCCAACACTGCACCTCCCTCTCCTGCCAGGATGGGTGAGGACAGGAGGGCATCAGCCAGACTGGGGCCTGGAGGAACTGTGACCAGGTGGGAACCTGCTCCTTCTTTGCCATTCAATGTGTTGATGAAGGCTGTCAGCTTCTCCGTGTTCATCTCCTGCAGGGATGAGAAAGCAGGTAAGCACATGGACCAGACAACAGCTTTGAGCAACCAAAAATACACACAATAGCATATTAGATGTTCAAGGTGGTGTGTGTGTGTGTGTGTGTGTGTGTGTGTGTGTGTGTGTGTGTGTGTGTGTGTGTGTGTGTGTGTGTGTGTGTTGTGTGTGTGTGTGTGTGTGTGTGTATGAGAGTAGCACTGATGGAAAAATACCTCCTCTCCAAAGTTAATGACGTCCACATTGACCTTTTCCTTCTTTAGACGCTTTGCCATTTTGACCAACTACAAGAAAATAAAAATACTTCAGTGACACAAACATAAATATATGTTCTATCAGGGGCCTGAAATGAAAAAGCATTACAGCTCATATCAGTCCAGAGTTTGCACTTTACTCAGCCATTTTATTCAGATAATTCAATACTCCTTTGTGAGGGAGGTTGCTGCTGTCTGCACATTTCCACTGATAATGTAAACAACTTGCAGAACTTTAGACTGCTAACATCACATCCAAAGAAAATCTAAAACAGTCTGATCTTGTAGTAATAGCAATATCAGCCAAACACACTGACATATGTTAGAACACAGCTCACCTCTTTTTCGTTGTCCTCCACTGGGCTGCCAACAAATGCAATAATGCGCATCTTGTGATTTTTGCCCTGTCTGTGCTTCAGCGCCAACTACAGAGACAAACATAGCAAATGAAATTAAAAGATACCTCGTGAACTTACAAAATACTTTTACATGACAAATAGGAAAATAGATCTTTTCTCTCCACAGACGTTAAGGAATGTAAAGCAGAAAAGGCACAGGTGTAACAGTTCATTAAAAAAAGAAAATCAACATTAACGATGCTACAAAACACACAGATGATGTCCTACCATCAGGTGTTTAATTATGCACATATTTTAGATCATAACTAGTTACGTTGGTAAACATGGAGACATTTCTTCTTCCCTAGCAAAAGTTATAGTGGGATACAAATTATTTCAGACTGTTTCGTGTGATTTTCAGTGTGACACAATGTATTCCCTCTTTAAAATGCATAATGTCCTACCATCAAGTGTTTCATGTTGCACATATTTCAGATCAGAAATAGTAAAGTTGGTAATATGGGGAAGTTTCTTCTTCCCTGGCAAAAGTCATAGGGAGATATAAATGATTTCAGACTGTATTTTCTGTGATTTGCCACAAAATGTATGCCCTCTCTAAAATACATTACCGCATGTAAAGCAGGAAAAGCACAGGTGTAATTAATAACATTAATGATGGCTGCATTGTATTTAGATCATGAGGCAGTTATTTGACTGACCGCTCCATATGTCTTAATGCTCCTAAAATTCCCTTCACACATCTTTTCCAGCTCCTCTATTGGTTTCCTGCAGGAGAAGAGTCATTGTGTAATGAAAGTCACAAACTCACATGTGCCACCCTGATGCCGGTGCAGAAGCTGATGTTTCCAATAGGCTGCACAGCATGCAGCTTGGACAGTATCCTGCCCGTGTCTGGAGTCAGTGTGGTCAGCACCTCACAGTTGCTGCGCAGGAAGATAACACTTGTGTCATTATATTAACATTTTTTTTAAAGTCGGTACACTCATACAATCACGCTGTCTTTTACTTTGCCATGGTGATGAGGCCCACGTTGTTTTCAGGATTGGTGCGGGTCTTTGAGTGACACACAATATTAACTGCATCCTGCTGAGCCTGCAGCCTTGTGGGCAGAAAGTCTCCATTGCGCATGTACTCACTGTTGTCCACACTAAAGAAAAATAAACAGCAGTGTTAAGAAAGAATACAATTTAAATTACACCAATTGGACAAATATTGATATAGGCCAAGGTATGACAATATAAATATGAATGTTACTAATAAGAACACTGTATAACAGAGGTCTTCAACAGGGGGTCTGGGACCGCCAGGGGGTCCTCAATGTCACTGTAGGGGGTCCACAAAATTGTTTGATAATATATAATTATATATATAAATACATTTGTGAAAAAATAAATAAATATATTACACAACCTTGATGATAGGCTTACTAACTCATAGGCAAGGTAGCCACTATGGTAGCCATGCACAGATACAATTGAGCTGAAGGATCCAATGTGCCTACCAAATCTGTGTTTAACATTAACATATGTATAAATATATCAATGTTAATGATGTTCATTGTAATTTCATGGTATTGTATGCACCATTAAAAAAAGCTGTGTGTATAGGCTTTAGGCTGCCCTAGCTGTTAGGCCCAATTTAATATGCAACTCAGTTAAATACAATATATGTAGTAGGAGTGCCTGCTTCGTCTCTCTTTCAGCTAAGGGGTGCTTAACCTAAAAAACATTAAAGATTCCTGCTGAATAACATGGAAAGGGAGCAGACACTTAAACATTAGTTCATCAGTCAATTAGTTGATCGACGGAGAATAACTCTGCAACAGTTTTCATAAAAGATTGATCAGAGAAGTGATTTATCAAGCAGAAATACCAAACCTTTACTGGATTCGGCTTCTCAAAAGTGAGGATTTGCTGCTTCATGTCGTATATTAAAGTCTAAGACTGTTGGTTGGACAAAACCAGCAATATGAACCGCTTCCTTTTGGGAAAATGTGATCAGCATTTATTGCTATTTTCTGACATTTTAAGTGTTTAAACGTAAACGTGTTGTAGCCCCAGTGAACACAATAACCTGAATTCATGCAATCTAATGGAAATGAATGCAATGGCCCTACAGTATTTGCTACCAATGAGAAACTGTAACATTGTTTGGCAACACAGGTTTTTCCATGTTGTGTACTCTCTGAATGCATCCAAAATTAAGAGACAGCGTCTATTTGTCACAACTCAGTAACGTGTTAGCCCACTGGTCAAATGAAGGCAACAGTGGAGCCCACTGAGCTGCATGTTTCCACAATGACAGCAGGTATTATTAGTTTTGAGAGCTAAAGCTAGCTAATGCTAACGCGTCAAACAAAGCCATTTCTATTCAACTTGAAGCGCCATATGGATGCTACGGTTACGTTTCATAAGGCAGCAACACCGACTTACACTGACTAGCGTTAGTAAACATATAAACATGTTAAATGTTCATAAAAGACTAAAAAGCCGAGTGTGAGCTGTGAGCTGGAGGCTAACGTTAGCTCGGTTGTGGAGTGACTCAGGCTCGAGCATCTTAAATCCCAAACAAAACTAAGAAATCTTTATAAATGTTTCAGACAAACGGCGTCAAAATACGCATGTTTAGTTCATCACACGACAGCTTGTTTTTTAATTACGTTAGCCTTCACAATTTTTAACTTTAAACATCGTTTCTCTTTCCTTACCAGACCATAGTACTTTCAAGCACCATCTTGATGTCTGTTGTTTTCTACGTCATCGTCAGGGGTTTATGGGTAATGGTGTTTTTTTTTAATAATTTAAATAAATCTAAAAAAATAATGATTTTTTTGGGGAAAAAATAATTTCATACAATGTTATTATATAATACAATGTTAAGATGGTGATTAATAACTATTATAAACATGGTGGGTTACAATAAGCTCTTAAAGTTTGGTTGAATATCAACTTTATAGATATTGCGACTTGCTGCTGCTCATGGAGGAATTGTTGGGTCTCTGTAAATCATAAATAAGTCACTGTGCTCTAGACTATAAGTACAACTATGTAAACATTGAATTGAATTGAACTATAACTACAGTAAGAACAGGGTCATGCCTATGTTCCCTGGGCTGTTTGTCTGTTATTATAAACTAACTTTGGAAGCGATTGGTAAGGGCTATTTTTGCAGTTTTAATTGCAAAAGAATGAAGAGAGAGTGATGTTTCTAATGCAGTTTGAACTGTAAAAAAAACTGTTCAGCCACTGTGGATCTGTCAAAATGCAAGAAATTTATCTTGTCAGCATATTTGAGGGTACAGGCTTTTGACGACACATTGACCCAGAAAAACAATCCTGACCATCTGACCAAGGGAAAAACAGGACCATCTTGTGATTGGATCCCACCAGCCTAAATTGGGCCAGGGGTGTAATGTGGTGGGACAACAGCCCCTTAGCAACTTTCTTAACCCCTACTTACAGCCCCTCTTGCTCTGACCACACCCATCTTTGAACTTAGCCTTCATTTTGATCTCAACTGTGTTTTGCACAGTTACAATGCCATTGCTTAAAAAAATCTGGTCGCAGACAGATTCGGGTTACAACACACACAGATGGAGAGGGATTTCATGTGTATCTTAAGCAAATATTTGTTTGCTGCTATATCAATGATCTGATTGTTGGGTAAACCTTTTTTTAGAATCTCAAAAGGGACAAAACTAAAAAGCACCTCTTTGAACAATGGGTTGTGCATGCATTGTGAAAAGAACAAAGCTTAAGACAGTGTATGTTTGTTCAATGAGAATCATAAGACACTTATAAAGGGGGTTGAGGACAAACATAAAAAGACATGTGCACCATCATGGTGTGCTCATGAGCAATATGTGCCCTGTGATAGAAATGAAAAAACACCTTCCTTCCTAGTGCAAATATTGAACATGTCCGTTTAGATATTGCATGCCTCATTATGCCCAAAGTGCAAGTTGTTTTCTAGCCTTAGATTGAGAAATAGTCTATAGTCCTCTATGATGAAAGCAAAACCAATAGCCTCTGAAATAAAAGCTGGTCAGACATCCTGAAAAAGGGGCTTCCAGCACAAGAAGCTAACACAGCCACAAGGTAAAGAAGACTCTACATCTTTAATGTAATCGTTTTTCAGATTCATTTTCAGGCTGGGTCATTTGATAGTTGCATATGATCATTTAGGTTTTGTTGATTTGTTTAAATGTACTGTCATAATACAAATAACCAATTTAATGAACTGATAGCCTATTTGCTCATTGGCTAATGGAAAAAATCAAAATTATTACCTTGAAAAAAGAGAACCAGCAGATGCGGCAATATTGAGTTGAAGTGATTGTATTGTACATAAAATGATTGAAAAAAAGAATTGGCTATTTCCATGGGTACTAAAATATTAACTTTTTCAAATCTCAGATGGAGAAACTCTTAGTTTTGATGGTGATGTTTGCAACATGCTGTGCAATACCCCAAGGTACGTCAACCTTTCTTTGATCAACAAAGGAGTAGCATTTGACTGATGTAATACAGACAAATACTTATTCCTGTTTCAATCACCGAACATTTTCATTAATTGTCAGTATTCTTCATTATTCTCCTCCTCTGAAAGAATTTTGATTTTCTGTGTGCAGATCTGTCAGGCAAAGTGTTTATCTTCCCCAAGGAAGGCAACATAGATCATGTGAAACTCCTGGCATCCAAAACCAAATTTGACTCTGTGACTGTCTGTCTCAGGTAAGTGGTAATCAGAAAGCTTTATTCGTAATAATGTCTGAAGAACTGTTTCTCACAGCTGGCACATCTGTTCAGATTCCAAACAGATCTCACCAGAAACTATGGGCTCTTATCTTTGGCTACTCCTACGCACAACAATGACTTTGTGCTCTTTAAGCCCGATTCAGGGAGTATCATGAGGGTGCATGCTCGCGATGGGGGCACAGACTTCCAGTCGCTGTCATTGGCTCCTAACCGCTGGCATGCTATGTGTGTCACCTGGCGCTCTGACAATGGGTTGGCTCAGCTGTGGTTGGACGGCAAGGCGACCATCAAGAGATTCATCAAAACTGGGCCCATTACTGGAGCACCTATCACCATCCTGGGCCAAGAGCAGGACACCTATGGCGGGGGGTTCGATGCAAGTCAATCATTCATTGGTATGATTACTAAATTCCATATGTGGGACTATGTCCTCCCTACCACTGAGATCAAACGCTATATGGAAGACAAACACTTCACTGCAGGCACTGTGTTCAACTGGAGAGCCCTGGATTTTCAACTCAAAGGGCAGGTCGTGGTAGAAGAGGAGGTTGAATTGATGTAACAGAATGTAAAAGAGTGAATTAATCACATGATATGTTTTCTAGATATAATTAAAATCTCCTTGACACTTCAAAAGGTGGTATTTTTTTGTTTTTAGACACACTATTATTCACAAAAACCTAGTAACAGTTGGATATTACACATTAACAAAGAGGGACTGAAACAAAGATTTAGAAAATATGTTTAATCCTTTAAAATCAGACATGAAAACATCACCACCACATAACAGAAACATGGCAGGAGGGACAGGCAGCACATATTGCATGAAAAGGCATTTCTGTGACTCCTATGTACATATACACATTTTATACAGAGTAAAAATATAGTAATTGAAGCATTGTAGGACAACCAGCAACGTTGGCTTGTAAGCCACGAGAAACATTCATGTAGAAAAAGCATGGGAGATTGACAACCCAGAATCTTCATGGAGCGAATATATCCATCATATCACAGTCTAAACATGAAATATAAAAAGTGAAATTGTCAAACAGTCCCCCTTCATTAGGCAATACACACTATAAAGTTCCAGACATCCTTCTGTCAGTATACATACAATCATCTAAAAAGGTACACAATACTACTTATGTCATTTCAGCCTGCACCAATCAATCATATTAATAAATATACTTCTTAGAGCTGAACGGTGGCAGATTGTGGTTCATATTGCATTACTTCAAATATACTGTAGTGTCTACACTGAGTGCTCCGCCCTTTAAGCACCATAATGTTGTTTCATTTGTGCCATGGTGTGGTACGTAACTCCGACAGAACTGGTCTACATCCAGCACAGTACCACCCATTAAAACAAAAATTACAACAAACATAAAAATACACTTGCCACAATGTCTTATCAGAGTTTTTCTAATGAGAATTAACCTGGAGTGTTTCCTTTGGTGGCTGTTTGACTCAAGCAACAAAGCATGACTTTAAACTGATCAATTTGAAAGAATCCATATTTTACATTTCAGCATCAGAAACAATTAATTTCAAGAACATCATCCCAAACTACTCAAAGGGATAAAGAATGGGTTCTAAAAGAGCTACCACAATTGTAGTAAATTGAACTTGACTTTTACAGGAATGTGGAGGTAAATCTTGAAATGTCTCAAACAATGAATGTTTGTCAGATACAGCTTGTGAAGCGTGAAATTATTTAGCAAAACAAACATCCAGTTTAACAAGAGTTCCTTTAAAAACACAGGTCAACCCAGTGTTATTACCTAGTACAACAGATCAGTCCGTGCAGGTATCGAGGAGTGTCTTATTTTATTTTCATGTTTAATGTACTGAACCCTGAACATTTGCAGGAACTCCCCACTCCTCTCTTTGGTGCCGTGACTGGCTTATACGACAAAAGACTCAGTCCTAAATCCTCAACTGTGCATTGATGAACATCCTTCCTTCTATATTCACAACTCACACTTCCCCCTTCTCCCTCTCTGCTGCATAGACCAAATGTGCCTACAAAACATAAACAGCAATTGCTTTAATGAGATGATGTCTAAGATCTTGAGTGTAGCTACAGTCACTTGGTAGTGATTCAAACTTCTGTATCAGAAATATTTCATGGAGGTTAAAACTCACTCTGTAGCTTGTTTAGTGCCCTAAACAACAACACACACATGAAAAAACAGTGAAAATAAAGCATAATTGTCATGAACAGCCGAGTAAAAGCGGAGTAAGACTACATTAATAAAAAAAATACAAATTGTAGCTTTAATATTGGTCCAGGAGTGAATGTGGGCAGGGGTCATTTCTGTAACCAGCAGAAATGAATAATAAAGAGACAGACATCCTCACTGTCTGATGTCGTGAGAGCTAAAATGATTAGCTGAGCTGATGAGCCACAGTGACTGAGCGCTTGACATACACATAACCAAAAAGGGATTGTACTAGTGTTTGCATTGAAATCGGAAATTCTTCTAAGCCCTGATTGTTGGTCCAGACATACAAATGGCAGTTTAATGATTGCGGCTGTAGTGATAAGGCAGGTTTCTCTGTGTGACTACACCACTAACCTTTAAAAAATGTCAGTTATATATCACACATGTTAGGGAAGGGACAATGCAAAGGCACAGACATGACAGATGAATGACAGCAGCTGGAAATTATTACTAATCTACTAGCTTAATACCATGTCATCATTTAACTAGCCAGCAATGCTGTCGACAGCTCTCCTCTCTGTATTCATTTATAGCACATGTGGTCACATCAGAGGGGGAGATTTTTCAGGGTTGTACAAATGTGGTTTGCTATGTTAATAAGACACATTCTATATAAGAAAAACATTGTAATGTACATTCAGCAGTGGCAAGATCTCGTTGGACCTTTACAGCACCACCGTGGCTTCCAGCAGAATAACTTATTACCAACTGGAAACAAAAATTACCATATAGATCTGGTTCAACCCATCCCTCCGCTGTTTCAAACAAATACTGTACATCCACAATCAGTAAAAAGAAATACATACATGATTGCAGAGCAGCACGTCTTGATTTGAACGTGGATTGTTGATGGCTCCGAGGCACCCCTGCTCACGAGGAGTGCCGAGGGGGAAATGGATGTGCGGTAACAGCAACACTTGAGTGTGAATCACGGAAACAGGCTTCGCCCTTCATGTGCTCTGAAGGGTTTGTGAGGTGCCTCCTGAAATGCTGTCTGTCTGTCTGTGCCATCTCACAATCGCTTCATGCTGCGAAAAAGTGGACACAACGACCGATTCTTCATGGATAATCTGACTGTGTTCACCATCCACCGGTGACTGGGGCATTGACTTTTAACAATATACAACTAATTATTTTGTTTATTATGTCATCGAAGCATCCTTCATGTTGCGACTGTGACGGAAAATCTTTGTTTAATCAATGTAATGCTGCCAGAGCAACTAAAGAGCTGCCAATTCAGGATCATAAGCGTTTTTTCCCTGGGTGTATATCAAAGACAATTGGGCTTTGGGAAGTCAACGGCCGGGAAAGCCAACGCCTAGCACACGCTGTCTTCTTCTTGATCTTCACACCGCTGCTTTCTTCATTGTCACAACCTCCACTGCACCTCGCTGCTTCATCCAGCGATCCCTTGTTTATACTGTGTAGGTGAGAAAAGAACGGAGGTGCAACGGAGGGTCCGTGGTGGATGGATAACTTTCACTCTCTTTATCCTTATGTCCGGCCACCTCGCCTCGTCCAGAAACTCCTCGTCTTCAGGAGGTCTGTTTTTTTTTTTTTTTACTGTGAAGATGAAACTAATGTTAATATCAAGGAAGGTTACCTCTAATACTGGCCGCTTCAACAATAGATTTATGAATAATCTTCAATTACGGATGTATAATTTCATCATTCAGACTTACAAAGCAGATGTTGGTTTCAGGGATTATGTCTGAGAGTGAAATAACATCTTCGTTTCCAGACAGGTTGCCTGAATTATCAATGGACCCTTCTGCCCCCAAACTGGAACAGAGAAAAGGTAATTAATACAAAACGACTAACACAAACAAGAAACAAATACAAACATTTCTCTGCCTGATGAGGCTGTGATTTTATGACCTATCACTGCCTTCTGTACCTGTAATGGTCAAGGTCTGTGTTTGCTGATTTGTGAACTTCCACCCCGACAGATCTACGGAGACAAGTCAGAGCACAGAAAATGAATATAAAATGTGAAATGCAAAGTGAGGTGGAATAAAAAAGGTCATGCATTATTATCTTGGTCATGCTTTACCGTAGGGGAGGAGAGGTGGAGGCAACTCCTGTGCTACCTAGTGATGAGGTGGACAGATTGGCCTCACAGTCAGCAGGGTTCTCCCCCAGAGGAGGGGTTCTTGGAACAAGATCCGGTCTGCCCGACTGCACGCCTGAGAACAAAGTATTAATAGAAAACACATTTCAACACCAGCATCTCCATGCTGAGCACATATATAAGTAGATCACATTAATGTCCTTATCGTTTTTCTTGTGATGTCTCAGTTCTTACCACTCTCTGCCTCTGATTCTGTGCTTCTAAAGTGACTGTGGTACACTAGTCTGGAGTCAACAGATGACTGCCCTGTTGCGTGGGAGAGGGGGGTGGGAGCTCCCAGGGTGGGGGCCCTCCTCAGACCTCCTTGACCTCCACTACGACTCTTCTTAGATGGTGATGGTTTTACTAAAGGTGATGCAGGGCATAAAAGTGGAAAAGATCAATACGGGCACCAAGACTTTTCACCTCTGGGATTTCTATGCTGTCAATAGGCCAGGCTATTAACTTTACATTTAGAAACACACACACATGAATACTTACGTGGGATTTTCTTGAACACTGTGTTGCACATGAATTGCTGGAAACGATCTGCATAGAAGCCAGGCCTATGAACTGAAACTGTGTCCTAATTTAGTAAAACAGAAACAGAGCCATTAGATACTCAAGTCTATATGCCATCAAAACTACAAACAGCAGTACTTTTGTTCAAAATTCTAATTTATCGAAGGTAATTCCTCTAAAAGGAAAAATGTGTCAATAATAATTAAATAAAATAGTCGCCACATAGTTTTCAGCTCGAATCAAAGACGGTACTCTGTTCCATTCTGCTCAGTTTCACAGCTTAACAATAATTTGTTTACCTTTATACAACATTTAGTGTGTAGGCTCTTACCCCATCATGGACCAAGGCCTTCCAAGAGTGCTCCAACTTCTTAATAAACCTAAATAATAAGACATAATAAAACTATTTACAAGAAGGTTATAAATGGGCAATGTAGGTGTGAAGCCTGCTCATGATTTAAGAATTAATGTTAACATGAGGAACGGATTTGGCTGTTCTTAACAAACCTGTAGGACTGAAGAATGTCAATGATGCCGATGTAGATCAGCAACCTATCTCCTTTAGTATTACGAGATGGAATACCGCCCATGCTGGAAGGACAAGGCCAGACAAATAATTGAATTGTCATGTACCCAGTCACAGATTAAACTACAAACGCTGATTCAGAGTCAGTAATAAGACTCACTGGTCTTCTGAATCCAATGCTCCCTTCCCTCGAGCCTCGCCCTGAATGGACTCCATGGCTGTACAGTAGAGACTTTTCTGTGCCTGTGGCCGCCGTTGATCTGGGGTCACAGCTCCCTCCGACCCACCACTGTCACCTGAGTTTCCCCCGCTACGCTCGCGATCTCGGCAGGCCTGGTCCATGTTGTGGATGCCCATCAATAGACTGTAATCCATGATCTTGAAACTCTGCAAGAGCTACATGAACATTGAAATTGAGTTGACATGAACACCAAAAGGTCTTGTGTCTTAACATTCACACGTACAGATTCATAGACAGTTATTCGTTATTTTGCTTGATTTGATGGTGGGCAGTAAAAGAGAAGTGGACGTGAAAGAGAGCTTTGAAAGTAAGACCGTTACACTATAAATATTCACATGTTTTGATTACTTACTACTTTACTTATATTAGGAAACAAATAATTCAGCATGACAACAAAACTGTTAGTCCTATATCAAATAAGGGCGCAATACATACAAGCCACGCAAACAGCAAATCATTCAGCAAGGATTAGCTTGCACAGTGGTAGACACACTGGACAAAGAGTGGTCATGATGATTGAGATACCAGAGAAGATAATAAATGAGTGTTGAGAAGTCAAATACCACAGTAATGTAAATTTAAGTGGACTGTGGTGAAGCAAAGTAGCACTGATCGCAAAGCAACCACAAAGACAGATTAGTCTTTAATGGAAAGAGATATATTAATGAATAAATTATATACAGCCTCTGTTATATACTTTGTTTGGCTTTCCCCAAGTCCAATAAATCAATATTATACACAAGATATTAACATTCGGAGTTAACTGCAATGATAAATGGCACCAGCCTCTTCCTTCATTTGGAAAGGCATCATCCCTCAAAGTAAACAAAGTATTAGTTTGCAGTGTCATGCAAGCTTGAGTCATATCAGCAACATTAGACTGTTGGTGTAAACAGCAGCGGTAGAGCTCAACACTAAGCGACAAACAACACGGTCCAACAATGCCGACTAATCGCTTTGGGAGTAACTAAAATTTACAGATGTCCTTGAAAAAAACAAAAAAACCCTCAGTTTAACAGCAGCCAAATGTGCCTACAAAACATAAACACCAGTTGCTTTAATGAGATGATGTCTACGATCTTGAGTGTGGCTACAGTCACTTGGTAATGATTCAAATTTATTTCTGTAACAGAAATATCTCATGGCAGTAAAGTCTCAGAACAGAACTTGCATTTTGTTTTTTAATGGCACCTGCGGCTTAGTTTGTCAGCTGTCTGCAGAATAACTCAGAAAAGTTCATTACAATTGTTAGTACCCCACAGAATAAAACATATCCACCATGTCATTGGTAAAAAAACTAACAAAAAAAAAACAAAACATTAAACCTTCCAGCATTAGTTTAGAGAGAGATATTTTGCTGATTTAAATAAATTGAGAACTGATTCCAGTGGAGAACCAGTAACAAGTTGTAATCGGATCTGGAATCGTATGCCTCCGAGCTTATCAATTCCTTTTATAAGTGCCGGCATGTTTTTCTGACAGCTGTGCATTGCAAAACAATAACATCAAACTCTGCTGGAGACTTGCAGCTACAATGAGCCACTGTGGAGAGGAAGAAACATTCCAACGATTTGCGTTATTATAACATTAGCGCCACCAGCAAAGCTTAGATTTTTTGAGGTGGAAACCTAAATAAAAAAGAAAGCTGTACAAATATTCTCTCATTTCATCTGCACTGTGTTCGACTTAGAGATAATAGAACATTTGCATTGATGCTGGAAACCAGTGAAGGCTGGTCTTATTTAGGATTTTAATACACTGACGCATATTTAACAATGCACACAAATGTGTCCTGTAATCCCATATGGGCTGTGAGGCTTGAAATAAATGACTCAAGTCAAATGAAAAACAAGTATTTATGTGACTCACCAAGCAGTCCCTCTGAATAGTCTTGCACAGGGCATTGTAGTTGTCCGCTTCCAGCAGGAGACCATCAGGCAAGTCCTGGATAAAGTCCAGATCTTTATGAATGGGAACAGCCTTTTCTCTCTCCTTAGGGGAAGCTCGTCTCTTATAGGTGGAGCCCTTCAGGTCGTATTTGAGATGCATGGGGATGATCCGAGGCAGGAGATTGTTCATCACAACAATACGGATATTCTTGCCCCCTGCCTGAACGCAATACAGCCCGTAGAACTTGGGTAGCAGGGTGCGCTTGTTTTGGTTTATGTTCTGGAGGAGGAATATGGGAAACAGATATATGAAACACTTTAAATTAGAAATTAATGATAAGAGCTCCCACTCGCTTAAGCCTCCTACTTCTCATGACAATTATAATTACTGCAATAATAATAATCACTCATATTGAACACACACTCCCGCTCTCTGTTTTATTTATTTTTAAGGCTCACCATGAAGTATCCAGGCAGGAGTTTCTGAAGGAACTCAGCCTCTTTGTGTTGAACAGTTTTGATGATGAACTCGTCATCACTGGAGACATAGAAGAGGGATCCGCTGGCCCCGGGGTTAGACAGCTCGATCAGCGGCTCGTTACACAGAGAATACTTTAGGGAGAGGAGGAGACGGCATTATTATCCAACAGAAGCAGACCAAACATGTTGGCATATACAGAGCTGTAATTTAGAAGAACCAGTGGTTTGCATCGAGTGACTTTTTCAAAGTAATTTTATTACAGAGACATGAAGTGATTTCTAGTCAATACTGTAGTCAATAGAGTCAATAGACTGTGAAAAATTTCAAAGTGCTGAAAAACAACCAGCAGAAAAAGTGTCCAGAGGGGAAAGAAATTCAAATGCAGTAAATAAACGTCACCAAAATGATTGCAGACAAAAAAAAACACTTAAGCTTTTAGCCTTGAAGTTGTACACCTAGGAAAGTTAGGAACAGTGACTGAAGCCATAATGACAGCAGTTCTTGTAAACATGGCGCGTGTGTGTGTGTGTGTGTGTGTTGTAAATACTAACCAGGTAGTCATCTGGCCGAATGCCAAAGAGTTCTCTGAAGTAACGAAAGGCAATAGGAGCGTACGTCTTAAAGCGAAAGTCACTGTAGTGGTGAGCAGGAGTCAGGTTACTGCCTTCACTGAAAACACATGAGAAAGGGGCCAAAGGCCATCAAACTACATGAACTCACAAACCACTAACTCACAATGTTGATTTAACTACAACTTCTGTTATCAACCTGGGGAAGAAGATGCTTTCGACCACCACAAAGTCCTGCATGAGAACGTCTCTCTCCGCCTTTTGGCTTAAGCTGCCAACTGTGTGGGTGATTCCCAACTGGATGGCACCTTTTAGGGCAGATGACGTGGTCTAGAGGGGTCAGAGAGAAAACCATAGTAAGCAGTGGAACAAACAATATTTTTCCCTTGTGCCTTCTTGCTTCACTCTCTATTGTTGGGATGTCTGGTCAGAGATATTTCCAGACTAATTTAAGAATATAGAAAACAAACTCCTTTTCCACTTTTGCTGCTCGGTGTCAAAAAACACTGGTGTCACTGACCCCCACCCTGTTCTAACCTTTTTATAGGTGGTCTCTCCTGTGGTGGTCTCAACCCCCCGGTGTCCGATGGTCTTCTTCATACTCTGAGTTGTGCCTGAAGAGCCAGGCATCTAAAAGGAGAGGGACAGGGAGAAACAAATTGAAATGCGATCTGGTGAGTTTGTTTGTGCTTCTGAACACAGAAGACAAAGAGCTCGCTGTACCTAAGCTTCAGGCCACATTTGATAAACATCTTCACATGACAACCTTCTCCTGACAAGTTGCTGAAATCTCAGCGAGGATCAAATTGTGTGGAGGAAGAAGGGAGTGATAACTGTCTCCTCTGTCTTTTTTTGGTCAATATTATTTAAAAAGTAATCCCAATCCCTTCTTTAAATATTCTTTTTTTGTTATCCTTGACAATATACATACACTCTCACACAATACAAGAATCATTTGACCACATGATTTTTTAGGCACTTCCACACAAAGTTAATAAACTGTCAGGGACTAATGTCTCTAATGACTAATGCAGAAGTATTTTCACAATTTAGTTAGGAGACTTCTGACGTCCTTACCTCTGCAGGGGCCATTTTCCGGATGCCACTGGTCCCTAAAGACAGAAAAACAAGTTAAATTGGGATTTCCATTTTGAGAAAGACACTAACTCTTGATAACATAAAGCCTTAAGGGGCCACTAGCTCCTTTGATCAGACATAACTTAATGAAACCCATGTAAATGTCAACCTATGCAGCATTAATTTGATGGCTGAAATAATCTTTAAAGGATATGAGCTGGCAGCTTTTAACATGGAAAAATGTATTAATGACTGTTTAAGAAACCCTCTGCTGGTTAATTAGCAGGGCTATTTCCAGCACTGGCTGATGACTATGAGGCCAATGATGAGCTAAGACCTAAATGTGGCCACAGTAACTAACTGCTGTCCTCGATACAACAGCTCTATGTGAACTGGAACTACTTCTCCCCTGCGCTGGCTGCTCTAGATTCATCCCTGATGACGTGTGTCTACATTCACAACCTCCTTTAGCAAAAAAAGACTACAAATATCTTTCTGTAACAGCTTACTTTTACTTTGCATTTATCATTTTCATTATCTCCAATATGCTAACAGTATAACTACATAATGTCTGTTAAATAAAGTAATTGAGCAAACTGGACCGATCAGCTCAGGAGCAGTATTTTGTAGGTAAGGTAAACAGTAACACAGGATGAAAGCTCAGGTCGGCACCAAGCACAGTGGACCTCTGGGTGTGTGTAAAATGCATTTGCTTGATAACCACAGATAAGAAGTGAAATTGTAATGCATAACCCAGACACATGGATCTTTCCTTCTGGGTAAGCATGATAACAACCACAGCACACGGTAGTTTTGTGAGAAAGGCACACAGTTGAAATAAAAGAAATACTAAACATCATTTCCTATGGCCTTACATAAACTTGCTGTTTAGATCTACAATCTCGCCCACTCTGCAAGCACCGCTAGCTTGTAACCAATGGCAACAGGTACTTCAATGCTGCAGTGCCACAGGTTAATATAGTATACAAAGGGATCTTGGGAAGATTATACAACTGTAGAAGCCATCCTGTGTGTAAAAAATGGAATTATATCAAGCAGATTCAATCCAGAAGATGCTTAGTAAGAGGACACTTTAACCCAAGGAAGGTGGGAGTGTTAGTAATAAGGCAGACTCACTGAATGCAATGCATCTGCTCTCAGTTAACAGGGACACAGGGCAATCCTCTGGGAAACAATATGCATCATTCTGCCCACATTCCCTCAACAGCGTACTATATCATCACTACTCATGCAGTTTCTGCTCACGCACACAGAAACACTCATGCACACCCATGCGTGTACCTCGCTGAAATGCTCTCCTCCAGAACTGAGTCCTAATATCTGTGGAGTAGGACATGGTCAGCCTAAACGGCTTCAGCTGGTAAATAAGCAACACTCAACATATTTACTGACTGTGTGGATGTGAGAAAATAGGTTTCATTTAAAACTAGAATGATTATTCAATCAATTAAATTAGAAAATTAATCATCTACTATTATATAACAGACAAATAATTAACATTTTCTGGTACAAGCTTCCTAAATTGGATAATTTGCTGCATACTTTCATCATATATGATAGTAAACGATACCTCTGGGTTTTGGACTGATGGTCAGATAAAACAAGGCAATGCCTGGGTACCCTGTTTCTCCTGCTATCTTATAGAAAATTGTTCATTGATTAATCAAGGAAATATTAGGAAATGAATCGACAATGAGAATAAAAATCAACCGCAGTCCTATTTCACCACGTGGCAATTTCTTTCAACAGTCAATGTTGAACTAGATAATGACACACTGTGCAGAAGATTCAGGGTAGGAATTACCCAACCCAACCCAATTACTTAAGAATGACTTTAGCTCGTCAGTGACAGCCCTTACGACAATAGGCTAACCATCTGTTCCTCTCTGTATACTAAACAACTCCCTGCCAGCCTTGTTAGCCTGCAGCATACACAAGGCAATAATATGGGACATGCACACTCTCCTAACATCATTTTCTGCCTATGAAGACTCCATAAACATACTGGTTCTTGTCCCAATGAGTAAACAAGGCCAATAAGGGCTAGTATACGGATACCGCATTATGTTACTGTCACTCAAACGGTGTGTGTGTTTCACTGAAAGCTGTATCTTGTATTTGTACACTCTCAGGCTCTCAGCCATGTGGGAGCCACAGCTTTTGAAGCCACTATTTTTATTCACTGATTCAGACTGGGCTGTTACCAAAGGGACAAGCAGCTCCTCTATACACAGGGAAGCTAATGGGTGACACACAACTAAATGGATTACCAAGATGCAACCACTCCATCATCTGTTCTGTCTAGAAAATAAGACACCTCTGAGAGCACTTTAACTGCCCACCACCCATCTGTTTGAAAGACTGGTTCGTCATGAGCGATTCTTCAGACACAGATCTGAATAAGCCAGGATGAGAATTGGCTTTAATGTCCAAGTACACACATGAAAGACACAGAGGTAGACATACAGCTAAAAACAAGGATAACAAAATGAACAAAAGTAAACAGACATTGGACTACTAGTACAGATTTAAATATATGTATAAAAAAGAACCACAGGACTATGAAATTGTTAACATAATGACAACAGTGCAATGGTGCAGAGTGCAAGGGGTAGATATTAATGTTACAGGTTGCTTTGTAGGGACTAATGGATATTAACTGTTCATCCTGGGGAAAGTAAAGCTCTTACACAAAACATTTCATCAGCTAAACACGGATAGCAGAATTAACTTAATGAACTAATGAGTTACACGTTATATTAAGGTCACTCCGTACACACCCTGCTTTGTGTAAATCCTGATCATGGTGTGTTACATTAAGGCATCTGCACATTTCATATTAATACGTTTTATATCTTACTGTGTTTTCTAAGTGTATATTTATATATTTTTCTGCGACCGCTAAAACCAAAACCACCAGGTCAAAATTACTGGTATGTAATCTGTTTACATACTTGGCAACAAAGTTGATTCTGATTAAGCCCGTTCATTCATTGATTATGGATGACAAGACTGTGTCATTAAAAAATGTAGGAAATCAATCATTTCAGTGTTTGTTTTGATAATTACTTCACCTCGTCTGTTAAACTTTGGAAAAGTAACCCTAACTGATGAAAATGGATTTGCATGCTAGCTTTACTAAAAAAAACTGAACAGAAAGGGAGGAAAAGGAGGGGTGTAACAGGCGAGGAGGGCTAGCGGATAACGGTAATTTCCCATTAGATGGACCGACCCGTTTGAAACAGCAGCCTAGCTTGTCCCATACATACACTATCCAATGGTCAGTTATTAAAACCACATATTCTAACTCACTAGCACACAAAAACCGTATTGTTAACAAAATTGCAGGCTTGATAAACAAAACACACCCATTTGAGCCAACGTGGTCCCCGGGAATTATTTCTTTACATGTCATTAATCCCAATAAATAATTCGATATAAATACAAGCGGCTTGCTAACTAAAGCCTCGCGTAATTAGCATCAAATTAGCCACTGCTTGGTTCATTTGTTAGGTTGAAAGCCTCCATGCTAACTAAGCTAGCTGGCTAACCGGGGGACGAGAGAAAAGCCCCAGCCTCCCCGCGTCATACCGTTATCATCGCTACAAAATGTTACACAGTTCTGTTTATATGTTCGTTTTAAGACAACAAAAGGAGGAAGATGTATCAACCAAGATACCTGTCGGGGCTGTTGATCCCGAGTCTGCTGTTCCAGCAGTCGCCATTACGGTTTGACTGTTCTCATCCCCGACACCGCCGACAGTTGGGTTCTCGGCACAGACGGTTCTTGGTTCTTCTGATGCTCGTGTCGCAGCAGCGCCACAGCGCCCCCAGTGGACGGAACTGGAACCGCTTCAGTTTTAAGTTGCGTCAAGTTCCAGCAATAAATAAATGCACAAATAAATACATAAATAAATAAATGCACAAATAAATACAGAAATAAATGAATAAATAAATGCATAAATAAAGGTACAAATAAATACAGAAATAAATAAATAAATAAATGCACAAATAAATACAGAAATAAATAAATAAATGCATAAATAAAGGTATAAATAAATATAATAAAAAAAATACAGACATAAATGAAAAAAATAATGTGGATATAAATAATAAATAAATGCATGAGTAAATTAATAGATTCATGTATAAATAAATAAATAAAATAATGAAAAATGAATAAATAAATGCATA
The DNA here is from genome assembly GCF_963691815.1 of Echiichthys vipera. Classification (NCBI taxonomy): domain Eukaryota; kingdom Metazoa; phylum Chordata; class Actinopteri; order Perciformes; family Trachinidae; genus Echiichthys; species Echiichthys vipera. The sequence continues at coordinate 14,196,049 of NC_139833.1, forward strand.
AATAAATGTGTACATAAATAAATTAATACATAAACGAATAAATACATGGATGAGTAAATGAATAGATAAATGTATAAATACATTGAGGAATTAATTAATTAATTGATCCCTAATTAATTATTAATTAATTAATTAATACAGAAATAAATAAATAAATACATTCATGAATAAAGGTACAAATAAATAAATAAATGCATGAGTAAATTAATAGATTAATGTATAAATAAATTGAGGAATTAATTAATTAATTAATTAATTAATACAGAAATAAATGAATAAATAAATGCATAAATAAAGGTACAAATAAATAAATAAATGCATGAGTAAATTTATAGATTCATGTATAAATAAATAAATAAAATAATAAAAAATGAATAAATAAATGCATGAATAAATGTATACAAAAATAAATTAATACATAAACTAATAAATACATGCATGAGTAAATTAATAGATAAATGTATAAATAAATTGTATAAATTAATTAATTAATTAATACAGAAATAAATGAATAAATAAATGCATAAATAAAGGTACAAATAAATAAATAAATGAATAAATGTATGAGTAAACTAATAAAGTGTATAAATAAATAAATAAAATAATAACTAAATGCATGAGAAAATAAATAGATATATGTATGAATAAATAAAATAATAACTAAATAAATACAGGAATAAATGAATACATAAATGTATAAAAGAGGTATAAGTAAATAAAATAATACTAAATTCATGAGTAAATGAATAGATAAATGTATAAATAAATAAAATAATAAATAAAAAGAGAAATAAATGAATAAATAAATGCATACATAAAGGTATAAATAAATGAATAAAATAATAAATAAATGCATGAGTAAATGAATAGATATATGTATAAATAAATAAATACAATAATAAATAATGTATAAATAGATGGATACATAAATACAGAAACAAATGTATGAATAAATGCATAAGAAAGGTATAAATACAATTAGAAATAGATTTGTGAGTAAATGAATAAATAAATGTATAAATACATGAATACATAAATGAATAAATAAAGGCTTTAAATGTATTTCTACACTTGTGTTCACCTATATTTATTTCTGTGTCCATATGTTAATGAGGTAGGATGTCCCATTTATTTGTGTATTTATTTATTCAATTTCAATTCAATTCAATTCAATTTTATTTATAGTGTCAAATCATAACAAAAGTTATCTCAGGACACTTTACAGAGTAGGTAAAGACCACACTCAATGACTTATTTATGATTTACATAGACCCAACAATTCCTCTGTTGAGTACAGTGGCAACGAAAACCTTCCCATAACAGGCAGGAACGTCAGACAGACCCAGCTCTGTGGAGGACGGCCATCTGTCCTGACCGGTTGTGGAGGAAGAAAAGGAGAGAGAAAGAGAGAAAAGACACACAGATGGACAGAGAGAGACAGACAGACACACTTCCAGAGATGCAAGCAAAGCCTAACAGTAACTATAATATATAATAATATAATATTATTCATTCATTTATTTCAGCACTTATTCATGTATTCATTTATTCCTATATTTATTAATACATTTATTTATGCATGTATTTATTGAGACCTAAGTCATGTTTAGTCCACCATATAAAAGTATAGAATAACATCAAATAAATATCAAACTTAATTTAATTGTTATTATTTACACTGTGATATGTTTTAGTCATATTATTATTGATCTTACCGAGTTGGATTGTGATTTCCAATGTGTTTTTCCTGTTATGCCTGTTTTATGCTCAAACACATGTGTTGTGTTGTGTTGCATGTTATGCATAGCTTGCATCTTTTTATTTTAGTCTTTGCATGACCATGTCCATGTTGGACTGAATCTGTTATGTAGCTGTTGTTAATGACAGAGTAAAATATCAGCTAACCAAATCATTGAATTAGGTTTATAAGGGTTGTATAATGCCCATCAGCAGGTTTGGCAAGAAGGTTCATTTTTTAATATAGTGTCCCAAGGCAGACATTAAAACGCTTCCTAGAAATCTGATTAAATAATCCTGTGTAGCAACATTAAGAAGAACACAAAATTTAAACGTGAATGAATAATACTATGAATGACAATTAAAAAGAATACATAAGCTAAATCATGGCTTGTTTTACAACATGTGAAAATTTGTCCAAGGGATTAACTACGACATCTTTCAATATCTTTCTAAAAGTTGCCCTCCACCACATATTTTTTAAATTTACATTTTGTTGCCAAACAGTCCTTGTCATCTTGAGGTTTTATTAAACGTCATCTCATTCAACTAATTGTTCCAGGCACACATGTAAGAAGACAGTAAACCACAAGAAAGGTACGTTAATCGCTTTTATTATAACTGTTGTAGATATAATCTTAACCAAAAAAACCCATAAAGAGTAAAACTGATCTTGCAGCCCCAAATGAATCAATAAAATGCATTCATGATCAAATATGTAAAGAGCAGCCTATAAAAAAAATAGTGGTGCAGTGACACAGAAAACAGTTTTACAAACTAAGAAATAACAATATTTGTTTCTTTATTCTTGTGATAACTAAGCTTTTCATGTGATCTGACTTTGGTCCATATTTTCTTACAGACCTCTAAAAGTTCCCGTTGAGTGATCACCTCTGCTGCTAGCTTGCTGCTTCCCTAAATGGCCCGGTGCCACTCGTGTCAGCAGCAAAAGGTCATGAATGTTTAGGAGTGAGGGCACCTTTTCTTCTTCTTTTGGCCTAAGGCGGTGGTTGCTTTGGAGATGGCATTCATCATAATTTTGGAGAAACACTGTTGGGACTCTGGTGAAGACATCTGGCAACAGCGACGGACAGGTGGAGAAGGAGCCTTCTTTATTGAACATATCTCTGGCACTATCTCAAGCTGATTTTATGGAGAGAACAAGATGACAAACACATGAGAAATAGCCTTAGGAAATCAGAATTTTGGGGTTAATAGCTCCTAATTTCTGATTTGTCCTGCTAGATTTAGTACAGACTCACTTCCCGTTTTTTACTCACCTTTTGCTGAAAACAAACAGTCTTGTCTTGTTCAGACAGGGGGCAGCATTCGTTCACAAAGCTCTTGAGAGGAAAACCAACAGGGAACCTGAAGCAAAGCGACATTGTTACTATGTCTAGCTTCACATTGTGCATACAGGAAATGTATCAAAATGAAAACAGAAAGACAAGAAAATTTGTACCAATGCTAACAACAAAAAACATGAGAGAGAAAGAGAACGATGAAGACGGACAGAAAAACATATCAAAGGCCAAATGTAGGAAGGACAGTCTTACTTCTTCTTGATGATCTTGTAAGTGTCACATATTTTGTAAAGTGAGAGCTCTTCAGTGACGGAGGTCACATTATAATGTGGATCAGGGGAAATGGTTTGGAAACAGTTGTGTCGATCATTTGCTGTGACACCTGAACAACAGTGGAAACCCTCCTCTTTACCATTCTCACCCTCGCAATATTTGTCAATCTCCTGGCGCCACTAAAATACGAGAGGTAAATGGGAAGGAAAAAACACGACTGGGTTTAGTAAAATATTTATGTGTGTAGGTTGTTGTTGTTTGTTTTTTTTTGCTTTACCTTCAGATCGGCACAGTTGAGCACACCCTTCTTCTTTTTGCAGCACTGTTTGAATCCCTTTTCAATACGATTAATGGTCTTTGCCTGCCGAGCCAGCCTTTCATGGCCTGGACCTTGCATGCAGTTGATTTTATAGCGGGGGCGCAGCTTCTGGTCTCGACACAGGGATTCAATGGTGTCAGCGGTGGGTTTTCCAGGAGGAAAGCTGATGTCAACTTTCAGGGATGCAGAAGGTTTCTTCTCATTCTTTCTTCTGTTTCCTTTGACACTGTACGGAGTCATAACTTTCCTGTAAAGTATGAGGCAAAAGGTCAGAGCCCGACGTGACCTTCTTCACCCTCTAGGATGCTAAAATGAAGGAACTGTATTTTGCAATGGGATGATCTCTATGATTTCTCTTCAAAATCACCTTCTTTCTTTTGTCTTAAAGGTTAAGGTTGGTGTTACTCTATATTTGTTTTATGTGAGCCTTAGAACTTATGGATCAAACTGGACATCCTGGATTATATTTTATTGTCTCATTGAAGAACCAGAATATTTTCTGATTTCCCTACCCTGTCTCTGTCAGTCCCAGTTCGAACTGGAGATGTAAATCCTTAAATTTTTATATATACATATATTGTATAATATAATATGTATAAACATAAAAACATATTTTGTCGTAATTCAAAGAAAAGTAAAAAAGTGAACTTAGAGGGACTATTTTCAGCAGCGCATTAAAATGAATAGACATTTGGTGTTGTCGTGTGTTTTTTCAGCACCAGGACAATGTATGCTGGACTGACTCAAAATAAACTAGTGTCAGTGTTTATTGAAATGAAGGTACATGTCACAGTGCAAAAATGTTTCCACATAATTGTCTTTTCATGGGGTCTATTGACCATGAGAAAAATATAGAATATTGCATAACATATTATTCAAGGCATTGGCAGCTTTTCAAAATATTAAAAGTTGAAACTGATTTCTGATTCATCCTGCATAAGAGCATAGATGTTTAGTCCCATTAGGCAACTGCTGGGTGGACCTAACCCATTTCATTACTCTTGAATTTCATTGATTTTCAATAGCATAGAGTAACTGTGATGCTACTTAACTAAGACTTGGTTGATAATATCAACATTTTTATTTATCAGTTACCATGCATACCTCTCGCAAGAGCTGGGGTCAAAGCTGAAGTTGGCGGTAGAGGGAAGCGGTGGCACCGGCAGCTCCAATGTTGCCTTGTAGTTCGGGTTTGGAGCGTCGCTGTGGAAGCAGTTTAGCCTGTCGATTCCTACCTTACTACAGCAGCCATACTGGCGATCCTTCACTGATGAGTCCTCCTGACAGAAGGATTTGACTGACAGCTTCCACTGTAGATGGCACAGAACAATAACACAGACAGTCAGTGCACTGTATGCATTAAATCCTTTAATACTGACATGAACGCATGCTGAGGTTGTATGTTGAGTGAATGGCACACCCACAAAAGAAATTATGAAGAGTGTCTTACTGTAAGACACACTTAACCGAAACTGAAAAACAACCATGGTAAGTGGAGGGTGATGAGATTAAGATTCTGCTTTATTCCCTGAAGAATTTGAGACAGGTTTGCTGCTTGTCTTCAGACAGATCCACTGCTTCTCATGCCAAGGCCTGTCTGTTATGTCAGGCTGGGTTGCATATAATGTGCTGATCCACGGGAAGCGCCCAGGGCCTTCAACTTTGTTTAAAAAAATGCAGGAGCCATCATCTCAGCAATGTGGGGAATGTTTCATGCCCTTTTCATGTTTGGGATTTTACAAAAACATGCACAAAAAGGATGTTTGGTTTGACTTTATGATACTAAGCCTGCTCCTTTACTTCAGGAAATAAAATGATTTCAGTTTAAAGTTACAAAAGTTGGTGATGAATACGACATCTATGAGAGCCTCCATGTGAGTTAATAACTTGATAACCAATATCTTGGTTTCAATCATAATGATTTGGGACCAAATTTTATCCCAACAGTGCATCTCATTATGTTTTTCATCAAGCTTCTTGAGAAAGTAATGGAAACTAATGAGAAGATGAAGCCAAACATAATCAACAAAGCGGAATAGAGCAAGAGCAGCAGGATAAGAGCAAGCAGACACAGGGTGTCACATTATTATTTTATACTTATACAGAGGAAAGAAATAGCTGAATCAGCCATTGTGCAAACTTGCCGCCTGTGTGGCGCAACACAGCGTCACTTCCCTCTCCCACGTCTGGTTCCCTTTGCAGCATTCACTAAACCAGGACTCTGCTTTATTGACAGCTCTGGCCCTTCGCTTCAGCTGGCCAAAACCAGAGTCAGGAAAGTAGGAGTCTGGGTAGCGGGGACGAAGATCTCCGTGGAGACAGATGGCTTGGAGATTATCAGAGTTTGGTTGGCCGAGTGGGAACTGAACGGGATAGTCCATCATGGGAGGACCACCAATGGAACGGGGCCCAAAACTTGGTCGACCTTAGAGGAAAAGACAGGAATCATACTGTTATTTGATTCACACTTTTACAGCAGTAGGTATTACAGATGAAGTTAAAGAAAGAGGAAAATAAATACGAACGTCCTCTAGGTGTCAAAACTCTTGGCCTGGAACCACCTGACAGGATAAAGGCTGTATTGTTATTATTATATATACATGATAGATAGATAGATAGATAGATAGATAGATAGATAGATAGATAGATAGATAGATAGATAGATAGATAGATAGATAGATAGATAGATAGATAGATAGATAGATAGATAGATAGATAGATAGATAGATTGATAGATAGATAGATGGCTAGATGGATGGATAGATGGATAGATGGATAGATGGATAGATGGATAGATAGATAGATAGATAGATAGACAGATAGATAGATAGCAGCGTACCTCTCTCACTCATGGTATCAAACTGTTCTGGTGGAGATTCCATTACTTGCTCTACGGGGAACTCTATAAAAACAGAAAAAAAAACAGAAACAAAAGATAATGCTACAACACTTATGGATGGATGATTCATTAGTGGCCAGAATAAAGCAAGCATGCAGACAAATCTGAGCAGCCAAAGTGAAAAAAATTTCAAGTGGACATGCAGCTATGTAGTTGTCATGTCAAAACAAGGTCATAACAAAAGACGAAAAGTACCCTTGGGATCGAAAAGATCTGTCAAGTCCGCCTCTTTCTGCAACATGAAGGGATCTGGTTGTTGCATCTCTGAAAGACACATGGATTTTTAAAACAACTATTCACAAAAAAGAATATTGACAGAGAGACAGAAATATTTGTGTTTGATATGTTCTATACTTGAACATGACCTACTGTACGTCAACTATAGTCATGTATAACCTAAAATCTTATCCTAACCTCAAACTAAACTTAAAGAGGATCTGTAGAGATTCACTCCAGAGCCACAGAAGACATCAAAGGTTAAATGGTTCTCTTCGTGACAAGCAAACTGAACTTCACACGTAAAATTAAAAAAGAACTAGAACGTCTCCTAACCCTTAAACTAGACTCTTGAAGTAGAGAGCGCTGGCCAAATGCCAGACTGTGAACATCAGAGATCCTAATTGGTGCTTGCAGAGATACTGCACTAACATGTGAACACACGCACCTTGCATGATTTTGTCAATGTCAAAGGTGACATCACGCTGCTCCATGTTGCGCTCATCTGGAAAAATGTACACACAAAGAGCAAGAAAGCAGTTGACAAAGTTATGCAACTCTTTATGCACTAATTAGATCAGGCAGCAGTGGAGGAGGTATTTCAGTACCACAGCGTAAAAATACTACATTAGAAATAAAAGTCTTGAATCTAAAACATGTTTTAAAATGTTGTAAAGATCAGAAGTGTTTTCAAAAAAATTCCCACGCGATGTGACGTATGTAAGAACTCATTGAATATTACACAATATAATATTACTTGTTTTAATTTTGTTCCCAGTTGGTGTGGTGCTAATTGCGTTATATCTAAAATATTGAATCACAGTGCATCATACTCTATTACCTCATGTGCAAAATCTTAATCTGCAAAGTAGATATAGTAAAATAAAGTATTACTTATTTTACTAAATAAATGTAGTGAAGCAGAAGTACCATAGATAGAAGCATTGAAGTTAAGAATGAGTACCTGAAAGTTAGGTAAGTAGTTACATTCTACCACAGGAGACACCACAACAGACATGTATAACCTATATGAAAGTCCCCCCTGTTTGCAACAAGATTAACGTCAGCAGGTCTACGGGCGAAATAAACGCAAATACAGCAGCTCACACGAACAAAAATGGAGTCAGCCAAGAAGCAAACAAAACCATTTCAACAACAACAACAACAACAACAACAACAACAACAAACAGAATAGGGGAATTAACAGGATACCAACCACTGGATGCTGAACACAGCAAAACCAAGACACATGCTGTGAAGCAGACTGGATCCCAAGACGACCCCATTGCACACTCTGAAGCGTCTGTCCTGAACTGTTTGTCCCGCTGCCGATAGTCCCGACTCCTGGCACAGCGAGCAGAGGCCGCCCAGGGAAACACGCACCGCGGGGCAGCGCACAGACGGGCCCGGTAATTGGTCCAACAGAGGCTGCCGCGCTGTCCGTCTGTGGGAGCGAAATACCGCAAACACTTTTTATGGTTGTTGAGAAGTTTCAGCCGAGGGGGGATGAGGCGGAGAGAGGAAACGAGGGAGGGAAGGAAGTTTTTTCAACGTGACTCATGTGATCCGTTCAGATCCATCCAGGCGGCTGTGCTGTTGTGTGGGAAAGGCATGTTAAAGGCATGTTAAAGGCATGTGTGAACATGATTCTTCTATACATTTTTCTTTTTCTTAGTTCAGGCTGGCTGTTGAGCAATTAACTCGTCACTCATTGACGGGCCATAAAGCCCAGCCCAACTAATTATCAAGTTATTATTTGACTAATTGTAGCCTTTACGATTTTGCCCAAGTGAAAATCGTAAAAAGTTAACTATGATGATGATGATGATGATGATGATTACTTATATATAATGTGGAAATAATAATAAATATGTCTTATGAAATAGACACATCAGTAAATATTTAGTAAATAAAAAATATATAAATTCAATATGTTTTATTTCAAATTTGGGAATTCCCTTTTAACAAATGTGAATGCCTTTGTGTAATTGAAAATTGTTTTTTTTTTAATTATTTATCTCAAAGATCTTCAACAGGGGGCCCGGGACCCCCAGGGGGTAATAAAAAATGAATAAATAAATTTACACAACCTCGATGATAGGCTTACTGGCTCATAGGCACTTAGGTAGCCATGCACAGATACAATTGAGCTGAAGGATTCAATGCATCTTCCAAATGTATGTTTAACATTAACCTTGACGTATAAATATATGAATATGTTAATAATGATTACTGTGTTATATCTTAGTATTGTATGCACCATAAAAAGCTGTGTGTATAGGCTTTAGGCCACCTCAGATGTTGGGAAAGTATTTATAGTAGGGGGTCCCTGCTTCGTCGCTCTTTAAGCTGAGGGTTGCTTGGCCTAAAAAACGTTGAAGACCCCTGATCAAATTAATAAAACTGCCATTTAGCAATCAGATGTTTACTTGGGCTCAATGCCTTTACATGGACATGGACACACACTTGGACCACAGATCCTGCGTCTGAATAAATGATTGATTTCATTTTTTTTCAAATTCTTTCACACACATTCTTTCTTAAAGGGGTAACTCTAGCAATTCTGTGTGTTTGTGGTAAGTTTGGTGAAGTAAATAGTTAGATTTACAAATTAAAAAAAAGTATAGTTGTAGTCAAAACAGCAGAACATTATATATCTTGTCAAGTAGTCCTATAGGTCAAGAAAAAACAAGATCCCACATTTCCCATAATGCAAAACAGTAGTGTATTTTGTGAGACCCTGTCTGTCTGGTGAGACCCTCAGAAAGGAAGTCTGGTAGGGTCTCACCAGACAGACAGGCCCTGTTTGTAGCGCAGACTTTCTTCCAAAACAAATGGCCCGGGGAGGTTTAGTTTTTTTAGTCTTTAGACTTTAAACTTGATGTGTAAAATCAGTGGAGTACACTTTAAATAACTTGACAACATACATTTTTGATAAATGGATTTAGTTTTGTAGGAAAACAGTGAAAAAACAAATCCAATAGGATATGGTTTTAAATAGTTTACAAAAAGAAAGGATGAATCAGAAGTGATCTGAATTTTGTCCAGCTCACCCACTGCGTTTGTGAAATATTGTTTACTTGTTGAGAGCGATATTAAAGCTCTTAAATTCCTTGTTATCTCACACTGAGTTTGAGTCCAGGGTTACCGCGGCCTCACAGATTCCAGTCTCAAAACACTGACTGTGACCTCTTCACAATCCCTCCCACTACATTCTCATAAAAAAAAAGCCTAAATCAGACCAAAGAAGAACTCCCTGTGCTGATCTAAACTGTAATTTAATGAGTTTCCACAGTTTTCTCCCTATAGGCAGCATGGATTATCCTGCCTTTGCTGCTCTGTCCACATCTCTCTCCCATCAGGATCAAAGTTTTTAGTTGGTGGTGGTGAGTGATGGGAGTCTGTAAACTGTACAGAAGTGATTGTCCCAGGCAGAAAATCCCCCGAGAGGTAAAAGCTAAGAGTGGCAAATAAACCCAGAGAGGGTTATGATGCACTCCCTCATACTCACAGTGGAAAAAGTGGTCTGGGGTTTGTCTTCAAGGTATTAAAACAATTGGATGCAACACATCTAGCTTCCTTAAAGACTGCTTCTAGCTTTTGCCTTCGTTTTTCAGCAGTAAAACTCACTTTTATTGCTTGATAACATTTAACAGACCCAGAACAGCAAACGTATCTCAGCACATGAGAGAGAAAGAAGAAGAAGAAACCACAGGAGAGGAAATTAAAACAAGGATTACAGCTGCTACCAGTGGGAAAATGGCAATTAAATAAACAGAAAGTTGTGCTGTGGTTGTTTTCTATCAACATGAGAGAAAGAACGTCACAACAAGAATTGTTTACTTAATGTCTTTCCAAACCAAACTGAAAAATGAAAACAAAAATCACTGCATGTAGAAAGTTGCTTTAAGCAGCTATAAACAGCTTTCTAACATGACTCGAGGTACATTTGACATGGGTTCTTTGTGGCTTTTCATAAGACAATGTTGTATTTACCACATCCAATTGACTCACATTCTTTTTATTTGCCGTCTCTTGACTTGGTTAGCAACAGTTTTTGTCTATGACAACCTGATAACAACTTTCCACTGCCAGAGTCTGGTAAAGGGTCACCCGCAATGACTAATATTCCTTTGTGTGCTGCAGCAGTGACTACAGTATGATGCAGGGACGATGCCTGGATGCTCTTAAATACGCTGCTGGGAATGATAAATCATGTTGATCACTTCAGAGCCATGTCCGCTATGAATAAACTGAGTTTTGTTGAGTTTTTCTTATCATACCATAACAGGATCTTTTTTTGTTGCATGTCTTACACAACTGTTTATATCACACAGTTTAAAAAAAAAAAAAGACAAATAGATTGTCCACATCTGGTTGGCGTCAGCCTCAGCAGTTTATTATAAGATTTACATGGAACTATCTTCATTATAATCTCAGCCGTTCCAGGAACAGAGAGGACTACATCCGGACATACAGTACTTAATGCTGAAACCTCTCATCATTTTCTCTTTGCTCGTGGCTTTATTTGAAGATATGTGAAGAAAACAAAACATATGCAAGTTAATCTGAAGGGGAAAACAGGAATAATTTGCACACAGAGGAAGAGACTTCTACTGGATCGCTCACATTTAAACATTTAATAGAATTTCTACATTTAATGCAACATCTTTTCAAATCTCAAAAAGATATAAAAGCCTGCAAGGATTCATTTAAACACAAAGGATAACACTTTAGAGGTACTGCTGCTTTGTAGGTCAATCTGTGACAACATCGACCTGAGGAGAGACATTTCTCTGCAGACACACAGATACAAAGAGGCAGGTTGTCTCTTGTTTTCTGGATGTGTTTAACGCTGAATATGTAATTGAAATAAACCAATATTTTGTGTTTTGTAGTCTTTTAGTCAAGCAATAGATAAACTTCAAATATTATATGTAATATGTGATGTAGGTGCAGCCTATTTTGTAGGCCCCTGAAAGAGCCCCTCTGGCTGTCTCTCTGGACCAGCAACGATAAATGCACAAAAATAAAACTTCTTCAGCTTCCCTATGTGCACGACTGTATCCCTGAGTCTCATTTGGGACACACTGAGCATAAGAATAGACAGTGTAGAACTGAATTGTGTAAAGTGAAACTGGGTCAACATCTGTAACAGTATTGTTGAATTCCATGTGCAAATTGATGATGACTGATTGCTTAATGTTGATATTTTGCTCCTGAAAGGTGATGTCACATTATAATAAGCTTCTTGTTTTTTTGGCTCTGCCTGCACATTTGGTGTTACAAAAAAAGTTGAATTCCCCAAAAGGGATAAATACAGTATACATTATTATTATTAACTTGCTAGAATTTTCTTCAACAGCATATATATATAATATACCGATGGCTTTCACTTTTCAAGCTACAAACTCCCATTTTAATTCTACAGGAGGTCAGTGTTTCAGACTGATAGATTTTGGGTGGACTACAACTTTACCGGTTCAGTTCACAGCGGTCCTGCCTCTTTGAATCTCTATGTCTGAATGCACTGTGACACATAGTAACTGTAAATCACATCAGCACATCCTGAGAGAAAATGATTGCTGTACCCAGCTGACAATGTGCATGTCAAAGAACAGCAAATCATTTCCCTGGAATAATCAAAATAGTTAAAAGCTATCAAAACATTGAAATGTATTTGTTTGACACAACCTACCAAAATCTACGATTACTGTTTCTCATATATTTATCTCATTATTTGAAAAATAGATTCTGCCATGAAGTGATGACGAGACATAAAATATTGTGTGTGTGTTTGTGTGTGTGTGTGTGTGTGTGTGTGTGTGTGTGTGTGTGTGTGTGTGTGTGTGTGTATTTGCATATTCTAGCGAATCATCAGTGAGTTGTTCCCGGCGGCAGCTCGGCCTCAGAGGCAAACAGCTCCTTGTAGAGTGGAGGGAACAGAGAGTGAGCAGTGAGCGGGTAACGCTGACTGAACCAGCGCAGCTTCTCCATGTGCAGACTGCAAAGTGAACGCAACACTGCCATCCTCTGGTACAGCTGAGGACACAGACACACAGTTAGTCATCCACTCTTTTACTAGTGAGGAACAGGCAGCTCAAAGAATAGTGTTTGGATAAAGTAAATAAAGAGAAAGCATCCGTACCTTGTGCATTAGACTTTCTTGGTTGTCTCGGTGTAGAATGTGTGTGAGTCCAAACTCCACACTTCTTTGCACCCGCTGAACTCTGCCTCTGTCCTCCAGACATGGACGATCTGCATAGAAAGACAACAAAAAAAGGCAAAGGTTTTATTTTTAACACATTACCATAGAGTCAAAACATATATATGTGTCAATGGTTTTGGTTCATGGTAATTTTACCATAACAGCCACTGGGGATAGAGAGGCTTATTATGTGGGGATGGATGACGGAAATGTGATGGAAAAGATGCTGAAGGATGATTTGACCTCATCAACCAATTTCCCAATCAATGTCTATTATTTATGAAAACAGAAAAAATAAAGATTTTGCAATATTGATTAAAAATGTGTCAGCTATCTGCTAAATTTCAACTTGACTGGGAGTATACCATCACTAAAACACTCATTGTCAGCCCCCAGTAGTTAAATGAGAAAATCCCCATCAGTTGGGTCATTGTGAGCATTTAACAGTTTGGTGGCGTGAGAAATTAAGGATTAATTCAGCCTCTTAGACCTGGTGACGGTTTCTCAAAGATATTTTTGAACGGTCTTAAGGCGTTAGGCTAGTCTTACAGTAATTTTTCTGCTGGATAAGTCTTGAAATTTTAGACTATTTTAGGCCTAGAAAGTTAGTCACCCTGCCCCCAGGCTAAATGTGGACTAAGAGCCATGTTATTTGGATGAATAATGACACCTATCTAAACTCTAACTAGCATTAGATCTAAGCCAAAGTCAAAGTCTATCTTTGTGAAACCAGCTCTGTCTTCTGTAGGGTAGGAGCTCAAATTCTGAACACAAAGGCTGAGGAGGACACTGTAAAATATTTTGAGCCTTAGAAATTGCTTTCTTGCCGAAGATATGAGGCGGATAAGGCAGTTTAACACCAATGATCTTACTGGCCATTTCAAATATACGTTGCAACTCATTCTTGTCACAAATAGAGAGATACCAAACTAAGTAATAATATAGAAGGTGATGACTGACTTTAACATGGAGCTATAGAATAGACACAATCAATCAATGACTAGATATAGCCATGAAGAACCATCAGTGTAAATTTGAAAGCATAGACCAGGGTCAATCCTGCAGAACAAGGAAAGAAAAACCCACTCTGATTGTGAGTGCAAAGCCTGAGTTATGTCGCTTGTCCTGCTGGTAACCAACTGTCACCACTGTAGTGTCTTCTTACTTTTTATATTAAAAAACTGAGTAATAAAATGTAACCGAGAGACAGGTGAGTCGACCTTACCTGTGTTGATCAGCACCAGAGCACTGAAGAGAGCGATCTGCTGCTCGGTGAGCTTCAGAGCACACATACTGTGAGCAAAGTCAAACACTGCTGCGATTAAATCACCACATGCTGCAAGAAAAGAAACCACGGAGCACTGATAAACAACCATATTTGTATATTGTGCATACTGCAAGAAGGGTTTTTCAGAACCGTCATTGTGTTTCAGGTCGGAGCATCATGTAGAGAAATCCTCACCCAAACTCTTGAAGACTTCAACTCCAGCAAATTTCCCATCGAAGAAGACAGTGTTGTTCTCTGTGTTGAAGAAGCGGCTCATCCTGACCAGAACCACCTCCATGGAACCTGAGCGAAGAGGGAAGGAAAAGGATCTGATAAAAGAAAGCATCTTAGGTTGTGAATGAAGGAGACAGTGACTTCTCTTGAGGGGGCAGGTAAACTCACCGGTCTTCAGGAGAGCGATCTGGTCGTTCTGGCTGAGCATACGGAAGCCCGGGATGTGTTTCGCAAACTCCACCACATACTGAACAGCATCAGTTAGTCGGATGGCGCAGTGCTGCCACATCTCATCCACCGACTAGGAGCGTGAGTTAGACAGAGAAAAGAAGACTGAAGGGGGAGGTTATTTCAACATAACATCCTCACTGTCCAGTCTACTGCTTTTGTCCAGTCTAGAGTTTCTGTCCAGTCTAGAGTTTCTGTATTTTAGCTCGTTATTTACTGTAATCAGGGTTCGGCGATTAGATTAATATATATACGATTGAGTTCATCGCCAGTTTTAGTTTTTCTGGGAATATTTTGGGGGCCATCCTTATAACTTTATTTTCAGTGGAAATACGAACTAAGTGAGAAAACTTGTAGAGTTATATTTTGTTTCTGTCCAGTTTGAATGAGTTAAAGAGGTAATTAGGCTAACGTCTTAGTTCAGTGAAAGAGAACAACTTGAATCCAGATGGTGGAAGTTGGTTTATTTTCTGTTCAGCTCAAAATAAGCGAAAGAATGTCTTTCCTTGACAGCTATTTTGTTTATTTATTAGAGTAGCGAATTCACTGCTCGAATAAATCAGCAATCAACATGTTGCCTCACCCTATCTGTAATAAAACATTATAGTATATGTGCAGCCGAAAAGGAATGTATGGAGGATCAACAAGTTAATTAACTTTAATCTGAACATTATCTTTCTGTGTGATCAAAGAGGGAGAAGAAATTTGGTAGAAAGAATACGAAAATGATAAAGGTTTTCTCAGCCACAAGCCATTTCAAATGCAGTGTTTTGCTCTGAGGTGCAAAAGGAAGTCTCAGAACCACAAAACAGTCATCAGGTTGGCATACTTTGCTCTGGTAGGCTTGGATCTCCTCTCTGCTGAGCAGTTTCCATTTGAGAGCCTGCAGCTCCTCCGCTCTGTACTGGCTGGTATCTCTGTGGGAACGCACAATGCTGGCACACAGCTCATCTGAGGAAGAGAAACACTCGTAAATATTTAAAAAAAAAAAACAATACGTGTACATGCGTTTAAGCCCACGGTGCTGTTTGCTCACCTATGTTTCTCAGAGAGCGAGGATAGAGGCTGTAAGGATCCTCCAGAGGGTTGTAAGGATGAATCGCCACCAGATCATGAGATGGTTGTCTGGAGTCAAATCCTGACAGGAAAAGAGAAGACAAATGAGGAATAATGGCCCTTCCTCTAGCCAGGATATGGTCAAACCATACACCACAGCCTGTACACTACGCTCTGCTGCTGCCATATGGCTTGCTACTATTAAAACCGTTATTTGATCAACTTTATGCACTTTTTATGATTCTTGTACTTTTTGGACAGTATCTCCATGGTTGAATGTAAGTCGCTTTCGATAAAAGCGTCAACGTGATGAATGTAATGTGATGAATGTAATGTGATGAATAAGCAAAGCAGGGCGCAGGAAACAGCCCACAGTGACGTGTGCACACGCAGAAGTGCCTGACCTCTTATGTCAGGGTGTCCGCCGTTGTCCCCCCTACCCTGGGATCTCGATGTGGGAGAGACACTGGAGCCTCGGTAGATCATACCCGACACCTGCGACTCATTCGGGGAGCACACCAGGTAAGGGTGAACATCAGCGGTGTAAGTCAGCAGCTCGGCCTCCCCAGTGAAGGAGTAGGCCGAGGACATGGGCTGAAGGAGCTGCGGGGAGCGGTCTTGACGGGCCTTGGGGGGGAAGGACAAGAGAGACTGGGGGTCTCCCTGAAGCTGCTGCTGTTGCTGCTGCTGTTGTCGGTGCTTCTCCACCTCAGCGATCAAAGAGTCCCGCTGACGTTTGGACATCCGTCCGAATTTCACTGCTGAGGAGGACAAAAAACATGAACACATGAAAATAAACAAGTGCTCTGAGTGAATAATAAAGTAGTCTATCTGCCTGTGCGTTCGTGTCTCACCATCTCTGCTCATGCCCTGTGCTAAGCACTTCTGCAGACGGCAGTGTTGGCAGCGGTTGCGGCTGGCCCGGTCGATCTGACAGTTGTTCTGCCTGGAGCAGGAATAGGACACAGTAGGCAGCTGGCTACGCCGGAAAAATCCCTGAGGGGTGGTGGGTGTGGCATGGTTAACAGAGGGAGATATACAACTATGAATATTCAAGAGTTACAAAAATGTGATGATCGCACATTAGCAGTCAGCATTCTTTCTTTACATAAACACATAATAAACACAAACATTCCCATAAATGTTGTGTTTAGAAATCTGATAAACAAACTCTGTGATGTGACACTGTTTCTAAATGACCTCAACGGTGGGCATGTTCGTAAAGTAAGTGTGTGTCCTCACCTTGCAGCCCTCACAAGTGATGACTCCATAATGCACTCCGGAGGATTTATCACCGCAGATCTTACATGGAATAACTTCAATCTGGGCTGAACAAACACAGGAGTAAAAGCAGTTATGTTAACATTTTCCCCCACGCAGATTCCACTTCACACTCACTCAGATAACACACCAGGAGAGCCAAATATCTGAGCCAACTAGATCTTCGCTATCATAACTACTTACAGAAAAGAATATGAAAAGCTAAAATGTCTCATTGAATTAGAGGTCCCATATTGTAAAAACTGAGATTTCCGGGTCGATGTGCTATATAAATACTGTTTAAGTATCAAAACACTCGATCTACAGAACCACTTCCATACGGTTATGACATCAAAACTGTACTAAAGGTAGAAAGTGATGCTACAGTGTTGTTACAGTCTTTCCCCGGCTGCAATGACGGTGCTGAGAGCGCAAAACAGAGCGTTTCAGAAAGAGGGTGAATACAGGTTTATTCAGACAGACAGTTTTTTGAAATCATGCAAACATATTCTAGTAGAAACACAAAATACGGGTATAAACCTCAATAATGTCAAACCTCTAAACAACACAATAATTTGTTGTTTGAATAATATTAAGGAGTTCCTCATGTTGTCTAATTCATAAATCATGTTAATATCCACTAAAACATCAATCTTAACTTCATTAGCCTCTATGCCAACAGGCTTCATAAGGACACTGCATATTTCTACCCAAAGAAGTCAACTGCAAAGCCATTCCCACCGTGAGAACTTCATTCTTGTGCTGTACTTCCCCTTAAACAGCTATCAATTGACGTGTGGCCAGAGTGAACCAAAGGTATTTTCCTCTCAAACACCTCCTGCCTTAATAATAATGAAGAAGAACAAAAAACATCAAATACGGGCGAGGAGAGGAGTCTTCTGAGGACGTGGAATATTTGCAAATGGAGAAAGGCGAAGAACACGAAGGTGTCAACCTCAGAGTCCTTTCAAGTGGTTGACTGGCTTCTCTTTCACTCTGACTGTCCCTCTTTCATGTCATTTCTTTCTTTGTGAATCCTTCTCTGTCTCGCTCATAAAGGACACAGCTGCCAGTAATGCACTCTCTCTACCTTCATCACTGCCAGTAACGGCCCAGCCCCCTCTCACCCCCCCGTGCCCCTGATCTCTGTGAGCTCTCACGCCCCTCAGTCTTTTGCTAAGTGGCGATTTTTGTTAGAATCAGATTTAATTTGATCGATGAAAGTGCCAGAGATTTCTAAAAAACCTTCATTGGTGACAGGTGAGAACAGTTTTTATAGTGTGTCCAATAAAACATATATCCAATAAAATGACTGTGGAGGACTGTGTATAATTGACATTACATAATGAAATTATATTACCACTGAATGCTGACAGACATCCAGGAAGCACAGCATACAGTATTGTCATTTTAAATAATCTTGACTTTTTTTTATCTATTCCTGTCATCTTTTCTATTCCTTTAACAAATGCACTGAAGGTACTGCGAGACGAGCTGCATCTGATGCTTACTGCATATACAGTATTTGCGTTTCCGTGCATAACTGTGTCAGATTTTCTCTCAAGTGTGTGTTAGTGTGTCAGTGTGTGCCCTCTTTATCTGGTGCCACAGGGATCACCTGAAGGCTCCTGAGGAGGACAGACACTCTGAGGCAAAACACACTCTTTAAATTCACACTGCACGTAGAGCACGTAGAGCACGTAGAGCGTGTGATGAAGCAGAAATGAGAGATGAGATCGCTGCTGCTACCAATAGAGGTGATTGATTTACCACAAGATTTACCGTGATAACGGTTAGAGTATTTCTTTCACAAATGCAATAAGATACTGACGCTGTAATAAGACGACTGGATGATTTCAAATCAAATGGGCACAAATATTTCCTGCAAGCCTAATATCATATCGTCAAATATCATATGAAGTCATCAGATAAAGTGAGTGATGATCGCGACTCTTTCTGTAGTGTAGGACAGGCAGAGAAAACATGAGTGGTCTCTGCTGTTTTCGTTATTTCACTTCTGATTGTCAACCTCAAACAACAGGAAATCCACCGTGACCCACAACCTTTCGCTGATCACACGTACACACACACACACACACACACACACACACACACACACACATACACACACACACAATCACACACACACAATCACACACACACACACACACACACACACACACACACACACACACACACACACACACACACACACACACACACACACACACACACACACACACACACACACACACACACACACACACACACACACACACAC